>NW_006789324.1:3268459-3295921 GCF_000442215.2 Lipotes vexillifer | reverse complement strand
TTCCGTTGTGGAGCACAGGCTCCGGACGCGCAGGCTCAGCGGCCACGGCTCACGGGCCCAGCCGCTCCGCGGCATGTGGGATCTTCCTGGAGCGGGGCACGAACCCGTGTCCCCTGCATCGGCAGGCGAACTCTCAACCACTGCGCCACCAGGGAAGCCCAACAATTCCAATTTTTGATCTACCATATCTTAGACACTGTTCCAGAATATTAAGGGAAAATATTATGTGGTGAAGAGGTCAGTGTGGGATGAAGCTCAGTTTCCCCTTAGGAGAAGAAGTGAGTGGAAACTTCTCAGTTAGAAACTCCAGATTTGACTAAGATGTCAATGAGGTGCCACAAGGCATGGTATGAAGTATCTGATAAAGCAGCCAGATCTTGTCACACTACTCTGTTTCAGTGGCAGACTGTCCCCTGATTTGTGGCCAATGACATTTCTTTTCAGAAAATTCACCTTGGAACATTTAAGAAGCCAAATTTTTTTTTCAAGAAAAAAGAAAAAAAATTAGACTAAAGGAGAAAAAGAATGAAAATCAACAGAGGATATAATCCAGAGAGACCTTGATTTCAATTCTGCTTCTGCCCCTTATTAACTGTAGCCTTGGGCAAACTTCTTAAAAACTCTCTGAGCCTGGGAACACAGGAATAAAAAGCCTTATTCCCGCAGGCAGGGAGACTGTCAAGATTCAATGAGGTGTCTTCAGCTGCTTGGGCTGCCATCACAAAATATCACAGATTGGGTGTTTAAACAATAGAAATTCATTTTCTCACAGTTCTGGAGGCGCTACGATCAAGGTGCCAGCATGGCTGAGCTCTGGTGAGGGCTCCCTTCCCGGCTTGCAGATGGCCACCTTTTTGCCGTGTTCTCACACGGCAGTGAAAAAGCAAGCTCTGGTGTCTCATCGCATCAGGGCACTAATCTCACCATAAAGGTCCCACCCTCATTTCCTCATCTAATCGAAATCACCTCCCAAAGGCTACATCTCCAAATACCATCACACTGTGGGGTTAGGGATTCAAGTTTGAATTTTGAGGGGACAGAAACTTCCAGTCCATAATATGCATTAACCTATGCCGGGCCTTAGTAAGCATCTCTACTGTTTTGTTTTGGCAATTATGCTTTGTCCCAGGAAGTGCAAGCCACCCAGTTATGAGAACATCTTCATAAATCAACACATTAAAATAGTAACTGACAAGTCACTGACATTTCAACAATAAATAAACATCTCCATGTGATGTTTCTGAGACAGCACCAGAAAATCCAGAAAAAAGTTGAAAACTCAACTCTACCATCTTTGTTTAAAAACTCCAGTTAAGATCCACAAGCATTCATGAGTGGGTTCAATTCTTTGGAAGGGATATTTCACAAGCATCAATTTGAGAGGCTTGGATACACTTCCCAAAATGTGGCACAAAGAGCACAGATATTGGTATCAGACTCTTGCATGTGACCACTTCCAATAGTGTACACTTGAGCTCCGTAATCTTTCTGGATCTCTGTTGCCTGTGTGGGTTGTGAGAGGTAGCAGGAAGGTTATATGAAAAGCACCTAGCATAGCTCTTGGTACATAAGAGGGTCACAATAAATAAAGCTCTCATTACTGGGCTACTGGTGGAAAACCTGGCTTCTAGTCCTGACTTTGAGACCGTGGGCAAGTCACTTAAGCTCTCTGGTGCTCAGCTGAACAAATATTTCTTCAACTTCCAGTTACAACTTGGGAGCCAGACTTCTTGGTTCTGGCATTTACTAGCTGCTTCAACGAAAGCCAAGTTATTTAACTTCTTTTTGCCTCAGGTTCTTTAACTATAAAATGGGAATTATAGAGCTGTTGCGGGACTGAACGTACATTCCCGGTCCAGAGAAAGAACTCATAATGTGCTCCTGATTATTATTACAGATAAAGAAATGGAGTGGAAGCAGAACGGTCAGGTTACAGAACTAGTTGGAAGTCAAGCGAGGGTTGACTTCAGAGCTTGTGCCTTCAGCCTTAAACTATACTCTTGCTTCTCTACCTTTTTGTAAACCTATTGTTAATCCTATTGTTTTACCACTCAAAGTCTCTCCATAAAACCCACATGTGAAATGTCTTTTTCAATTCAGGGGTAGGAAAAGCTTTGTCGCCCAAAGAAACTAGTATGCTTCCTCTTTTTGAAAATAAGAATTATGTAACTTATCATGTGTTCTTTTTTGTCTTGGCCGCCAGGAAGCTCAGGGTCAAACTGTCTGCTCCATCATTGCCATCGAGTTGTTTCCGTCTTCCTATATCTTTGTTCCTTATTTTTTCTTCTAACTCCCTTTTACTAACGTTTTCATTTGTGTCCCTTGTTGAAAGAGACCTCAGAGGTATTTGAAAAGTGGTGGGTGGAGATGAAAGAAGCAAATACAAATCAGAAATTCACATGAAAAATTTGTTTTGTACCTTACCTGTTTCACTTGCTAAAAGAAAAATGGTCAAGGGGAAATTCAAATGAAATAATATAAGAGCTATTTTAAAGGAGAAAAAAAGAAAACCAACAGAAAGACAGAACGACTGACAGTAATGGAGGCCAAGTCAAACGAAAACTGCAAAAAATATGTCTGAGGCTAGAAGTGTTTGTGCTTTCCCTGGCTGGAACCTATCATTTCTTAATTGTATCCTGTGTGTGCTTTGCAAGACATGAGCTGCTGTCAAGAGGAAGGACAGCCCCAGACAGGGGAGGGGCCACGGCCCACCCCTTGGTCCTCACGTACCTGTACAGAAGCGAAATCCCCCGAGGCACAGGCCCCCAGAATAGCAGCACCCACGAGAACAGACTCCACCTCTTGCGACAGGACCACAGGCATGCCTGCGCGGGACAAGGCCACACCTTGGTTAGGGAGTAGTAAGGCCAGGGGCCACGCGGGGAGCCGGCCAGCAGCTCCAGCAGCACAAACGCCTGATGTAAAGGCAGCAGCAGTGCTCCCTCCCCTCCCCCTTGCAGTTCCCTGTTCTTTGGGATTACCTGGTTCTAAAGGATTTCACTGACTCTGCCTGCTGCTGCAGTAGCCAAGGGTCCCCTGGAAGCCAACACCATATATCTATATCTATATCTATCTATCTATCTATCTATCTATCTATCTATCTATCTATCATCTATCTATCTATATGTATCTGAACTCAGGAGACCTTTTTGCCCAGGTTTTCCAGGCTTCTGCTAGCTGCTACCTGCCATTTCAAATAGTTAAACAAACATTTACGAAGTGCTCTGCGGGGCCAGTGATATAGAGATGAATAAGACTGTCCTGCTACTCAGGTCTCAACGGGGAGATGGATGAGAGAGAGATAAAGGCCACACAGGGGGCTGGGTCTCCAACTGAGATGCACTAAGGAAAGGGAAGTAGTGAGAGAGGGTGTGATGAGTCCTTCCCTCAGGGGCCTCAGAGTACAAGCCAAAGCCGGTACCAAGGCTGACAAGGCCCTCGAGGACCGGGGCCCCTTCTGCCACCCTGACTGGCTTCTCCTCTCCTCCGGGCCACACTGCCCGGCCTCCTTGCCCTTTCTTGAATCTGCTTCAGGGCCCTTGCTTCTGTCTGGGTCACTTGCTTCCAGATGTCCCCATGGCAACTCCCTCCTGCAAGTCTGTGCAAAGGTCCCTCCCCACCGCGGCTTTCCTGACCATCTGAAGTGAAATGACAGCTTACCCACAACATCCCTTTCCCGCCTCATGATTTCCTCATTGCCTTCCAACACCGTGTTACCACTTCTCTTGTTTACTGTCTGTCTTGCCTGCTAGAACATAAGCTCCACGAGGGCAGGGACTTTTTGTCCACTGCTGAATCCCTGGAATTGAGAGCGGCGTCTAGCACATTGTAACTGCTTACATGATGAATGAATGAATGAATTTTCGAGATGGGGAAGGGGGTCAGAGCAGGGGACCTCAGGATTAAACAAGCATTTGAAGGATGAGTAGGGGTCCACCAGGCAGGGAGGAACACTCCACATGACAACTCCCAGAGGCTGAAGCTTCACAGTGGACTTAAGGTGAATAGGAATAATTTAGAATTCTTAGTATTTTATATGTGTGTGTATATGAAATGAAACGTACATAAAATATAAATATATTTGCTAATCAGGAGATGGCAGCAAACTCCACAGAGGTAAGTTCTGTGGCCAGACCTGTGAGATCTTCCTCTACTCAAGACATTATTTTTCCAAAGACTGGATTTCTCTTCCTATCTTTTCTGGCAAGAGTTCCCTGACACATCCTCCTCTGTGCTCCCACCATCTCCTAACTCATTGTCCTACTCCAGGGCTGGGGCAGCTGCCCCAGCCATCCCAGACAAAGGGGGTGGGGGGCAGAATTCCCACACATATCCCAGGGGACTTAGGAATACCAGCCCCATACTGCAGGGCCAGCACTGGAGACTTTGCTGACAAGTATCAGGTGGGGTGGGGTCTCTGGGAAAAGCTCAGACCTGGTTCCACTAGCCCTGTGTCCTTCAGCAAGTCACTTAAACCCTTTAGCCTCAGTTTCTCCCTGTGTAAAATGGGGATGATAACAGGTTTGCTGTGAGGATCAATGAAAAAGGGCACATATGGGGCTTAACACATTTCCTGGCCTATGATAAGCCCCTGAGAGTGGTGGCCTCTATTGTTAGGATGAATCTCAGTGACTGGTGAAGCCCTCCTCCACGCACTTCATCTGGGTTGGAAAGTGGACCAGCAGGGAGAGGATGGGGCAGGTTGCCCATCAACCATCCACAGGGGCAGGAAAGACACCAGGCCACGCGTAAGGGCTGTGTTGGTTGCATCAGGAGAGAGCACCGCAAGCCTTTGCAGAGTCTGGGGATCATGGGGACGGGGGTGTGACCATGACCACCCCATGGCCCTGGGACTTTTTAGAAGACAGCACTCCACATGCTGTTCGCCTCCTAGCCCTCCTTACCCTGTCAAAGCTTCACTGCTCTGAGCAGGGAGGAACTATTCACAGGCCCCTCTCCTTGGGAACGGGAAACCAGAGGAGCCGGGTGGATCCCCCATCAGCTCTCCAGTTGTAGCCCAAAGTGCTCTGGAGCCAAGCTGCCAGGGTTTGAATTCTGGCTTCCTCCCTGCCTTAGCTGTGTGATCCTAGGCAAGTTACTTAACCCCTCTGTGCCTGTTTTCCCAGATGCAAAATGAGGTTAAAATTCCATTGATCTCACAGAGTTGCTGTGAGGGTTAAAAGTGCTTAGAGGAGGCACTGAATTGGCATTAGCTATTATGATTCTTAATGTTTACCGTATCTCAGTTATTCCCACCCTCTTCTCACCTCGGCCCCAACACCTGTTCTGGGTCCTGGGACACTGCCGTGTGGACCAAGTCTGTAACCCCCTTGTCCTCCGGCCACATCCTGGACTGAGCTCGTCTCCAGCCACGAGGCCCCTCTTCACATAGCCCCTCAGTCTCAGGTGGGTCACCTCCTGCCCCAGCCCCTGCAAGCCTAGGGGTGGTCAGACTGCAGGCAGCCCCACGGTACTGCCTGGTGACCAGGATTTCCCTCAACCCTGCCCACACCTCTGTAAATAGACCCTTTATTTGACTGTTCTCCAGTTAATCCAATCTGAGTGTGTCATCTGTTCTCTGCCTGGATCTGACTCACGCTGCCACCAACGTCCTCTGGGTACCCCGTCCTCGCTGGACAGTGGTCAGAGCATGAGAGCACTTTTTCTGTTTGTAATGGCCCTCTTGGCAGGACGTTATTGTTCTTCTTTGCATGCTCGCGCCAAGCTCAGCATGTGTACTCAGAGAATGAATACACGGAGGAGTAAAGGAGTGAAATAATGAATAAGGCAGGAAGAGGGAAACCCCTACTGAAACTGCCAGAATTCTACAAAACAAAATTTAGGAGGAACATTTAGTCCCAAGTCAGTGAGGGAAACCTACAATTACTTAGTACACACCAAGTATTTCTTGAAACCACAGTTAACTATATGCCCAGGGTACAACGAGATTCTTCCTCCTCACGTAGAGGACATTTCCCAAGTTGGCAAAACCCTACTCTCCCTGCTTGCCCAGAGCAGGAGCAGACTGTTCCCCAAATGGCAAAGATTTGCTTACAAAATATTTAACTTCTTTTTTTCTGAAATGCACCACCTTTTTGGCGTGGGGCTGCCTTCAGGGAAGAAGTGAGCTAACATTTATTGAACACCTATTTTAAGTGAAGCACAGAGATTGGTGCTCACAAACTTGTGAGTATTTATTCCTCAGCATGATCTATATGAGGGAAATAGTATTATCTCTACCTTTCAGAAGAGGAAAATGAGGCTCAGAGAGGTAAAGCAACTTGCCCAAAGTCACAGAGCTGGTCCCCTGCTCTTTCCATTACTCCACACTATCTCCAAAGCATCTCCCAAATTCCACCGTGTTTTTCACATGTTATTCCTGAGAATCATGTACCAGGTCTATGGTTCTTTCTACAGCTTTCTTTGCAGGAAAACTAGAGCAATTACAACGTTTAAAGGCACCAAACAACTCTACCTATACACCCCCGGCTCGTGTACCCATCTTTTGCAGAAACAAATGCAAATGTGTTCTTTTTTCAGAATGCTGGGTGAAGGAGAGGAAGAAGGCAGCTTTAGCTGGAATGTGAACTATTTTATCTGACGCATTAGTGAGTTTAGCAGAACCCAAGGCATTTAAAGGCAGATGCACTTTGCCATCACTTGTCAATCACCGGCTTCCCAAGGCAGAGGAGTTTCAGGCCAAAGAAAAGGCCCCTTTGTCCGGAACTGTAACTGGTCCATAGTCAGAGATAAAGGGTCCAGTTTCAATTGGAATCCAAATAACGATTAACAGCCTTTTCATTCATGAGCCTGAAGGAGAACAGTTTCCAAAGCAGAACTTTCTCTGAAGCCACTGCACCCCTGCTTCTGAGTCAGCTCAGGGGTGTGAGGCCTGGAAGAGAACTCACTTTCATAAAGGCTGGAGCAGCGGTGCAGAGTCAGGACCTGGGTCACACAGGCTGCCCTGCTCTTGGGGGCCCTGTTTCCCATTCCCTTGGGTGATGTGTTAGCCAAAGTTGATTTTATCTCCCCTCCTGAATCCAGGTAGGAAGTTTTGGTGGCTATTTGGAGGCTGGAAATTAAAAAGTCACTCACAGGTCAGATTTTAAGTCTGAACTGTACTTGAACAAGCTAGCTGACTTTGAGATAAAATGCAGTTCATGGCTTTTCTCCTAGGGAAAATCTAAGGTATTCTGGGCTCCTTTTTACGTCTTTCTTCTTTCTGCCTCAGAATGGCCTACTTCCATAGGTTTTGGACCCTTTAGGAAAGGAGGAGTCATCATCAAATGGTTACAAACCGGGCAGAAAACAAATGGTTACAAACTGTGCACTGGGTCAGAGCACAGTGTAGGGGACGCTGGGCCTGGACACACCTGGTACAATCCTGGTCCTGCCCCTGCTGGCTGTCTGACGTTGGACAGTTAATTTAACTCACCTTCCTGACCCTCAGTGTCCTTGTCTGTAAGACGGGGACACCAATTTCTACCTTTTGGTGGTGTGTGCGGATTAAATGTAAATAGGGTGATTCATATCAACACAGAGTGGGAGAGTGGTTAATGGCAGTCATCTCTATACTGATTTTTATGTATTTACCCTTAGACTGTGTGCTTTTTGATACTGTTCTCTGGCTTGTGCCTCTGCCTCCCTACCTCTAAGATGGGGATCAGTAACTTATTTAGTTTGATCTCACGATGTGCAGGGGGTAAATGTTGCCCATCATGATTGGGAAAGCTCTCACCTGCAGGGATCTGCATGGCCTGGAGGGGGAAGGGAGAGTCAGGGGCAGAAACCTGGACCCACCCAGCTGTCAGAGGTAAGGAATCCAGGGGACAGGGGACAGCAAGAGATCATAATGAATGGAGGCCAGTGGAGGGTGGGCTCAGATGAGACTGGAGATGGGGCTGTGAGCAGGGTCCAATTCTCTCCTACTTCCCTATCCTTGCCCAGCCCTGGTGCCTGGCCACCCCGGGATGGGGTGGGGAGGGGGGGACATCAGTCCCCAGGAGACACAGAGAGAGAAAGGAGCAAGGGGCATGAGGGCACAGGTCTAGAGGGATGGAAGCCCAGGCCAGCCTCTGGGACAGCAGCAAGCCTCCTGCCTATGGGGCTCCTTCCTTGGGGCCCAGAGGTCTGCACTACAGATCCTGCTCTGCTTTTGTCTGCTCATATCACAGAGAGGTCAGCCCATTACTCTGGATTCTCTCCATCTGTGTCACGATCCCTGATTCTGATGAGCCGAGAAGGAATCACAGGATCTTGGGGGTCTTAGGGCCCAAACCCCCATCTGCAGCCAGACACCCACAGCTTCCACCATGGCTGGGCTCTGCAATCTTTCTTCAAACAGTTTCCTTATCACTTCCTCCAGTCACTTGCTGTGCACCGTCACAGGTCCAAACCAGGGCGAGGTGGCCCACGGTGTTTCCCTAATACCCTGTGCTTTTCTCACTCAGAGCTCCTGCCACACTGGATTCGACATGTCTGCTGTCTGCCTTCTTCAACAGCCCCTGAGCTCCCTGGGGGCAGGGATCACGTCTTCATCTCTGTATTTTCAATACTGCCCACAGTGGGGGGGATCAGAAGAGGTACTCAAGACTGTTGAGTAAATACTTGAATCAAGATCTAGTCCTTGCTGACCTCTCGTGTCTCATTTCTTACCATGACCCAATAGTGAGATACACACAGCAGTCATTTTCCCCACCGTGACAACCATAGCTGTCTTAAGGAAAAAAAATACATTTTAACATAAATACTCAAAATAACTCGGCACACTACTTATACCTTCCTATTCTCTACCCTGTCTAGATCTTGGCCATATGCCCATTTGCTGCCAAGCCTACAATGACCTTCTCTCCTTCTTAGACTTACCGGTAATGTCCGCATGCATTTGCACAAAAAGGGGGTTCTTGCCGAGGCCCCCACAGAGGAAAAGGGTGCCGATCGAGTGCCCTGCTGACTCCATGGCCTCTATAATGAGGCGCGTCCCAAACTTAAAGGGAAGAACAGAAGAAAGCATCAGTACGGTAGCAAAGGTAAATTGATCGGGAACATTTACTAAGTGTTTACCCAGTACTAGATGCCGCACTAGGAGCTCTAGATACACTACATCAGAAAGTCAGGACTCAAAGATTACACTGCCCGTGATCACACCATTATATTAAGTTGCAGAGCGGAAATTCCAACCTGGGCCTGCCTGACTCCAAAATCTTCTGGATCATTGCACCATTTGCTTCTATCAGTAGTTATACCATGTTGACAAAAAGAGTTGACAACGTTAACACGGTGCATATTGACACAGTTCGCTCAAATACATATTTGATGAGTGTCCATTATGGCCCAGGTCCTCCATGAGGTACGGGGAATGGAGTCATTGGCAGCTCTACTCCAATGATAACAGTTGGAGATTTCTGAGTCAGTTTTCCTTCCCTAAAGAGAAACTAAAGAAGTCTGTTCCTTGGAAATGGCATCAACAAACTCAGCAGCAGAAACATGGAAAGAGGGCTTTAATTGCACAAAGAAGGTAGGACACAAGACTCCAGGCTGGCAAAAGAACCTTTGTTACCACCTGAAACCAGGTAGTGGTTCTAATAAGGAGGCTTCCAGTGCCAGAATCCATTCCCAGTCAGTCCTTAGTGATCTCGGATGATGCAGAAACCACATGCTCTGGTTGGCTTAGGGCTTCACCATATTTTCATTTCAGCCCTTGTGTCTACCTTTCTTCTGAAAATGTGTTATCTATCATCCTTGTCTTGCTCAGTTCACTAAAGTAAAAATTACTGATGCTTGACAAGAGACCACTACCATAGGGTCATCGAGGTGAATCTTAATGTACAAGTCATTACTTTTAGCTAGGGTATTCCAGTAGCTAAAAAATCATAATTTCCTAGGAAGTTCGAAAACTGGAAGTCCAAAAATCATCTCTTTTTTTTGAGAGAAGGATTAAAAACAAAAAAGATGAACTGTGATATGACCTCAGGAGGCAGCCACATGGTGATGATTGAGAAAGCGGCTCTGGGGAGAAATGAGGGAGAGGGTTTTTTGGTGGCAAGATAGCCCTTGAGATATTCAGGCGGTAAGCAACTATGGGGGATGACCAAGTCCCAGGTGTGGACATGGGAGTGAGGGGCTGAAGCGGATGGAAGAGAAGGTCAAGGGGGAGGAGGAGGTCAAGAGAGAATACAGAGGTCAAGCATCTGGGAGGCCAGAGATGGTGCCACCACCAAGAAGGCGGGGTTCGGGCTGGACAGAAGAGTATCACAGATTCGCTGAAGGTGTGACAGCGGTGCTGGGAAGACGGTGCTCAGGTGCACAGAGGAGAAGACAGTTCAGCTTGAGGGCATGCAGCACCAGAGGCTTAACCAAAGTCAAGGAAGAGGGCTTAGGAAGTTATTAGGATGCTCCCCTGACCCCCGGTGGCGGGGGGGGGCGATGTAGAAGCTTCTTTCACAGGACTCTCCGGAGAGCTGTCTCCCTGGGGCCAGGGGGTGCCTCTGGGAGAGGCAGGGCTAGAGGGTGATCTGGGGACCAGCGGGGCGTGAGATCCTGATTGCCGCATAGTAAATGATGAGGGATGGGGGCAGTTCAGAACCAAGAGTTCCAGCCCATAGATCTTCAGGTTTGTTGAAGTTATTAGTGAATCTGGTAAGAATATGGATTAGGTAAAACTTGGGCCTCCAAAGTTCATCCACAGATGTAGTGTGTTAAAAAAAAAATTAAAACACGTTGTACCCTATAAGGCCAGATCCTGCTTATTGAATATGGCTGATTACCTCCAGATGTTCTTTCTTAAGCTTTTGGGGGGTCATGAACCCTCTTGAGAATATGATAAAACCTACTGATCTCCCCAGAAAAAAGTCATATATAAAATAATATTATAACTAATTTCAGGTGTTCTACAAATGCCCTTACATCTACCATGGATCATTTGGTGTCTGTGGATTCCAGGTAACCCTAGTGTACTCTAGGGGCATGAACCTGCAGGAGGTAAGAGCATGGCTTTTGAATTTAAAAAAAGCTGGGGTGGCATTCAGGCATTTCACCTATTTCTTGAATCAAATCCATACCTAACCTTTCCATGACTCAATTCTCATTTTAAAAATGGGAATCATAACACCATATTTTTCATTTGATAACTCCATGGATTGTCTGAAATGTTAACATGCGACAAAAACTTAAAATGTGGTCTTAGACTTGCTGAAATACAGTAACATCTATCTTACAAGTTTGCTGCTATAGACAGTGTATCTGAAGCTCATAGGAGTGTCCAGTACCGGGAGGGCGTTTAGAAATGAGAGCTATTCTGGTTGTTAGCTCTATGCTAGGCACTCTGCTATGCTCCTTAACATCACCTCTAATTTCATGAAACACTCAAAAACTGCATATTATTATCCCCATTTAGGATTTCTATAGTTTGCCTAAAGCCATGCAATCTGCCTTAGGGGAGGGGAAGCTGCCTCCCAATATGCATGGAAATGCCATGCAAAATTGATATTTCTGATGTTTCTAAAATCAGAGACCTGAGGGCTCCTGTGATTAGCAGGCCTGAGAGGAGAGTAACACAAAGCACACTCCCTGGGAAAAGGCAAGAAGCAAATCCAAACAAGAGGCACTCGCTCCAGAGGGGCCGTGACAGCCTGTCTCTCTCCCATGTGGCATTGTCCGCAGGAATTTCCCACTCGGGCTGCCCCGTTAGTTTACAGGGCCTTCCCTTTCGGTGTCCCAGACGCCACTGTGTGAAACACTCCACCCTTCTTAAATGCCCCACCAAAGGGCTTTGTGCTAAAATGATTTTGTGCTCACCTTTCTGGAAAAAATGTTTTCACAGAGAAATTTAAATTAAAATTAGGCTATTCCACTGGGAATGTACAGAACCAAATGCAAATGGAGAGACTTCAAATGCAAATAGTACTTTTTAAGGGTCTATTCTGCAAAGAAAGCTATAGATGAACAGGCTATGAATAAACAGGGTGTTTGACAGTTCCTTCAATTAAGCTTGGTCAAGAGAGAATTTCACTTCACGGAGAGTTTTGCATAGTCCCAAGTTAACTTCATTACAGTATCTCTAATTTCATCCCATTCTTACAAAATATCAACCGTAGATATTACTACAGAGGAGAATTTGCTTAACTTTAACTTCACAACAAATAGGTGTAAAGGCTATATTCAGAGTCAATGAACACATTTTTTTTTTCAAGGTGAACATCATGGGAAAATATCTGTTATCAGAATGCTTCATTAAAATGCACATTAAAATGCACAAAGGCACTAAAAGATCAGAATGCCCAGATACTTTTGCGAAACAGGCTGAACTCCTCACAGCTCAATTGACTATACAACATAGGCTTATCGAAAAATCTGTCTTGAATTGCCTTGTCTTCATGGTATTATAAAGGTCATTAAAACAATGGACAGAATAAATATGATAGCTTTTAATATATGTACGGCCCATTACATACAAAATTGATTTTCCAAGTGTGTAGTATTTGGGAAAATGCAGTTGGCTTTCCCGCATCCCAGCCCTCCCCAGCCCTCAGCCTGCATTAGGTTTAACCTAATTTATACATTCTTGGACTTCTTACCAGTAAGGGGACATCTGTGAGACAATCCTGGCCAAATTAATGATGGTGTCTAAGATGTGTCAAATCAAAACTGTTCCCAGGAATGCCTGAAGGCTTATTTCAATCATGTAGCTTTTACAAAGCGATCAAAGAAAATTGCAGCATGGTAACGTGGAAAGAGCAAAAGCCTAAGAGTAGACAGAGGTTCAGATTCTGACTCTACCATACACTAGCTGTTTGACGCTGGCAAGCAGTGTTCCCTCTGTCCGTAAAATGAGGACAATCCCACCTACTAACTGGGTTACTCACGGGTGGGTGTAGTACCCTGTTTGGTGCCTGGCACAGAGAGTGGGTGTCAGTGAGAGGGACCAGTGGTTGTCATCACAGGATGGTGCCCCTTGGCTCATCTGTGTGGCCTCGTTCTTCATGTCCCCCTCTCAGCATGGACTCAGAAGGAAGAGGCTCACACAGCTCTGATTTTCCAGGATTATTTATTTTAATGCAAGTGGCTCATTCCACTGTAAGACTTTTCACACAGTGATACTAAGATCAGAAAATAAAAGCTCCTCAATTATTGGGAGACTGGGATTGACATATATACACTAATATGTATAAAATAGATTAATAAGAACCTGCTGTATAAGAAATAAATAAAATTCAAAAATTCAAAACAAAACAAAAACAAACAAAAAAAGCTCCTCAATTCATCGTGTACCTAGTTTTATTTTAGAAAGCTGTGGGTTCAAATCCCAGCTCTGCCACTTACTAGCTGTATGAAACCGATCAAGTTAATTAACCTCACTGAGGCTTAGATTCTAATCTTCGGAAGGGGGATTATGATACTTCCCTCGTAAGGTAAAGTCAGATAAGGTATGTGAAATATTTGGCATAGTTCCTGGTACATAATACCCCCAAACTATATTATTTATCGATATTATTATTATCTTTACTGTAAAGCAGGATTGCTAAATAACTGTCTTTATTACTGATGCGTATTTTTGTTCTCCATTTTCATTTTTTCATGGTAGTCAACTCCCCCGCCATTTTGACAGATGTCAGAATTGTCTTTTTTTGACCAAGTTACCATAAATAAAGCAGGCTGACTGATATTACTGAACTGGACAGGCTGTTAAATCAATGAGATAGTTGTTTCAGGAAGATACAGTCAAATTGGGCTATAAGCTAAGAAGGACTGTTTAATCTAATTGAGTTGGCCAGTTTTGCTCTCTTATTGTGTGTACTTGGTACCTGGATAAATCTAAACATAAGAAAAGCAATTTTGTTGATGACATGGATATACAGAAAAAAATGTATGTAATTCTATTATTTGAAGCAATGAGGATATGAAAGTGGTATGTGGAGAAACAGACTGAATAGCATATAAATATGTCCATATAGCATGAATAAACAAAAGTACTTTGTTTAAATAGGTATGTTTCTGAAAAATAAATTTTGACTCTGAATTCAGTGAACTGATTTTTTCCTTTCTATTGGTCCCCAGTTCTCTTCCCAGATCAGCTAAACCTCCCTGGATTAACTGTCATCTTGGGGTTCCTACCAGCTCTGAGATCCTGAAAGGCATGACCCACTCCCTTCAAATGCAATTTCTAACACGCACACACATGCAAACTTTCGTGTGTGATTTCAGGGTTTAGAACCCTTCTGTAGCTCACTCATGGATCACCTCTAGAGAATAAGAGTCCTTGGACAATGATGTTTGGGCTTCTAGGAGTTTGTTTTCATTTTTGATTGATCTTCAGTTTAGAAGCTTCTAACACTTTAAATTCCCCCCTTTCTCCTTCCCTAACCATCCAAACCCCTCATTTGAGCAGCTAATTATAAAAATAAACATTTTCATGCTCCAAGGAAGCTTACTATTTAAAGGAACCCCAGACTGGATCCTTTTGCAAAGTGAACAATATCACGTGTTTTATAAATTTGGACAATCTTAACACCAGTTCTTCCTAATGCAAGCATACAAGGCATCTACTTGCTTGCTTCTATTTAATGAACTTAGAAGACAAATTAGATAGAATGGTAAGCATGACGTTCAAAGCTTTTAACTCCTTTTAGCTTTCAGTTATGTGAGGCTACTAGTAAAGCAGGTAAAGACCTTTAGAATTTCCTTCTGCACAGACAAGCATCTATTTCTGGCAAGCTCCCTAGAATCTTTGTCACAAAAGCATATGATGTATCTTGGGGAGTATGTGGTCTAAAGTTTGTTAACAGATCTAAGTCTCTTTAAAAATGGCATTAAATTGTCTTACAGCAATGGCTTGAACTGTGGCCAGGTAGAGAATGGCAAGATCATCGAGGTCCTGAGATAGTTTCAATCCGGTGACCTGTAGGGATGAAGAAAAGAAAAGAAGGAGATGGCGCCATGGTTAGAGATAGTTCCCATGAAACACGTTCAGATGTGTTTTCTTGCCGAAACAAGTTCATATGCAAATCCCCTTTTTGTAAGCTGAACGTGAAGTGACTACTGAATTGTTTAATCTCCAGACCTGGGAAAAAGTATCCCTTCTTCCCCCAAAGAAAATGCCTTGCCTTGGATTAAAGAAAAACAAAACAAATACTATAAGGAGATTTTTTTTTTTTCCTTAGGAGATTGTGTTTGATATTTCTTAGCATGGAATTAAATATCTTTCTTCTTTAAAAACATTATTCTTTTATCACAAACACCTATTTTCTTTGGCTTACAGAGATGAACACGTAGCAGTGGCACTCTAGTAAAAGGTGATCTTATTCCTAGTTCTGCTACTGTCAGAATACAGTGGACCAGCATCCAGTGGGTATTCAGAGTAAAATAACATGTCTACTATAAATGTGATACCTACTAGGGGATAATTTAGAATCTGTGGTTTACCAGGGAATCCCATTAGAGTCAATCGGAACCACGTGCTTATATGGAGTATGTCAATTTCTGAGAGATTCCAGAACTGAACAGGATGTTGGATTTGGGTAGTTTCAAGACTTGTTCACAGTCTCACTTTCATGTCTCCCATTCACGAAGGTGTCCTCTTGGGACATTTCTAGAGGGTGAAGACTGCTGGTTTCTTCAAGCCTAGTCTGAAGTTGGTGGGCATCAACGCCAGAGTTCACTTTAGATTTTCATTACAAAATTAATTCACGTAACATACTTTTTCTCAGGCCCTACAGTGTATATGGTCCTGAGTTCAATGAGGAGGTGACATGCAGCCTGTACTAAAATAGGAGAGCCTAGTGGTCTACCAAGGTCCCTGTCCTTCATTGCTCCAGCCCCATTTATTATTCTCTCCAGATTCCACCCCCAGCGGGGATTAAGGGGCCAGCCTTGGCCTGTTACAGGGCACAGATACCACTCCACTGCCCAAACCAGAAACCTGGGAACACTTTCCCCTGACTTTTCTCTCCCTTCCAGGATTTAATCAGTCTCCAAGCCCTATACATTTGAGCTCCAGAATCTTTTATGAAGCCATCCCTTCTCTTTGTCCTCACTGTCACTCACCTCCTTAATCCAGGCCTCCATCGCATCCTTCCCGATTGCTAAAATAGCTCCTGATCAAACCTTCCTGTTTCTAATGGCGCTTGTTCCTCTCTACAAGGGAGCTAGTGCTTATTCTCAAATGCAAATTGATCATGTGAAAAATTCTCCCTCCGCTGCCCTCATTCTGAAGCGGAAGCACCTTCCCTGTCTTCTATGAGTGATTCTGCCCGGGGTCAGCCCTGCTTTCTTCGCCAGCGTCTAGTCTTTCCTGGCCTCACTTAGCAACTTGTGTTCCAGCTGTTCTGATTACTCATCTAAGTTGGCTGAACGGGGTATTCCTAAATTCAGTAGTGCTACCTGCTGATAGGTTTTTTTTTTTTGGAAGATCATGGGGCCAGTCAGTGAGAATAACGGCTTTGATTTGAACACACAGGAGCATGAGAGGTTTGAATGAGAAATCAGAAAGGAGCTCTAAAGATGCATGTTCCCCAGCCAATAACTCTGTGAAGGAACATCGCTCAGAAAGGTCCCTAGAGACCTAAACGAACAATAAGAACGTTAGAACTAGGAGAACACGAGCAACACAGATATCATAGAAGTTCATTTCACAGAGGAGAAAATAATTTGCCTAAGAGAGAGTCCAGAGGTTCATGAAGCCCGAACCTAGGTGTCCCAACAGATTCTGTTACTCACCACAGTATCCCCCATGCTTGCCACTGTGCCTGGCACATAGTGGCGCTAAGTTAATATTTGTTGAATGTGTAAGTGACACTTCAATGCTCCTTTTTCCTTCTGCACACCATTCTCTCTCCTAACATCCTATCCTTCTCTGTCATATTATACAATTATGAGAGGACAGTATTTACTACCTCAGCCCCTCATATATTCAGAGGTGGAGGGGTATATTTCCTCCGTGCCCCAAGAGAGAAAAACACTGGACCATCACTTCTAGTTGCTTACTGCATGCTCTACCCCCTCCCCCAAACTCCACACTTACCCTTCCTCATCAGAGGAGTGGCTTGTACGAGATTGGAGTAAAAGTAGTCACCCTGTAGCTTATATGGAGTCTTCGTGTGAATTAGAAAAAGGTGCTCCCTCCAGGAGGACTAAATGCAAGAGGCGTCCCATCTGGAAGAGTGAATTTTAAAAAGGAGCAGAGTGGACAGGATGTCAGCCCTGCCCCATGCCCCCCTCAGCTGAACACCCTGTGTGAGCAACCAGCCCCAGGGTGTGCATTGGTCCTGGGTAAAGATCACCAGTCATAAATGGTCTCTCTTTAACTCATCTCCAAAACTGGCTTAGCCTCAACAGCATCTCTGCTGGTGGTCTGTTGGGAAAGTTGGCTGGGCCACAGTTTAGATCTCTCCTCCAGAGCCAGCCCAGAAGGTAGGCTGCCTCTGGCCTCCTATCGCTGGTCATCAATGAGATGCAAATCAAGCCGTGACCCTCCACGTGGTTGGGTGTGTGTCTGCTTGGCAGACACACGTCCATCCACAGGAGGGTCCCGAGTGCCAGAGGTGGATAAACCGTGATGGGGGTAGGGGAGGAATTCGACTTTTTATATAAGAGTAATTCTCCTATTAAGTTATTAGGAACCCCAGGGCTCTGTATTGACAATAACTGGCTCTGATATTCTTCTCAATTAGTAAGAACCCATAAGAGAGGAGGGGTAAAATATCACTAGATTTTGCTTCCTTAATCCCAGCAAATATTCATGAGAACTTCCCCAAAGTATTGATATTCAAGCAAAAAGATGGCAAGGGCCCTCCTCTAAATTTCTAGTGCCTTCAGAGCTTCAAAATCATAGGAAGAAAAGAGAAGATAGCTTCTTTTCTTCAGAAATTGAGGATGAGGTAATCAGTGTAAATGAGCACTAAATTTAACACTTGAGCTTGCTTCCTAGTAGCTATGGCACAAAAGGGACATAAAATGGATGACGTAGCCTTTCTTTTATGACAAATGAAACATACCTATGCTTCAAGAGAGACAAAATTATTCCTGGGAAGAATCTCTAGAAGGAATTTATTACATGGACCCCCATATGGAAGGTATTCAGTATCCAAAGGGAAGAAATAAGCAAACATGGTTCTCCCATAGCTCTTTCCAACATTCCCTCACCACTAACACCAGGGCCATGGAGTTGAAATGTGACTCAGTGAAAGATACCTCTCTAAACTGTGAAATTACTATGGTCCAGGATCCCTATTTCCTTGACATCTTACCTGATTTGCAAATGGTGACACTAGAAGGGCAGACCATCATTTGATTCTCTCTCAAGTATCAGGAATCCCAGCCCCACCTTGACAAAAATCAAATGGCAGTCAGCCTAAGATGGAACTTTCTAAGGAGTGCCTGCCATGTGGACCACTCAGGAGGCTACAGAGGACCCTCAGGGAGCTGTCATGGTATGAAGGTGGCAGTGCCCTGAGAATGTCAGGGATGTCCTGGGAGAGGTGCAGCTTTGTAACCAGTGAGAAAGCTGGGATAGGCCAGAGAAGCCTATACCCTTGGCTGAAGGCTGAATGGCTCTATCAGTAAGAAAAACTGGGAAGGAAGCATAAGTGGAAGGAATTTGTTCATAGATGTGTACGTGTCTCTTTCGAATGCTTGGGCGAGAGAGTGAAATGTGTGGGGAAGCCCCATGGAGAGCTGCAATGGTAAGCACATTTTATTTATTTTGGCTATTGTGAAAAGAGGACTGTAATAGAAAACACTCATAGTTAATATTTAGAGGTGTGTGAAAGTAGCATATGGTGGCCAAAGAGATGTGAACTGCAATGGACAATTTCAACCTCCTAGATAACGATTATAAAATGTTTACGTAAATACTATTGGGATTTCTGAGCTTAGAAGAGAAGTGTAGGTGAATAGAAAGATGATGTGCTCTGGAGTAAGACACCTGGCTTTACATCTCAACATTCCCTCTAATTGCTTGCAGGACTGTGTGAGTTTTGTAACCACTCTGAGCCTCATTTCTTTTTTTTTATCTGTAAAATAGGAATAATAATACTTCAAGGTGCTTAATGATTAAATGAGTTATCGTTTGGGCTTCCCTGGTGGCGCAGTGGTTAAGAACCTGCCCGACAATGCAGGGGACACGGGTTTGAGCCCTGGTCTGGGAAGATCCCACATGCCGCGGAGCAACTAGGCCCGTGCGCCACAACTACTGAGCCTGCGCATCTGGAGCCTGTGCTCCGCAACAAGAGAGGCCGCGATAGTGAGAGGCCCCCGCATGCCACAACTAGAGAAAGTCCTCGCAACAGAAACGAAGACGCAACACAGCCAAAAAGAAATAATTGATTTAAAAAAAAATGAGTTATGGTTTGCACGGCGTCTTACTTTTTCAGCAAGCTGTACCAAATCGACAAGAGCTAGACACTTGTAGTGCTTAATAAATGTTCATTCTCTTTCCTTTTCTCTTAATAAATGTTCACTCCCTTTCTCTTGAATTGCAATGAGGGGCTCAATCCCATTCATTAATTGGGATACAGCAGTAAAGGATCTCCTGCAACATGCTGTGGGTACTGTCAGGGTATTAGCGATGGGGACTGAAGACCAGTGGTTGCACAAGGTGGGGAACGTAGGGTAGAAAGTGTGCTGGCCATCAGCATCAGGATCATAGGAGAAAGGTCTGGACGTCTAGGAGTGTGGAGGAGAAGTGTGCCCCTGATGAGCACCCAGGGGTAGGACAGTGGGAGACTCACTTGCAAGGACTCCTTGGAGAAGCCTTAGTCCTTATCAACCTACACACTTCCATTTACTCTGTGAACAGGAAAGACAGATGATCTTCATCCTGGACTTCAGCTTAAAGCCTGCTGCCACTTGGCAGCTGTGCGAATTTAGGCACATCTCTTAACTCTTTCCTGGGATCTGAGTTGAAGGGAGACTTCCTGTGATCCAGCTCCTAATTTACTGAACTTTTGGTGTGGGCCCAGAATTTTGCATTTAACAAGGTCCCAATGCACAATAAATTATAGGAATGATTGCCCTAAACCTTGGTATTGTGAATTATATGTCCATATGCCCTGGAGTAGTTGAGATTATAAACAAATATATCAGTAATTTAGTTAGCTAAGTTTTTCCCTTTCTTAGTTGTTAGAAGAATTTAAGTAGTTATATATGGTTGCTAAGAAAAAAAAAGGCTTAGAAATAGGTCTCAAGGGGTTTCTAAAGATTTCAAAAGACAAGAAAACAGGATTCTCTGTCCTGAGATTTTCTAGGTCATCAGAGCTTGAGGGGGTATCCAAGGCTCAAGGGAACTGATTGAAAGTTTTTCAGAACACAAAGGGGCAAAAAAATGCTGTTTGTTTAGTCAATAATGCAGGAGGCACTGATGACCGGATAGCAAGGAAATGAGGAGGATCAGAGAAAGATTTCTGGAAAACCTCTAGATAGAGGCCAGGGACTGGAGAACCGGTCTGAGATAGTCAGCAGCCTGGAAGAGAAAGGGGGACAAATTTCCCTGAAAATATTTATAGGTACCAATATCAGGAATGGACACATTGCCGAAAAATAACCCAGAAATGGGAAATGCACGTAAATGTGTTAACACAATGTCGTAGGCAGAATTGTAAAGATGTTTCCCCCTCCCCCAAGGTCCCCATCCCCTGATTACTCAAACACTAATCTGGGCACTGCTGTAAAGGGATTTTGCAGGTGGAACGAGTTACTAGCCAGTTGACCTTAAAACAGAGAGATTATCCTGGATTTTCCAGTTGGGCACAATGTAATCACATAAACTCTTAAAAGCAGAAGAGGAAGACAAAAGAGTCAGTCAAGAGATACAGCAGAAGAATAAAGCAGGAGAGATGAGGTAAAAGTGGAAATCAGAGAGATTCAAAGCATGGGAAGGACCTGATCCACCACTGCTGGCTTTGAAGATGGAGGAAGGGGGCAGTAAGCCAAGGAATGTGGGTGGCATCTCGAAGCTGAGGATCCCCGGCTGACAGCCAGGAAACGGGCACCTCTGTCCTACAACTGCACGGAGCTGAATTTGGCCAACAACTTGAGGAAGTTTGATAGCAGATTATTCCCAGAGCCTCCAGATAAAAGCCCCTGGTTCTGGCCTTGTGAAAGCAGGAGCAGAGAAACCAGTTGAGCCAGCTTGGGCTTCTGACCCACAGAACGGTGAGATAATAAATTTAAGCCTCTAAGTTTGTGGTATTTTATTATAGCAGAAACAGACGACTAATACACGTACAACGACTGCAATGATAGACTGACATTCTCCCTCACAACTTTATTCTATTGGTGAACTCTACACCATTTTAACACTGGTCCATTTGCTGTTTTCCAGATGTACCAGGCACTTCACACTTCTGTCTGTGTTGCTTCTGATGCTCTAAATCTAAGTCGTTTTAACACACGTTTGCACCAGTGTAACCAAGGCTGTTTTGGTCAACCGTCCTGGTCCACACTTGCTGTCATCTAACCCTGTCTTGGATTTACACACCAACTTAAGAGACGATCCTTGGTCCTCTTGCCTTAATTCTTTCTCATTATTTATCTCCTGGGGTCTTCCTGGCAGATTTCCGCCTGATTCGCTCCTCAGTCTTCTTTTTAAAGAGTTTTATTTATTTATTTATTTATTTGCGGTACGCGGGCCTCTCACTGTTGTGGCCTCTCCCGCTGTGGAGCACAGGCTCTCGACGCGCAGGCTCAGCGGCCATGGCTCACGGGCCCAGCCGGTCCGCGGCACGTGGGATCTTCCTGGACCGCGGCACGAACCCGTGTCCCCTGCATCGGCAGGCGGACTCTCAACCACTGCGCCACCAGGGAAGTCCTTAAAGAGTTTTTTTTGATGTGGACCACTTTTATAAAAGTCTTTATTGAATTTGTTACAATATTGCTTCTGGGTTTTGTTTTTGGTTTTTTTGGGTCTTTTGGCCACGAGGCATGTGGGATCTTAGCTCCCTGACCAGGGATCGAACCCACACCCCCTGCACTGGAAGGTGAAGTCTTAACCACTGGACCGCCATGGAAGTCCCACTCCTCAGTCTTTTATCATTATACACTACCTTGGGACGGGCTCCTGTCCACGGTCCACACCACCCCTCTCACCTCCAGTTTTATTTGTTGTTTGGTGTATACAGCGAAGATAAAAAGCACTAAGAAAGAAAAGTCTGATTCTGTAATGCAAAATCATTTTTTTAAAAATCACTAAAATGAGGGAGAAATATTTCAGACATATTGAAAACAGAGCCGAAGGAATGCCAAAAATATAAAGATCTAGTTTTTCATTTTTGAATTTTTTCCCTCTCAGAGAATGTCAGTGACCTCGGCTTGAACTGACTGGGTTCTACTACCGCTTCTGTTCTTTTCTCCTCTGAGTAAATTTCTTAAGACTCTCTGACCCTCAGATTCTCCATTCCTTTCAACGCAGTAACTACACTGTCTTGCAGGGTTATAAGGGAAGTTGGTGACGATGCTTGGAAAGCATCTACCATGGTGTTTGGTACATCACGGTCCCTGAAAAAACAGCACGTATTACAAATCACAATACCAGTTGGTAAATTAGTTCCTTCAATAAAAAAATACATTATCCAAAACCAGTTAAATGATACTGAGGATATTAAGCTTCATTATAGGATTTAATTTTTCATAGGGAATAACAATATGTAAAAAATGGTACATAAAACAGCATTATATCATAACAAAAACATCAACAAACTCATATCAAAGAGTCCATGTGTTTCCAAGGCTTAAAATATATCACTCAAAGGCTGCTTAATTGGCCCATGAGCTTCCAGCTCCATCATCCATCTCCCCATCGGAGGAAGCCACAGGGATACAGCCCCTGACTTCTCCTGAGCTCTTGCAAATACTCATCCGAGTCGCTGACTCCACCGCGTCTGACTCTGTTTAGTGATGCCTGTCTCTAGCTGGGAGTCACTCTGGGAACTGGCTAAGATCTCTTAACGCTTCTTTCCTGACTCTCTCCGAGTTTTCCACATGCACGTTGCTTTGTACTTGCTTTGAAGAACGCTTGGAACAGCACTCAACCTCTCTAGCAGTTTGAGCAGCATATGGCCTTATGTTAGAAATCACAGCTCTTCAAAGAACCAGAAAATAACTTTCCGTTCTGGGTAGTGTTGTACTTGCGAAGTGAAGCAGGAAAAACACGTTTCAACCAATTGGTGAATATGGTGTGTTCTCACAGCTTGATATATCTCTGAGGTAATTTATTTCTTTGAGTGGGCATTTCAGGAAAAGAACTTTTCAAAAACCACCACCATAACAAAGAGGTCATATTAATTTGAGAATAAAAACTGGTCATGTATACAAGGAGGCAAGGACTCTTTCACAACTCCTCCAGCTCTAGCTGTTTTGTAAGGTGTACCAAAGTTAAGCTGCTTACTGTGTTGCTGAGGAAACTGAGGGCCAAGAACTTAAATACTTAAGTAGAGAAGACTAATCTCTACACCTGTATGAAACTTGGTTCCTGTGATGGACCAAGTGATTGTTCAGCTTCTCTAGCTGATTGTTCTTGGCTGGTGACCTCCGTGACTGGTAGGCCCCATTGGTCCTGGGACTAAGGTGGACGGCTCATGATTGGCTGCCCGGGATTCAAAGGCCATCTTGTAAACATGCAAGTAAGGGCCACTCAGCAGGAGCTACAGATTCAAAAGCAGCTGCTGTTGCTGTCTGTCTGCTGTGTGACAGTCTCTCCGTTTGATTCTGACAACGACCCTGCAAGGAAGCCTGTGCCACACCTGCTTACTGATGAGCAGAGGGACCTCACAGAGCTAACCTCAGAGGTCACACCACTGGCACGTTTTCAAGCCAGAATGCCAGCACGGGTCTGGCTTCAAATCCTGGGCTCACTTCACTGCTTCACTAGAGTAAAAATTATCTAACCAACCATTCAAAAGAAAAACAATCACACATACACAAACTATCTAAAACACGTAACCATTCCTGGTGGTGAGTATTTAGCTTCATCTCTTTATGTGTGACCACGTCATATTTCTCTAAAAAGCATTGTTTTGTTTCGTTTTTAAAGAACGTAGAATCACTGGTGTTAAATGTCTTGTGACTGATTGCTATTACCCAAGCCTCTGCGTTTTTCAAACATCATATGTACAGCCCTTACCTCTCCGTGCCTCATTTATCAAGTGGCAAGGAGAAATATTTACATTGCCAGCGACTTGGTCTAAGCATACTATTAAGTTGTCCACCCCAGAACCGCCACCTCCTTTTAGCCCAGTGCTGCAGATCAATATATGCATCACCAATGGAGAAATGAAACAGCTAGTGACATGGCAGGGAGCCAACTCTTACCAGACAAAAGAAAATGATTCTATTGAGCCTAATGGAAGGATTCCTGGGGTATGCCCTGTTCCTGCTTATAAGGGTAGGCACCTAAAGCGGAAGGGTTTAGAGCCAGGTCAAACCAGGAGTGGTGATTACTTTTGAAATCTGAGTCAGTGAGGGTGGAAAGAAAAAGAGAACCATTACTGAGAAGAGACAAGGTCAGAGCTTAAATCCAAGAATCAGGGTAAGGGGGAAAATGGGAGAACGAGTGAGAAGGCTGGTGGTCAAGACAGGGGAGCAGGGACTGGGCTGCGGAATGTGGTTCAGTGTGAAACCAGGCATGATGGAACTGTGGGGACTCATGTTTTACAGTCAGTGCATTCCGTGAAGTCCAGAGGTATGAGTTAAGGGAGGCTCGTGAGTGTGCATCCTAAAAGTCAGGATTCCTGTTTTCATCTAAGCTCTGCTATTTCTCGGTGTTGTGACCTTGAGCAGGTCACTATTCATTCCTCACTTGACAACTGAAGACTGAGCTAACTGCTTAACCATAGGCAATTATTCAGTGCCTATCTCTGACCTAAGCACTGTTGAAATTAAAAAGAAAATAAGCCATAGCCCCTACATCAAAATTTTTTTCTAAAAAATTTAAAATATATACTATGTCTTATGACAGCTCTGATCTTATTTTCTTCAGTAAAAATTGTGTTTTGCATTAAAACCTTCAATGCAAGTTTTAATTCTGCTTTTGTATTTTTAGCTGTCTTTATCATTTCCTTTTTCTCCCCTCATTCCATTGCCTTTCCATCTGAACTCATTTTTTTTTCCTAATAAGTTTCTGCTCTCTTTCATAGAGATGTGCTTTAAAAAAAAAATCCTATTGAATATGCAAAGGAGTTTTAAAATATTTTCTTTTGGTTTCAGTAGTAAGTAATTTTTAAGAGGCCTTTCCCTTAACTGTTCAAAATGGTATTTCTTTTTCTTTGTGTGCAACATGTTTTTCCTAATGGACTCACTTTATTATCTTTTAAATTCATTTTAACAAGAGTGCTATACATATTCAGTGTTTCCCAGCATATAGTACACAATTTACTCTCAGCCCCACTAACTGTAACTTGGATTTGCCTCTTTAGATCTATAGCTAGTTGCCAATTCCCAGAGTTCAGCAGTTTTTATTTTGTGTACCTCTGTTGCCCGGAGGTGGATCACCACTGCCCTGCTTTCTAATCCTAGGGCAGATGGTAGACATGCAAAACTACACCCCTCCTTCAAATTCACAGGCTTTCCCTATCTCTGCCCCTTTAACAGAGTTTGATTCAGGGTCCTTAGAACTGCAGTGCATCACCATTCATTCTAAATCAGACTTCCAGCCCAGTTGTCTACTTGGGTTGGCAGTTTTCTAATGGATTGAAGTGAAAGGGAAGATGAGGTCTGGGTTGCAGAGGAGTTCTGGGAAATTAAACTCACTGGCTGCTTCCAAAAAGCAAAACAAAACAGAACAAAAAGCCTTAACCATCAGCAGCAGAGGAGAGGGATGACTGCTCTGTTTTTAGGCTTAAAGGGACCTTGCATTTTTAAGCTAGGGACCGGAAAGTGGAGAGGTCCCAACTTTTGCAAGGCTGGTGGTTTATTTTGTTTTCATGTCAGATACTATGATTATCAAACAAGTTACATTTAGTCTTTTAGATTCTGGAAGATCTTCCCAGATTCTCTCTGAGATTGTCAATTCTAGTTTCCCTAGTTGAAAGTCATCTTAATTGTTAAAGTCAGAATGAGTTTATGCTTTTGATTTTTTTTAATCTTCACAGGTATTTTCAAGTGATGCAGAGAAAGGCTGCATCAGGGTTTGCTGCCCAAATGCCACCTAAAAGGAAAAAAATTCAAAATCAAATATTTACTGAGCACCTCTTTTGGCTTGTATAGATGTCTGCAATTATAGGGATCATACATTATGTACATACACACATGTGCACACTCTCACACATGTACAATATTATTTCCCCCATTTTCATGTGAACTTTGAACAGGTACAGTTTCTTTTCTTCTTTGTGTTCCCTCAGCTTGGCATAGGCCTGCACATAGTAGGTGACCAATCAGCATTCTTTGAATGGATGAATGTCTAACAAGGGTGCGAGAAGAGAGGGGAGAGAAAAGAACTGGGAGAGCGTGATGCTGCTGAAGCAGAAGGAGAACAGGGAGTGGCCAGTCATTCTCTGAGAAGGTCTTTTTTGAATTACCTAGATAAAATGCTACACGCAGTCTGTCACTGGTTAGACAATGATATAAAAAAATCGTGAACATTCACACGCCATGCTCTCCTCCCTCTAGAGCACTGCACAGACTATGATTCCCTTGGTCCCAGACCCCGTTCCCTATTTCACACAGTGTCAATGTCACCTCCTATCTGAAGCCTCCTATCTGAGTGCTGAGACCATGTTAGGTTAGCATCTTCCACACGTCTAAGGAGCGCTGGACAGTGAGTGGCACCTGGAGTCTGATCCTGTATCCCCATTGCTTGTTTATATATCCTGCCTGCCTCCCCTCCCCAACCCCACCAAAACACTAATGCTCCTGAAAGCTGGAGTTGTGTCCAGTTACTTATATCCCCCACCAACTATAACAGGGCCTGTTTTTGTTAAAATAATTAGTTAATTCATTGATGAACAAAGGCACTCATAATTATAATAAAATGGAAACTTCTTATCTTCATTTACCCGGACATTATGACTGGTTTTAAATACTGATCATAGGGATAGTAAGAGTCAGTAGCAGTCTAATTCATTTAGAATTAGCAAATTGTTCACATGTATATTTTTTCTAAACCAACAGATGACCTCTTATTATCTCCATGTTGACTATCAATTATCAATAAGTACATATTAAGCACTTAGTATGTGCTCAGAGAAATATTTCAGGAGCCCAAAGAAAAAATCATATATGGTTCTTGCCCTACTGGGATTTTCTTGACATTCTAGATGTTACGTATTTTTTTACCTTAACATTTTATCAAGCACCTCCCTCCCTTGAAATATGCTCCATGAATGTAAGGATTATACTTTAGCAGTACTTGCTCCAAAGTAAGCACCACATACACATTTTGTGAATGAATGTTGGAAAAAGTAGTCACATTGTAGGTTCTGGCAAAAGCGTAACATGATATATAGATTCAGGGTGATTATTTTGATGTTATCC
>NW_006789324.1:3244584-3268449 GCF_000442215.2 Lipotes vexillifer | reverse complement strand
GAAAGAGATTTGAACATAGATGCAAAAATCCTCAACAAAATACTAGCAAACCAAATCCAACAATACACTGAAAGGACCATACACCATGATCAAGTGGGATTTATCCCAGAGGTGCAAGGAGTTTTTCAACATCCACAAATCAGTCAGTGCGATACACCACATCAACAAAATGAAGAATAAAAACCATATGAGCATCTCAATAGATGCAAAAAAACCTTTCATCAAAATTCAGTACCAATTTAGGATAAAAACTCTCCAGAAAATGGGCATAGAAGGAACCTACCTCAGCATAATAAAGGCCATATATGACAAACCCACAGCTAACATCATACTCAACAGTGAAAAGCTGAAAGCATTTCCTCTAAGATCAGGAACAGGATAAGGATGTGCACTCTTGCCACTTTTATTCAACATAGTTTTGGAAGTCCTAACCATGGCAATCAGAGAAGAAAAAGAAATAAAAGGAATCAACACTGAAAAAGAAGAAGTAAAACAGTCACTGTCTGAAGATGACATGATACTTATACATAGAAAATCCTAAAGAGGCTATGATAAAACTACTTAGAGCTCATCAGTGAATTTGGTAAAGTTGCAGGATACAAACTTAATACACAAAAATCTGTTGCATTTTTATACACCAACAATGAAACATCAGAAAGAGAAATTAAGGAAACAATCCCATTTATCATCATATCAAAAAGAATAAAATACTTAGGAATAAACCTACCTAAGGAGGCAAAAGACCTGTACTCTGAAAACTATAAGATGCTGATGAAAGAAATCAAAGATGACATAAACAGATGGAAAGATACACCATGTTCTTGGACTGGAAGAATCAGTATTGTCCAAATGACTATACTACCCAAGGCACTCTACATATTTAATGCAATCCCCATCAAATTACCAATGGCAGTTTTCAGAGAACTAGAACAAAAAAATTTTCAATGTGTATAGAAACATAAAAGACTCTGAATAGCCAAAAGAATCTTGAGAAAGAAGAACAGAGCTGGAGGAATCAGGCTATACTACAAAGCTACAGTCACCAAAACAGTGTGGTACTGGCACAAAAACAGAAATATAGATCAATGGAACAGGATAGATGGAAAGCCCAGAAATAAACTCACACACCTGTGGTCAATTAATCTATGAGAAAGAAGGCAAGAATATACAATGGAGAAAAGACAGTGTCTTCAATAAGTGGTGCTGGGGAATCTGGACAGTTACATGTAAAAGAATGAAATTAGAACACTCCCTAACACCATATACAAAAATAAACTCAAAATGGATTAAAGACCTAAATGTAATGCCACACACTGTAAAACTCTTAGCGAAAAACTTAGGCAGAACACCCTTTGACATAAATCACAGCAATATCTTTCTGGATCCACCTCCTAGAGTAATGAAAATAAAAACAAAAATAAATAAATGGGACCTAATTAAACTTAAAAGCTTTTGCACAGCAAAGGAAGCCATAAACAAAACAAAAAGACAACCTATGGAATGGGAGAAAGTATTTGCAAACAAAGCAACCTTCAAGGGATTAATCTCCAAAATATACAAACAGCTCATGCAGCTCAATATCAAAAAAACAAACAACACAATCAAAAAGTGGGCAGAACATCTAAATAGACATTTCTCCAAAGAAGACATACAGATGTGCAAAAAGCATGTGAAAAGATGCACAACATTGCTAATTATTAGAGAAATGCAAATTGAAACTGCAATGAGATATCACCGCATACCAGTCAGAATGGCCTTCATCAAAAAGTCTACGAACAATAAATGCTGGAGAGGATGTGGAGAAAAGGGAACCCTCCTACACTTTTGGTGGGAATGTAAATTGATACAGCCACTATGGAGAACAGTATGGAGGTTCCTTAAAAAACTAAAAATAGAACTACCATATGATATATATGGTATATACCTAGAGAAAACCATAATTAGAAAAGATACATGCACGCCAATGTTCACTGCAGCACTATTTACAACAGCCAGGACATGGAAGCAACCTAAACGCCCATCAACAGATGAATGGAGAAAGAAGATGTGTTATATATATACGATGGAATATTACTCAGCCATAAAAAAGAATGAAATAACGCCATTTGCAGCAACACGGACGGACCTAGAGATTATCATACTATGTGAAGTAAGTTGAAAAGAGAAAGACAAATATCATACAATATCACTTATATGTGGAATCTACAAAAATGATACAAATGAACTTATTTACAAAACAAACAGACTCACAGACTTGGAAAACAAACTTATGGCTACCAAAGGGGAAAGGTGCGGGGGAGGCAAGATAGGAGGTTGGGATTAACACATACACACTACTATATATAAAATAATCAGCAACGACACAGGGAACTCTACTCAATATTTTGTAATAAGCTAAATGGGAAAAGAATCTGAAAAAGAATAGATATATGTATATGTATAACTGAATCACTTTGTTGCACACCTGAAACTAACACAGCACTGTAAATCAACTATACTCCAATATAAAATAAAAATTTTTTAAAAAGAGAGATTTTGGGGAAATTTTTTTTTTTTTTTTTTTTTTTTGGCGTTATGCGAGCTTCTCACTGTTGTGGCCTCTCCTGTTGTGAAGCACAGGCTCCGGACGCGCAGGCTCAGCGGCCATGGCTCATGGGCCTAGCCGCTCTGCGGCATGTGGGATCTTCCCGGACCGGGGCACGAACCCGTGTCCCCTGCATCGTCAGGCGGACTCTCAACCACTGCGCCACCAGGGAAGCCCAGGGGAAAATTTTTAGCCCAGAATTTCCTTCCTTCTATCTTATCTAGGTCATCTTCTCCTTCCAGTGTTGTGAGGTAAATTCATCAAATGACAGCTATTCAAAGGTAAGGCTAACCCAAGGGCAGTTATTAAGGGAAATCACTGCTAAGAAACATCAGGTGATGTATAAGGTATGTTTATAAAACAATAGAACTTTTAAAAAGATAAATATACCAGGATTTTTTATACTATTGGGCATATGTCCCCGTGCAAGAAGTCTCCTTTGGTGATTACATACTTATTCATGCTTATTCTAATGAGACAGACAGTCTTAAAAGCACTCCATTGTTTCCTTTGGCATTCTAGTCTGTGTTTGGGCTACCTTTATTGGAATCCTAATGACGGTAATTCTTAAATTTCTGGATGTCAGGGTTGGTTTTAACACAGACAAAAGCCACTGGGAAGCCATGGCACCTGCCATGCTGGATGATGAAGCTGGTACAGCAGGTATTGGCAAGGAAAGGGCCCCAAAGGAAGGACTCCAGATCCAAGCCCTGGACTTCAGAGCTGCAATCATTTTACAATACAACCCTGCTTTGTTTGGGGGTCATTTTATGAACCGGTCATGCTTCTTCACTTCTTTAACATTTTAAGTGTCTCCTATATTTGGCTTTAGATACTTGTCTCTAATTAAGACATGGATTTTTGTGCTCATACAAAATGTGTGCTTCCCCTAACCTCTGTTTCTATCCAGAAAGCCAGTTGCCTGAAAGCCTGTGGCCACGTGGCCCTCTCCAGACATTCCTCTTCTGCTTCCATGGGCCAAACAGGAGGCCAAGACCATTATTTGTTGTGTGGGCCACACTTCATGGACTCCGGACAGACATCACTTTCGCTATGTCCAATTTCTTTTCTTTCCACCATGACTCCCTTTTATTAGCAGAATTTGCTTATGTCAAGTAGGTAATGAAAATAAAGATTGGGTCTTTCTGTTGGCCTCATAAAAATATTTAAAATATTCTCAATAGAATTAATCACAAAGCCAAAGCCTGTTAAGTTTTGAAGTTCCTCAAGCCAGCAGGCCTGCTCCACCGTCACGCACTGCATAAACCTTGCACTGCTCATGGCCTCCATTCTAAACCCCCGCCTTGATGCACCTCACACTCTGCTCTCCACTTCTTGACATCTGAATTCTGAATTCATGGCCTCTTTTCTTGTTTGTGGTCTCTCCTGGCCTCTTGGAACTGTAGCTTAGCTCTTTTTCCCTAGCTTTCACATGCTTCATCCATCCTCAAACACAATACTCTGTGTCTAAGCTATTCTTAGGCAACCGGTTTCACTTGGCCATCAGGATGTTACCTCTTAGTTTAGGTGATTGTGAGCTCTTCCACCAAGGTCATCCTGGCCCCTCCGGCCCCAAATATCCGCACTAGAAGTGACTCTGAAGATCACTAAGAGCTGAATTTCACCACCAACGTAAGTTATTAATTTTATTTTACTTCTACCAAAGTTTATCTGAAACCCTAATAATGTTGGCATGCATTCTGAGCAGCCCTGACTCAGGGCCTAGGCAGACGGGTGGCTGCAGTAAGCTAGACCATAGGTCGTAACATTTACCACTTATTCACCCGGCAGCCTGGAGATGGAGATGGAGAACACGACTCTTCAAACTGATGTAAATACAAAGATTACATAGGCAGGGGCTCGCGACCTCCAGCCGCTCCGTGGGACAAAGAGGCAGCAGTAGCTACATGTAAGAAATCCTGCTTTGAACGCTCTCAAGGGTGGCTCAGAAACAATGAGAACCTCCAGCAGATCATCCTGAGGAGCGGCAAGAGCCTTCACAACAGCAATGAATCTGCAAGAAGCCAGTGGGCTGTTGGCCGGCTTTGTTTATTTTTCCTCTTTTGCCTTCTCCTCACTTTGCTTCTTTCAAACTCTGTAGCCCTTTGGCCCGCCTTCACCTTCGTGCAAGGACTGACTGTTACTTACCATGCCCTTTAGTGTCAGATCTGCTAAGGGAGACCGGTTGCCATGGAAATCTGGCCAAACATGTAAATCAACAGTGAGGAAACCCACGGGCTGAGTCTTCCTAATCAGATCCAGGTGACTGTTCAAATATGCATATATACTCTGGCATCTGGAAGAGAAGTGGATTTTGTTTTTAAAAGGGGGGGTGGGTAGGGTCAGGGAGCAAATTGCTCTGTAGAAAGAAATCATTTGTACTCCCATATCAAATCCAGAAAGTAAGCAGGGTCCCAAAAGCTTCAGCGCCCCCAACCCATAGAAATCAGCAAACCACACTCTCAAATCACGCTGTACTCTCATCAAGGATTGGAGGCCTGTCCTGGTGGAAGGTGGAAAGGTTTGGACTCAGAAGACCAGATCCAAGAATGGCTTTACTCCATTGTAGGTGTGTAACCACTACTGTGAGAAAGTTCTTCAAACTTTCTGAACCACTCTCTTTGCATCTGTAAAAACAACCATCATAATCCCTGCCCAACTGACCTCATAGGGTTTTGTGAAGATCAAAGGAGACTATGTAGATGAAGATACAGGATTTTGCAAAATGTACACTACTGGACATATGTCAAGGATTTTTAAAAAATCAGTATTCCTAATTATAATAATAATATGATGGTGAATGGAGATGGTTCCCCGACTCAGGATCGGAGTTTGCTAAGGGCAGTGATATGATGGATTAGGATCAGGAGTTAGGAGGCTTGATTTCCAACCTAAACCTACCAGTGACACTGCACTAGTTCTTTCTCTCTTTAAGCCTTCGTTTCTTCACATGTAGAATGAGGGAGTCAGATGACCTTTCTCATTCTCTCAGTCTATTTACCTGAGAGGGAGACAGAGATGATGGGCTTCGGAGTCAAGGCAGTCCTGCATTCAGATGCTAGTTCTACCTGTCCTAGCTGGGTAAAATGGGCCAGTGACTTAACCTCTCTGAGCTTCAGTTTTCCCATGCATATAATGGGTATAAAATACCTCACTGGGTGAAATCTCACTGCATGACACAGAAGTTCCTTACCCTTCCCCTCTTTAAAGGTGCTTCCTTCTCTTGAACTGATAATTCTAGAAGAAAGGGGGTTGGCATCCCATGCCACTTCCCACTGGTGTCCTTGGAACCACAGCCTTAGACATGGCTTGAATAATGGTAGAAAAAAAGTATAGGAGATCAATGACCAAGGGAGGTTGATATCTAAGATATGTAAGATAATATTTATTATTTACATTTAAAATGTTTTAGGAGTGCAGCTCAGCGATTTCTGGTTCTAGTTTTGTGACACTGTGAGTGTCCCTCTGGATCCCATGAAATTCCTAAAAGTTTTCTAAACTAAGTGTAAAGAAAGAAACAAACGAGTAGTGGTTTTCAAACATCTATTAAATAAAAACTTTATGTGGAACTCCAAGATAGAAAATATTGAAAAACAAAACTGTTCTATGTAAGTGCGTGTGTGTGTGTAAGTGTGAGAATGTGTGTGTGCACGCGTGTGTTAAGTGTGAGAAGTGTGCTGGGCAGAGGCAAGGGCAGTCCAACCTATCAGGCACTCTCCTTGCTTCTTGCCCTGACTCCTCATTCCTGTCTGTAAAAATCTTCGGCCCTACATCGTATTAGAAGATGAAGATCTTGGGAAAAGGCTCACTGACCAGAGTAACATCAACTGCTGCTCCTTGCTCCTCTGGCCTTCAAACATAGCCCAGCGAGCCGAGTACCGCTAACACCCCTTTACAGAGGGGATGAGTAAGGCGTGTAGACATGTGACCGAGTCCTTAAACCCTCTCTGTGATTCTGAAGCCATGTGTTTTCTGTATCCCCAGCCAGGAATTATTTGTCAAAGCCCTACATTCAAACTCTGTTTTAGAATGATTCTATGATAGTGTTAAGAAAGGATCCTCTGAGGTCTCCACGGAAGGTAGGGCCAGAACCACATATCTGGGGAGAATACGATCACACCCTGGTTTTCTATCTCCCAGCTCTCTCTGCTCCTGGTCCAACACAATCACACGGCCAACGATGGCCACAAGAACATCCTTTCCAGCCAGAAGTCAAGAGTCTGCACTAATTCTAGCAACACTGAACTTCAGAAGAGCATCATTGCACTTAGAGTAAAGGGATTTAAAAAGAAAAAAGAAGCACATGTCTATAAATCTTTTGTCTCTCAAGGAATCTCAGAGCAGGGCATTTGGTTTCAGACATCTGGGTCAATAAGAACCTATCGGCCTAATTACTATTGATTTGTCATTGTCTCATTTACTGTGGGTCTTTGCAAACAGTGAGATTCATTTAGCCTCTACATATACGGTCACTCGTGCACTAATGAGATCCCTGGGGGACGGGGCATATGCTTACCCCTTTGACTCCTAACCTCCTCGCAGCTGTATGTTTATTCTTTGAATGCAGCCATTCTTCTGCACGTTTTTTCAATTATCCCTTACCATGTGCGCTATCTGAGTATATCATTCAAAATGAAATGCACTTGGAAAACATTAAAATAACAAATGCACATCATTATTCACATAATTTTAACCTTGCATGGTGCCTTTTTTGGTTTTGACTTTGTTTCAGTTTGTATGTTTTATCAATTCTTTCTCAAATGGCGGTCTGCCCTCTTCCAGCTCGGGAATCACATATTAACTGTTCCTAGTGATAGGTCCTCCCTCTTTTTCATGAACTCCAGACTCATTTAACCTCTCTTAGAGAGAGAAATCCTTGCTTTCCTAGTCCTGTTGTGTATGAAGAAGAAAATACAGTTTCAAGAATCACAAAGCGACTTCACTGTATACCAGGTGGCTGACCAGGTACACTAAACCTCTCCAAGCCTAGTTTACTTTTTTGCTATCAGGGTTAATACTTTTACCTTATAGGCTGCTATGAAGATTAAATATGGAGTCCTGAGTACTATAAATGATAGCTGATCAATAAATAGTTCCTTCTTGTTTTTCATCACAGGAAATTCACTTCTAGAGTCAGGGAATATTTTTTTCAGACTTTATGGCTCACAATCTTCAATGCATACCGCACCCCTGGAATCTCTACTTTCCTTCTCCATTAACCATTTAATTCTTTGGATTCACAGGATGCCCAAAAGTATGGTGACCGTACTTTCAAACCCCAAATCAGAACACATGGTCTAACAGAAGAATTTGTGCCTTTTCTAGGAGTAAGAGAAAGTCTTGGAAAAGAAGCTTCCACACTACCTCCAGTTCCTCCTTGACCCACTGCAATAGGTATTCTGCCCGCCCCATTCTACTGAGACTGGCTCCACCATGAGGAGAAATCCCCGCTTTGTTGCTGTCTCCAATGGACCATTATTTGCCTTTATTTTACTTGAACTGTCTTTTGCATTTTGTACCACTTGGCCACTTCTTACTAATTTGTTTTCCTCCCCTTGTTTCCAAACGACAGTACTCTTTTGGTTTTCTAGCTGGTTCTCTTCCTCTCTTTGTCCCTTAAGTATATGAAGACTCCCAGAGACCTGTCCTTGGCCCTCTTCTCATTCTTTCTACACCCTTGGATGAGCCCACCTTCCTTTCAGGGCTCCAGTTAACTAGCTATTGCTGCAGACTTCCAAATATATGCCCTTATCTCCTGCTCATTTCTCTGTGATGAGTTCCATGTCAAATATCCAAGCACCCATCAAATGCTTCCTCCTGGATGCCCAAACGGACCTCAATTAAAAAATGTCTAATACGACACACATCATCTTTTCTGATATACTCACTCTTCTTTCTATGCTCCTTGGTTTGACCAAAGGCAACCTCATTTAAGTGGTTGCTCAAGCAACCATTGTGGGGGCAGAGTCAGAGTGGGTATCATTTTTGATTCCTCTCCTTCCCTCAGTTTCCAAATTTAATCTTGGACCAGGTTCTATCAGTTTATTATTTTAAATATTCCTCTGATCAGCATGCTTTTCTCCCTCATAACTGCTACTACTTTATGCAGGCCCTCTTTAAATGTCTGGATTAGAGGACTGGCGCTCTAACTTATCTCCTGCCTTGAAATTGTGCCCCCTCCAACTAGGTTTTCTGCACTCCTTCCTGGGTGGTTCATCTAAAATGTAACTCTGATGATGACTCCACACCTATCTAAAACCTTCAGTGATTCCTCCCCATTGTCCTCAAGATAAAGTATAAGCTTCCTTGTTTGGCATAATGTTCTTTATTATCTAGCTCTCCCTACATTGTACCATGTTACAGATATGCCTTCCACTCTTCATCCCTCCTCACCACTGTACACATCATGCTCTTGTGACACTAAACTACTTTTTTTTTTTTTTTTTTTTTTTTGCGGTACGCGGGACTCTCCCCGCTGTGGCCTCTCCCGTTGCGGAGCACAGGCTCCGGACGCGCAGGCTCAGCGGCCATGGCTCACGGGCCCAGCCGCTCCACAGCATGCGGGATCTTCCCGGAGCGGGGCACAAACCCGTGTCCCCTTAATCGGCAGGCAGATTCTCAACCACTGTGCCACCAAGGAAGCCCCACCTTTCAATTTTATTTATTTATTTATTTTTTTGCGGTACGAGGGCCTCTCACTGTTGTGGCCTCTCCCGTTGCGGAGCACAGGCTCCGGACACGCAGGCCCAGCGGCCATGGCTCACGGGCCCAGCCGCTCCGCGGCAAGTGGGATCTTCCCGGACCGGGGCACGAACCCGCGTCCCCTGCATCGGCAGGCGGACTCTCAACCACTGCGCCACCAGGGAAGCCCTAAACTACTTCTAATTTTTCAAAATATGCAGGTCTTAACCTCTGAATGTTTGCCTATCCTTCTCCCTCTTGCCTAGATTTCTCTTCCTTATCTTCTTTACCTGCCTATGGCTATCACTGTTCTAGACTCATCTTTTTATTTTTAATTGAATATAGTTGATTTACAATGCTGTGTTAGTTCCCGATATACAGCAAAGTGATTCAGATACACACACACACACACACACACACACACACACACACACACACACACACACAGTAGGACCTTATTGTTTATCTATTTATATTTAGTAGTTTGTATCTGCTAATCCCAAACTCCTTATTTATCCCTCCGACCCCACTTTCCCCTTTAGTAACCTTTCCCCTTTGGTAACCCTTGGTGTTCTTCCCTTCTGCTCTTCACATGGTTAGCTCATTTATATCCTTCAGATCTTAACTGTGCTTCCATCAGCTAGGGCTTCCCTGACCACCTCATCTAAATGGGGTTTCCCTGATATTCTATTATCGTACTCTGTTAGTTTCTTTCATATCATGTTTGGTCGCCATAGACTTATTTATGGGTTCATTTACTTGTTAACTGCCTATGGCCTCCTCTGGACTTTAAGCTTCATGAAGGCAGACCATTACCAGTATACATTCAGAATCTAGCAGAGAACTTGGCACACAGAACCACCCAAGAGTAGGCATCAAATGAATGAATGGCCCTTCCTCCACTGTATGATAATTGCCTCTTAATTTTATCTGTATCCATTGCTGGAATCTGAATTCCTTTTGCGAAGGAGTCACATCTTATGCATCCCACCAGGTGCTCAACACGGTTACTGAAGTGTAGAATGTATGAATATTGATCCCGCATGGACTGTTAGAGGTTATTTTTACCTCTCCCTCTCACTGTAGTACAGCTGCCAAAAGAGTAGATCTCTGGAGTCATATGGACACAACCTTCCAGGCGTGCTGCTATATCCCACAGGAGGGGGCAGAGAAAAGGAATAAGCATCTTGTGACACCCCACCCTGCACTTCCACCCATGTGCCAGGCACTATGCTGGGCTACAGTGAATCTGCTGAGAGGCAGAAAATGAAGAACTGATTTCCTAAGTCAGCACAGCCCTCAGTCTTCTTGAGAGGACCCCAGTGCCCTGAACACTTTCTTATCCTTGCCTGTAGAGCAGAAGCCAAAGAAAGGCATTGTAATATCCAGCTTACGTCTATTTAGAAAAACATTTCTCATCCAAGAGACATCAAGAATTGACCGTTTATCCTGGCACACCCTAGAGGATGAAAGGTGTTAATATCATCACCCTGGTTCTATGATTGTCCTAGCTCAGGGGAGCCTAAGTCAATACTTGTGGACAGACTGATGGCCCCAGTTGTCAGACTGAGGGACCAAGGTTGAAGAAGCCATAAAGGCCAAGGGAACAATCTGAGAACGCAAGAGTAGAATGCACAGTGGAAACAATGTTCAGAAGTGGAGTCCCTATAATACTCATTTCCTCAACTAGAATTAAATTAGATTTTATACACACACACACACACACACACAAACACACACACACACACACACACACATATATAAAACTATCACTAAGCACAGTGCCAGGCACACTGAAAACTCTTAAAAAATGTTCTTGGTCTTTCTTTCTCCTTTTCTTGCTCTGCGGGGGGCGGCATTTATACAGATTTTAATGGGAAGGTTTAGATATATTCTGAGATTTGGCATACGGGGGACCAGTACATTTTTAAAGTGATCCTCAGTGGGATTATAGAAATCACAGAAGCAAAAGAGGTTTGAAGAATAAATCATATCAAGAAAAGTTGATTGTTCTGAAAGGAATAACAAAACACTCCAGGGAAAGTGGGATAAAAGAAAGACAGATTGAGAGAGAGGATGGGAATTAGCAGAACCTTGCACCCCTGAGAGACCGGAAATTCACAGAATCACAATGAGAAATGACCACTGCTTGCAGTGACCGCTGAAAAAGGAGCTCAGAACAGGCTGGGCTTCTCTGTCTCCAGTCCTCCTCCAGTAGACCATAAACTTGCGGAGGTCAGGAGTCATGTCTTCCACTGACCCTCCGTCCCCACCAATGGTCTGGTTTATTCTCCACAGAGCAGCCAAAGTCATCCTTTTAAAAGGTAAATCTGACTGTGTCTTCCATCTGCTCAAAAACAAAAATCTTGAAACAAGTGCAGTGGTCTTACAGCTTTCTACAATGACCCACATGGTTTGACCCTTGGCTAAATTTTACCTCTCATCTGTCCCCCATTCCCTCACACTTTGGTCAGTCACAGTGCCCTTTACAAGGTCCACTGAGCTTGCCAAGCTGGCTGCTGCTTCCCGGCCTTGGGACTTGCTGTTCCTTTGGGATAAAGGGATCTCCTCCATATAACCATGGCTTGACCTCTCTCTTTATTCAGTTCAGAGTCCTGTTTGAGTGCCACCTCATCAAGGACGGCTTCTTCACCTGAAATAGTTCCCATCCGTCACTCCAACACCTCTTGTCGTTCTATGTCTCCTTACTCATCTCTATTTTTCTTTAGAATGCTTACCAATTCCTGGAGTATGTGCTCTCTCTCTACATACATACAAACACAAACATACACGCATGCACATATAGGTATATGTGTGTGTATGTGCGTGAGCACAATTTCCATGAAAACAGGGATTTTTTTTTTCTTTGTTCACTGTTATACCATAAGTGCTCATAAGACACTCATCAGACAGTCAGAGGACCTGGATTTTAACCTTGGCTCTGCCGTCAACCTTGAATCCAGTACTTGTGGATTATGCCAACATCTTCCCACCGAACTGTGCCATCACTATAACCTCATTCTGAACCACTGGTAAAGATTCTTTAAGAAAAGTAAGCCAATAATGGGCAGTTTAGAGGAAAAGAGCTGAAGTTATAATCAATGGAAGGTGACCTCTGGCTACGGAGTAACATCTCTGGATATTTGGCCCTATATAGAAAGAGACTCCGGTTGCCATTTACATGCATGGGTACATCTAGTTATTGTTTACTTAATTCATAAGCTCACAGAAGGCTTCTCTTCAGGATGAAGCCTAGAAGGATTACAGTAAATCAAGAGTATAAAATACTCAATCTGTTTATCAACACTTGTTTCTATGGTTTCAAACAGGATTTGCTGATGCTAAGCTCTGAGATAGGGGTGACCTGCATTGCTGTTTGCAGATAGCACTAAGTCGCACCACAAGAGGCATACAGTTTTTGATTCCAAGGGATTTGTTGTCCCTTCCAAATAACTAACTTCACTTAATAACAACTATTCCTATTTCTAAGATCTGAAGCATAGTGAGTGCTAGTCTTGATATAGTCTATTTATAGATCTGATAAGATAGAGACACATTTTCCTTTGCAAGACAATAAAAAGAAATTGGAAGGGAAGAGAACCAATATTGAATGCCTACTAAGTATACGAACTGGAGATAAAATTTTGAGAGTCATCAAAATATAGAAGGAAATGAAGCCAAGAATGTAGATGGGATCACGGAAAAGACCACAAAGAGAGAAGAGGTCCAAGAATGTAGCTGTGATGAACTTTGTTGTTAGTGACAGAGAAAAGGATCATAGGCCTGAAAAGGAGATTAAGAAATAGTCAGAGATACAGAAGTAAAACTGGGTGAGGGTGACATTCTGGCAAGCCAAGAAAAGAGAGTGTGGGAAGGAGAAGGAGTGATCATTGGTGCCACATGGAGCTGAGAGCTCAAGGAAGGGGACTGGAAGACATCCCGTGGTCGCCGAGGACCTGAGCAGTAAACGTTTCAGGGGCCGACGGTGACAGAATCAAACTGGAGTGGGCAAGGGAGGAGGGAGGAAACTGACCAAAGAGTACAGGAAATGCTTTGGAGCAACTTAGCTCTAAAGAGAGGGAAAAATACAGAGAGGTAGCTGGAAAGCGGGATGAAGTCAGCTGGCATGTGAAGAGACGTGGGATGTAAATCCAGTCTGACTCTAAGATTAAATTCTATAAATTACTGCTTCTGGACCACACTATGCTGCTGTTTCTCTGGGTTTACATGCTAATCCATAAATCCTCCCTGTCTTCCTATTTTCAATCAAAACTACTCACATGAGGTTCAGCTACAGAAGAAAGTTCTGGACATTTTGAGTATTTCACTGCAAAGTCTAACCTATCCCTTAGATTTGCATTGAGGTCTAAGATCTTCAGAGACTGGCATTTCCATGGTCTACTTTCATCCTCATAACACCTGGAAAATGAATTAAGCAGGGTGGGATCATTGTAATTTTATAGGTGAGGAAACTGAGTCACCAAGACATTGATGGCAGAATTGGTACCAGAAGCCAAGACCTCAGTCCAGTGTTCTTGCTACTCCATGAGAAGGCAGGCAGGTGATGGATGACTGACGTCTGCTGCTTAACCCTAGAACAATTCCCTCCAAAATGCCCGCCTCTTTTATAAATCATTAGTAATAGTAGTAGAATAGTAGTAGTGGTTGTTGTCATTGTCATCGTACAGTTTACAAAGCCTTTCCAAATACACTGCTTCTGTAAACTCAAAATAAATTCTCAGAGCTATCCACGGCTGGCTCTCTCATGTCTACTATCCCATGTTCTGATAAGGAAACTAAGGTTCAAACAACTATGTACGTGGGAGCTGAGATTTGAATCTAGATCTCTAAACTCTACATCTGTGCTCTTTCCTTTGGGTTAGAGGTTTTAAAATGCTGGATCCCCTCACGAATTTGATAAAAGCTATGGCCCCTCTTCCCAGAAATGTACGCATAAGTATATAATCAACAAACCTCTGCACACAATTAAGGGGTTCCCTGGTGATCTGAGGTTAGGCATCCCTCTTCTAGGTTATGTGGTCTCTAAGCCAACTAAAGTGCTAGTTATTGGCTAAGTGGTATGATCCCTGTAGATGGTAATGACATTGTAACTAGAGACTCCTAGAAGGGAAAGCTTATGAAACTTTTCTCAAACTCCTTGGTGGGATCAATCCCCCTCTGCACCCTGATGACACAGTGTTTATATTCTAGTCAGTATGCACTTCATTCTGCTCTGTGCAGGTGTGTCTCCCCATAAGAACAGACGTCCCTTGGTGGAATGGAAATGTCTAATATGAGTAACTACAACAAATTTTATCACTACCACTACCATTTACTGAATATTTATTATAGCTCAGCAATTGTTGCTATATCCCAACACTATTTGAATTCATTTAATTTTCTCAACAACCTTATGAGGTGTTTACTGTTATTATTTTCCTGTACAGTGAAGCACTAAGGCACAGTGAGGTTAAGTACATTGCCCAGGGTAACAAGCTACTAAAGGGTGCAGCTGAGACAAGCAATTTGGCTCCAGGATCTAGGATAGTAACCTCCACCTTTGACTATCTCCCTTTCGCCAGGTACTAGCTACATGAATGGGGTTTCTCTGAAAATATTATAAAATACTTTACATTTGTTAAAAAGCCCAACTACTAAGCATTATTATCATGAAATTCATTCAATAATTATTCTTCAAACTTCCTATTTGAAAATAATTTTAGATTTACAGAAAAACTGCAAAACTAGTATGCAGACTTCCCCTATACTCACCATCTAAGAAATTAACATAAATACAGTATTATTACTAATCTCCATACTTATTTGAATGTTGACAGTTTTCCCCACTAATGTGCTTTTTTCTGGCCAAGATCTAACCCATGATCATACATTGTTTCTAGATGTAGTAGCATCTTAGTCTCCTCAAATCTGGGACAATTCTCTAGTAATTCCTTAAGCTTCCTAATCTTGGAAGCATGTTGGCTAATAATTTTGTAGAAATTACTTAGGTTAATTCTTTTCTTTCCCAAACCCCCGTTAGTATGATCATGCTATTTATTATTAATACTATAGGTTCATTTTTTTCACTGTTTGTATTTCACCCCCACCACACACATCTATCTATCTATCTATCTATCTTTTATTTATTTTCAGGGGGACATGAAGCATCATGATTCTAAGAGTATGAGTTATATAAACAGGTATGCTCAAAGAAGTGTCGCTCCCTCCTACTACCCTGTTCCCATTTCCCCATTATTTCCATCCCATTCCTACCCCACCTCCTATAGGTAACAACCTCATGAGTTTCTAGTTTAACTTCCCTATATTTCTTTTGCATAAATGAGTAGGTACACATATATTTTCTTACATCACCTTCTTTTTACATAAAAAAGAGTATATTATAAACACTCCTTTATGGACTTCCCTGGTGGTGCAGTGGTTAAGAATCCACCGGCCAACGCAGGGGACATGGATTCGAACCCTGGTGAGGGAAGAACCCATATGCCGAGGAGCAACTAAGCCTGTGAGCCACAACTACTGAAGCCCACGCACCTAGGGCTCGTGCTCCGCAACAAGAGAAGCCACCACGATGAGAAGCCCACGCACCACAATGAAGAGTAGCCCCTGCCTGCCACAACTAGAGAAAGCCTGCGTGCAGCAACAAAGACCCAATGTAGCCAAAATAATAATTAAATAAATAAATAAATAATATACTCTGTTTTCTTCACTTAACAATATATTCTAGAAATCACTCCTATCAGTTACTATCCTGTTTCACAGATGAAAAGACAGGCTTAAAGAAGTTGAACAACTTGCCCAAGGTCACATAGTTATTAAGGAGAAAAACTGGAGTTGAATCCAAGAAACTTTGACTCAAAAAATCCATGCTCTTTCTTCTATGTCAGAGCTTCTCAACCATGATTACTGGCATATTCTTGGAGGATCTCTAGTTTTTTTGTGAATTCTCTTAGATTGTTTTGAAAATTAATACATGTATGTCCTGGATCATCCAGATGACTATCTTATAACCAAGTACTGCCAGGCATTTTCATTGCTCACAGGATCTGAAAATCACGCAGCTGCCTAAAGTCAGTGCCCCTGATGTGGTCGGGCATGGAAAACTGTAGAGAACAGAGAGAGCTGTTACCTGGCTGTGGCCTTGGCTTGCAGTTCAGGAAAGGCAGCATGGCCCTGCACCATGTGATCGATCTGAAAAACAAGAGAGATGGGTCAATTCTATAGCTTCTCTAGTCTATGTTAAAGCCAGAAGAAGATATATTAAAATGTCTGTTTCTTTCAATTCTTTGTCTACAGAGGATCCAAGAATATTAAAATGCTAACTCAGCAAGGGTGTCTCAGCTCTTTCAGAAATCTAGCTTTGTTTAACCAACTGCTGGCCTCTTGGATTTATAAAAACAACGAAGTTTAAAGAGAAGAACAGCAGGAAAAGAAACTCCCAAGGCTGAACTGGTAGCCGCAGGTAGTATCAGGTCCAAGAATGAGGTTTGACAGAGGCATGAGAAGGAGGTGTAACTCAGGGTAAATGAGGTAGAGGGGGGCCGGCCTGGGTGTTAGAAGCACTGACCTCTGGATTACAACATCTCCCCCTCCGGTTACCCCACGCTGTTACCCCAGGGCAATGTCAGACCTTGAATTATTCTCTGTGTCTTACTAATGGAGAAGTTGAGTGAAAGAGTCTATGAGGAGGGAGTCCCAGTTTAAAAAACACAAAAAAGAGTTGCCCCAGAGCTGTCAAGAGAATCTCCCCTGACTGAGAAGTTACCACATGGGAAAGTGGGACAGAGCTCTCTCTCCAAGGACAGAAATGTCTGAGCTCTGCAGACAACCATCTTATCATTTGAAATTCCACTGTCTAGGATTTATTCCTTAATCCACTTGTTGGCTCTAAACAAAATAATATGCACTGTGCATCAGGAAGGGATGTGTTTCCCCATGCTGTCACTCTGCTTGCTAAAACACACCCAACAATGGGCTTGAGTTCCTGAACCTAATCTGTGTATTGTCTCAACGTTTACATGAATCCCCAAAACAACCATTCTGATCTATTTATTTTCATTCAAACTACGAACAGACCGGTCATTGTGGCCTCATGGGGATAGTTTCTCTGAGCATGCTTCCTGAGCGTCAGGTCTGTGTAAAGAGGACGAGATTTTGTTCTGGAGTCACCGAGGCTAGGTCTGGGTTCTGGCTCTGATGCTAACTAGCTATGTGACTTTGTGCAAGTCACTTAACTGCTCTGAGCTTCAGCGACCTCCTCTCCCCCTTAACCCCGTTCTAGTCTCCTTTTAAAACAGGATTTCTGCGACACAGAGCGTGCCTACCGTAATGCCAACAACAGAATAAATGATATCACCTAAAATTTATTGACTCATTTACCATATACCAATACTAAGCTATGCATTTTTACATACATTATCTCATTTATTTCTTACAACATTCCTGTGAAGAAGATATATTAGCCACCACAGAGATGAGAAAACCAGGACTAGAAGAGATTAAGTAACTTGCCTAAGGTCATAGGGGAGTAAGTGACAGATCTAGGTCTCAAACTGAGGTCTCTCTGTATCTAAAGTCCTTGGTCTTAACTACCATGTCACATTGTCTACTCAACTTCCAGGTATAAGTTGTCAAATTCCATTTGTGTAGAAATGTGTCAAAATAATACCAAAGCAACTGGTGATTTCAACGGAAAGAAAATCATCCAGGTTTTCAATATTTACTTGCTGAAGGTTCCGTTTTGGGTTACTGCAATGAGGCATAGTTTGGACCTCAAAGAGTTTGCAATCCAGTCGGAGCATCACAATGAAGCCACTGGCATCAATAATGGATAATTAAAGCCATTACTTGATTTGATGCTAGTTTCTAAGGGAAGTGCTTTAGGAGGTCAGAGAAGGGAGATTTAAATGAGCTTCCCAGAGGAAGCACAGAAGCTAGCATGTGTTCCATATGCATGAATGCAGTTATTTGGTATTTACCGAATGCCTAATACACCAGGTACTGGGACTAGGCTCTGGGATAGAGTGGAAAATAAGAAATACATACAAGAGCATAAAGCAAGAAGTCAATAATTTGGCAATTACTGTATAGTTGTATATATAATATTTGGCAATTATATAGTTGTATATATAATAATTGCCAAGAACAGGCAGTTTGGAGGAGTAAAGGAGGGCTAGAGGCAAGGGATACCAGAAAGGAGGCTGTGATGAGTAGAGATATGAAGATGGAAAGACAAATCTGGGTATAGACAGTAAGAAGACTGTCTAGCCCTGAGACTGGCATATCATAGATGCTCAATAAGTATCTGTTGGATAAAAGTGGGATGTACAAACCATAATGGACCACATGCCCACAGAATACCATGTACTTCTTGGGAACACTTACCACGCTTTATATTTGTGTCTGTTTGTGTGGGGCACACATTGGTCAGAGGGTAACTGTATGTTAAATTAGAGAATAAATGAAGTGGTGAAAATACGGATGCATGAGGAGGGTATGGACAGACAGTGGTTCTTAAAAGTCAGATAAGTGACTGTTGTTTTACTGAATCGTAGGCCACAGGAAATTATTTTGATTTGTGGAGCAAAATAATGACAAGTTAAGGAAAATTAACTCAGTAGGGTATGTACAATGGGGAGATGACTAGGCACAGAGAGTAGGAAACACAGACAGGGCTCAGAGGCTGACATTGGGAATACAAGGCACGAATATCCCTTGTCCTTGCTCTATTGCAGCATTTATCAAGTTCTTCAATAACTATTAGTTTATATGTCTATCTCTTACCTTACCCTCTGAGCTCTTTTAAATCAAAAGCCTCATTATTTCCCATTCTTCAGCGCCTACAATGTCTGGCATCTCGAAAGAATGAATGAGACACATTTTGAAGAAACTAAAACAAAACTTAGTGACTGAATAGTTACAGAGCATAAGAAAATCAGAGTGAAAGGATGACTTTGAACTTTTGGGTCTAATAAAAGGAAGTGTGGTCATTTTAATCATGCCTTTTTATTTTTCTGTATTTGTGATGCTTTGGGATCTGGGGCCCTGTTGACCCTGGAGAGACTGCCCTTTCCAGGGCTAGCCAATTCCTAGAGATAGTAAAGGACTCCACTGGCCTGTGAACATGCCTTTCATATGCAAACTGACTAATACAGAGCACACCTCCTCACCACCTCCTCTATTTCCCTGCTCTAATCACCCCAGAGCCAGGTACCAGACAACTAGGGACAACCTTAGTGCTTCCCATTTGGCCCTGCATGGTTTAGCCAGCCCCCTCTTCTTGAGAACTGTGAGTAACAAACTATCCTTTCAGTGGCAATCATCTCCTGATCTGCTGGCCTCATCATACCTGAATAATAATAAAATCTACATTTTAAGACAGTAGGTGAAAACACGGGCTTTGGAAACAGACTTAGGTTCAAAACTCATGGTCTATACTTATATTCTCTGCTACCTAAGTTACTTGACCTCTCAGAGCCTCTTCTCTTACAACTATAAAATGTGGACAGTAAAATTTGCTTTGCAGGGAAGGTTGCAGTGAGTGATATACAGGTGGCTTTTAGATCATAACACCTATTATTAAAGAGAAGGAAGTACCACCAAAAGAGTAAAAATGGTTGGAAGGACAAGATCTTAAAAGGTCAGCTGCAGTTTTGTTTTTTTTTTTCCCCCACAGCATCTGATGGCAAAGGCCCACCCCGATTAACAAAGAAGGAGCCAGTTTGTCAAATAACTGAGTACTCATTTCAAAAGCCTGGAGTGCCTGTTCCAAGGGTTGATCTTTCTACTTCTGTTCTCTAATACATTTAGCACAGTATAGAAGATCACAGCGTCCCATTAAGTGGTTATTTGTTTCCCAATGAAATAACAAGTGTGACCACAATAACTATATTTGCCAAGTGGCTGCCTTAGAAATATACAGACAGAACTATCCTGACTCTGTGACTCCTTCCTTGTTTCCTCCACCTTCTGAGATTTCAGCTCTGAGAGCTGGCAGCTGTAGGAGAAGGCAGAAAAGGCTACAAACTATTTGGATAGGTAGGAAGCTTAAACTGGGTGGAGTCAGATCTTCCTCAGGATGCCTTTCAGGTCAGGATCAAGAGGAAAAGGCCATCTTACAATACATAACTAGAATTGTGGGTTTTTTTTGGCATTTCCTTATTAAGGTGGCACCTGCATTTGGAACATGGGAAAAATAGAAATGCAATACAGTATAACACAGAGATCATACATGGGTAGTATGAGGTGGCATCTGGCCCACAGATGTATTTTACGTGGGATATATAATGTGTTTAAAAATGAGCCAATATTTTAAAACTGGGAGATTTCACTTTAAGTCCAGATTTTGGTTTCTCTTGAAGAACTGGTGAGTGTAAAACACTGGGTCACCATATTCCCCCATGGCAAGGGTCAGCTGGAGCTGAGTGGTGACTGATCCCTTCAGACAGGCCTGCACCCTCCAGTTTGTGAGAGGCACCACCACTCAATTTATCATCATGATGGCACTAATGTTTTACCTGTAGTAGCAATCTATTTCTCTATGCCCATCTCTCTGTCAAAGGAGGGAACATGGAATTCAGCCCGAGAGTACTGAGAGCTGAAAAGAGAAACTTCTCTGTAGAAGTAAAAAATACCTCATTGCCTGGTCTGTTTATTCATTTAAGCTGTCTGTCTGACTCCTTTAAGCATTTGCGTTTTTGACCCTTGATATGACGGAGAGAACGCAGACAAGGACTCCTGAGACCTGAGCTCAACTCTGGCTCAGGGCATGACCTTGGACAAGACCATTTCTAATTCTCTCTCTAAAACACTGAATAAGTTACTACGACAAATAGGCAAGAGTTTGTAAAATTACACAGAGAACTGCACCGCCTGAGATAGCAAAGCCGTTGGCAAAGAGTTTACAGGCAAGAAAAACACATCACAAAGGCAAATTTAAAGTTTAAGAATTTCAGGTTCCATGATCATTTTGCTAAGACAAAGCTATCTTATTGCTTGATGGGTTTTTCTCTATTAAAATCAGTTTTATCTATTAGTCTTTTCTTTCTTTTTTTTTTTTTTAATAGGAGATGGAGCAATCTGCTCTTTTTTTAAAATTGTATTTATTTATTTATTTATGGCTGTGTTGGGTCTTTGCTGCTGCGCGCAGGCTTTCTCTAGTTGCAGCGGCGGGGGGCGGCGGCTATTCTTTGTTGCGGTGCGCGGGCTCTAGGCACACGGGCTCAGTAGTTGTGGTTCGTGGGCTCTAGAGCGCAGGCTCAGTAGTTGTTGCTCCGGGACATGTGGGGTCTTCCTGGACCAGGGCTCACACCCGTGTCCCCTGCATTGGCAGGCGGGTTCTTAATCACTGAGCCACCAAGACTATCTATTAGTCTTGAGGCTGCCTTTTTCCTTCTTTATAGGTAAAACGATCATTAGGCTCAGAGCAATGTTCATCACTTGTGACAACTGCTTTTTTTCCATTTGTATTTACCTGTAATGTCACTTATTCATCTAAGCTATTTCAACTCTTTGCTTACCTAATCTTCTTATCTCAAAGCAAAAACATTTTGCCTGATTTTTCCCAGTTTTGAAATTCTCATGAAAATCTAATGAAAGAAGCAAGCCCAATCTAGACAATTTTATTTTATACTGCTGGAAAGGACTGCTAGTTTCAATACTGAACAGTTCCTAGGAACAACAAACATTCTGGAGAGGAAAATATAAACTATGTGTTCTTTTTTTTTTTTTTTTTACAACTTTAATATAAGCTTTACATAGGACAGACAATTTCTCTTACAAGTTGATCAATTCTGATTTAATGCAGGGCTAGTTTAGTCAATTTCATTCACCATCAAAATTGGTAGCTTTGTTCATTTCTACAGTTTGTTAGTTCACTTATTCATGAAAGTAACGTGATATATGTCTACTTTGTGCTAGGCATCATTCTAATAATTCAGGATACAAAGACAAATAGAAGTCGTTGCTTTCACAAAACTCTGCCTTATGAAGGGAAAATGGGTATCCCAGTATTCAAATATAGTCTAGCCTGATAAGGTTTTGGGCTTCCCTGGTGGAGCAATGGTTGAGAGTCTGCCTGCTGATGCAGGGGACATGGGTTCGTGCCCCAGTCCGGGAAGATCCCACATGCCACGAAGCAGCTAGGCCCATGAGCCATGGCTGCTGAGCCTGCACGACTGGAGCCTGTGCTCCACAACAGGGAGGCCCAAGTACCCCCCCCCCCCAAAAAAAATGAACAGTTCCTAGGAACAACTAACATTCCAGAGAGGAAAATATTAACTATGTGTTTTATGTTCTTTTTTTTTTTTTTACAACTTTAATATAAGCTTTACATAGGACAATTTCTCTTACAAGTTGATCAATTCTGATTTAATGCAGGGCTAGTTTAGTCAATTTCATTCACCATCAAAATTGGTAGCTTTGTTCATTTTTACAGTTTGTTAGTTCACTGATTCATGAAACTAACGCGATACGTGTCTACTTTGTGCTAGGCATCATTCTAATAATTCAGGATACAAAGACAAATAGAAGTCGTCGCTGTCACAAAGCTCTGCCTTATGAAGGGAAAATGGGTATCCCAATATTCAAATATAGTCCAGCCTGATAAGGTTTTATAGATTTAATGAATGTTAATTGAACACCTACTCTGTTCTGGTCATAGTAAGTAAGCACAGGGGATTCAGTAGCAATTAAGGTAGGTGTACTTTCTGTCCACTCGGAGATTATATTCTACTGACATACAGAGTCAACAAATACATATAATAATTAAAGATAGTGATTAGTTCTTTGAAGGAAATAGATAAGTTACTGTAATATGAACACTGATTTTTAGATAGAGGGTTCAGGAAAGACCTGAGGGTGAAATTTAAGATAAGACATGAAAAAAAAAAAAAAAAAAGAAACAATTTCCAAGTAAAGAGAATGACAAATGCAAAGATTCTGTAGTAGCAAAGAGCTTCATATGTCCTAGGAATTGACAGGAGTCCAGTGAGACTAGACTGGAGTGAGTAAGTAGGAAAGTTGTATAAAATGAGGATAGAGAGGTAGAAAGTGGAGAAAATCAAGCAGGCCATGGCAAAGGCTTTAGATTTTATTCTAAGTACCATGAGAGGATACAGAAAGATTTTCTTTTAAAAAAATTGAAGTATAGTTGATTTACAATATTGTATTAGTTTCAGGTGTACAGAAAAGCGGTTCAGTTATTTTTTTTTCTGATTATATTCCATTATAGGTTATTACAAGGATTGAATATAGTTCCTGTGTTATACAGTAAATCCTTGTTGCTTATCTATTTTAGGTTATGGTAGTTTGTATCTGTTAATGCCATACTCTTAATTTGTCCCTCCCTCCATAACTTTGGTAGCCATAACTTTGTTTTCTATGTCTGTGAGTCTGTTTATATTTTGTATATATATTAATTTGTATTATTTTTTAGAGTCTACATATAAGTGATATAGTATTTGTTTTTCTCTGTCTGATTTACTTCAAGAAGTATAATATTTTCTGGGTCCATCCATGTTGCTGCAAATGGCAATATTTCGTTCTTTTTTATGGCTGAGTAATATTCCATTGTGTATATATAT
>NW_006789324.1:3218019-3244574 GCF_000442215.2 Lipotes vexillifer | reverse complement strand
TATATATATATATATATATATATATATATATATACCACATCTTCTTAAGTCAATCACCTGTTGATGGGCACTTGGGTGGTTTCCATGTCTTGGCTATTGTAAATAGTGCTGCTATGAACATTGGGGTGCATGTATCTTTTTGAATTAGAGTTTTCTTTTTTCTGGATATATACCCAGGAGTGGGGTTGCTAGATCATATGGTAGCTCTATTTTTAGCTTTTTAAGGAACCTCCATACTATTTTTCATAACGGCTGCACCAATTTAAAAACATTCCCACCAACAGTGTATGAGGGTTCCCTTTTCTCCACACCCTCTATAGCATTTATTGTTTGTAGACTTTTTGATGATAGCTATTCTGACTGCAGTGAAATTGGAATACTCCCTCACACCATATACAAAAATAAACTAAAAATGGTTTAAAGACCTAAATGTAAAACGTGACACCATAAAAATCCTAGAAGACGACATAGGCATTCTTTGACATAAATCGTAACAATACATTTTCTTAGATCAGTCTCTCAAGGCAAAAGAAATAAAAGCGAAAATAAACAAATGGGACCTAATCAAACTTAAAAGCCTTTGCACAGCAAAGGAAACCATCAACAAAACAAAAAGACAACCTACAGTATGGGAGAAAATATTTGCAAATGTTGTGACCAATAAGGGATTAGTCTCCAAAATATGGCAAACAGCTCATACAACTCAATATCAAAAGAACAAACAACCCAGTCCAACCCATTTTTATGGGCAGAAGACCTAAATAGACATTTTTCTAAAGAAGACATACAGATTGCCAACAAAAGGGTTTTAATCAGGGAAGAAACATAATCTTACTTGATTTAAAAGAAATCATTCAGGAGTTCCCCTTTTTTTTTTTTTTTGGAGACTTTTGATTAAATGTTTATTCATTTTAATTTTGCCTTTTAAAAAATTCTGAAGCCAGTATATTGTTTTTTCCGCATCTGAAATATTTTTCTTTTTTTAAAAAGTTTTATTTTATTATTTTTATACAGCACATTATTAGTTATCTATTTGATACATATTAGTGTATACATGTCAATCCCAATCTCCCAATGCATCCCACCACCACCACCCCTCTGCCCAGTTCCACTTCTTAAAATGGCTAAATAGTTCTTATCATATGAATTCTTTCCCAGATAACAATTATAAATGCTGATCAAAATATATCAAACAATTCTCTGAAGATACTGGAAAGTGACCAAAGCCAGGTAGAAACTGAGAAGGAATAAACACATTGAAGGAAAAAACATTTTTTTTGAAAAAACATTTTTTTTTTTTTTTTGCGGTATGCGGGTCTCTCACTGTTGTGGCCTCTCCCGCTGCGGAGCACAGGCTCCGGAAGTGCGAGCTCAGCGGCCATGGCTCACGGGCCCAGCCGCCCTGTGGTATGTGGTATCCTTCCAGACCGGAGCACGAACCCGTGTCCCCTGCACCGGCAGGCGGACTCTCAACCACTGCGCCACCAGGCAAGCCCCGGAAAAAACAGTTTTATATGTGTTTCTTGATTTTACAGATTTTTGCCTGAGGGCAGGCCCTAATCAGTTCCATGCAGGACAGCTAATACTCAGATAGATAGAAATATGCAGTCTTCATAGCTAAGAAATGAGAGGTCAGAGTTCAAGGCCACCATAGCAACTAGAAAATAAAAGGTAGGGAGATCTCAGAAAGGAGAGAGACATAGAAAGGGAGCTCAACACTATGCATAAAGGTGACCTTAATCTCTGGATGATCTCTGAATCACATAATAAGTAGCCCAACTAAGGCTTAAAGAACTCAACAAAGGAGAGACAAAACTTGGAGTCTGAGTTGTCATTAAATTACCTGCTTAAAAAAATACTCTTCAGAGAAATAAGAATAATCCACTGTCTCTACAATACATCAATTACAATGTTCAAGATATGAGTCAAAATTACTAGACATATGAAGAAACAGGAAAATGTAATTCTTACTTAAGAGAATGGCCATTTAATGGACAATAGCCCTGAAATAACACAAATGTTAAAATTAGAAGACAAGAACTTTAAAGCTAGTAATTTAACAATGCTTAAGGATGTAAAGGATAACACTCTCATAACTAACAAACAGATAGGAAATGGCAAAGAAATGGAAACAATTAAAAAGTAGAAATTCTCGTATTGATAAATATAATATCTGAAATGTATGGGTCCATGAGCTGGTTGGAGATTGCAGATGGAAGAGTCAATGAACTTGAAAAAAGACCAACAGAGAATGTCTAATTGAGAGAGAGAAGGAGAGAGACAGAGAGAGAAAGAGAGGAATATTGGGGGGGAATAAAAAAAACCCAGAAGCCCTCAGGGGCTATGGGACAATAGCCAAAGGTCTTAAAAATGTGTAACTGGAGTCACAGTAGGGGGAGTAAGAGCAAATAGGGCAGAAAAGACATTTAAATATATACATGCTAAAGATTTCCCAAACTTGGTGAAAGACAGGAATTTACAAATTCAAGAAGTATAGCAAACCTGAGGGAGGAAGGATAAATTTCCAAAACACAGTATCTGGGCACACCATAATAAAAACTAAGATTAAGAGAAAATCTTAAAAGTAGCCAGAGGAAAAAAATACACTGTACATAGGGGAAGAACAAAATAAATGATGTTTGACTTCTCATAAGAAACAATGGCGCCAGAAAACAATACATTGACATCTGTAAGTGCTGAAGGAAAAAAGACACAAACTAAGGAGGTGTGTGTTTTTTGTTTTTTTTTTTGTGATATGCGGGCCTCTCACTGTTGTGGCCTCCCCCGTTGCGGAGCACAGGCTCCGGACACGCAGGCTCAGTGGCCATGGCTCACGGGCCCAGCCACTCTGTGGCATGCGGGATCTTCCCAGACCGGGGAACGAACCCGTGTCCCCTGCATCCGGCAGGCGGACTCTCAACCACTGCGCCACCAGGGAAGCCCTGGAAGTGTGTTTTTGTTTGTTTGTTTGTTTGCCAGTAGACCTGCAACAACTAAAGAAATGCTAAAGGAAGTTCTTCAAGCTGAAGGGAAATACCAGGTGGAAGCTTAAATTTTCATAAAGAAATAAAAAACAATGGAAATGGTAAATATGTAGGTAAACACAAAAGATTATGCTTTGTTTCTCAGAACTTGTTTGAAATATGTACGACTGTTATGGACTGAATTGTATCCTTTCAAAATTCAGATGTTGAAGCCCAACCCCCAATACAACTGCATTTGGAGATGGAGACATTATGGAGGTAATTAAGGTTAAATGAGATCATAAGGGTGGGGCCCTGATCTGATAGAATTGGTGTCCTTATAGGAAGAGTAAGGTAATTAGGAAGCTGTGCAGGAATCCAGGTGGGTGTACAAAAAATACAGTGAAAGCCTGGGCAGGAGGAGAGAACAAGGAGGCATCTGTTTACGCAGAGCTGGTCTTTGTATCCATGAAGTCATTCCAATTAGCTAATGTGACATGCTGGGGACACACCTAAGTCTATATACCTAGATCCTGTCAAGGCTGATACACATAAGTTTCTCTCTCATGGCCCTACAAAGCCTGCCAATTATATGTGCTTTAATACACTTGATAATAAAGTCGCACTAACTGATACAATAATTGCTTCTCAAGGAAGTCTACAAGAGAACTGTAAGAAAAATTCAGAAAGGCAGCCCTATAAAAGTCAGGTTCAATTCTGGAAAGATCTGGGGCTTCCAGTAGCTGACTTAGGTTTGAATCAAGGCTCTCCCCATTTACAGCTGTTAAGACCTTGATCAAGTTACCTCACTGTTCTGAGCCTTAGTCACTAGTAAAACTGACCACACAGACATGCTGTGAAGATCAGATGAAATCCTGAATCTTCATGAGGGCCTCAGCGTGCTGAGCATAGAACAGATTCTCCCAGTCGGCTGTAGGGGTAGTGCAATCTACTTTTATGTGCTACAATAAATTATAATTGTCAGTTCCATATCTAACTTTCCCACTAGATGATAAGCCACTGGAGGACAGGAATCACGTGTGACCATATTCTTGCCTGGCCCAGAGTAATCCCTCAGGAAATCTCTATAACATGCTAGAAAGAGTGACTGAATGAAGGGATGGCATCACTACCTCTAACCTGGACAGCACTGAATACATGGCAAGCTCTTCATATGGAAGAGCTGGCTGACCCCCCTGAGGCTAGCCCCAGGCTTTGAGGGGCTTTGGTGACAAGGAAGGAGGCAGACAGGCACTCGCAATGCGCCAATTCTAAAACTCCAAGAGCTAGAACCCTGCAAACATTATGACCCTGTGGCCCAAATTTATAAATTTAAATTCTGGCTTCAAAAAATTCAAAGGTAACTCCCCACCAAGCCCAATTGTCCCAGAAAGCCAATTTCACCATAGGGGCAGCTTAGGAAACTGTCTTAGGCTCTCTTACCCAATGCCTCCCCCAATAAAAATGACTTCAAGTAAGACAGAGAAGAGTGCTTGGAGAGAGGGATGGCTGAGGTCCAGTTGGAAATAAGCTTCAGCATCTGGACACAGTGACTGTACCAGTTGGTGCTCTGTGGAAAAAGCCTGGGCAAAAAGTGATGGTTTTTGCAAAACTTTCTGGAGAGTGTATCAACAAGCACGAGACAATCTTTGATGGGTGTTTGGTGAACTGAAGTAAATCATCCATGGGAATGGGGTATGTGCCCTTCTAAGAGGAAATAAATAGCAGCAGCACAAGCTTGAAATGAGTGAAAAACAAGCCCAAATCTCAGACAGATGAAATTGCAAAGGCTCCAGAGCCAGAAAAGATCCTATCCTATTTTTTTCTTCATCCTGAAGTTAACCAGATGGAGATTTTTTTTTAAAGTACCAATCTATTCATATACTCGGAATGAAGGATTTTGCTTTGTGATGGAAGATCTGTATTTAATTGTAAAAATGAAACAAAATATCTTTTTCCAAAATCTAGAGTTTAGATAAATTTTGTTTCTTTTTTCCCCCTCTTCTTTCCCCTTCTTTACTTCCCTTTTCTTCTTCTATCTCTTCCCTTCTGCTTTAGATGATATATTTACAACTGCATGTTTATAATATATTCTGGACAATGTAATAACAGAGCAGCCACTTTCAGACATAGCTTATGAGAGAATATGTACATATGAAACACGGAATAAAGGCAATGTAACTTCCTCTTACGGTGTTCTGTATGATGACAATAGGCTGTAAAACTGGTGATAAGCCAGAATAAGTAAATGGAAAGGAAAGGTGAGTACCAACGGAAACAGGTAAAAAGGCCATTGACAGTGCATCAGGAATCTCTCCAGGCTGTGCTTGCTACCCTGAGTTTCAGTTCTTCATGTGTAAAATATGGATAATAACTGTACCTAACTTATAGGGGTATCAGAGGATTAAATAAAATAGGACACGAAAAGCTCTTGGAATTGAGACTGGGACATAAGTCTTCAAACTAAATATTAGGCATTGTGATTATTATGAGTATCATTCAAGGATTAACACGATTATATATATATATAAATCTTTCCCACAGGAAAATGTACTCAATAAGGTACAATTGTTGTTGTTATTATTATTACCATCATCATTGTTATTATTTTTATATCTCTTTATTTTATAGGTGGTTTCTGTCTCTTTGCTTGGCCTCTCTGGACTGATGATTTATTGGACAGTCTGTTTTGTTCTTGATTCAGATTTTGCCCCATTATGCTAACTTCTCGACTTCCTTAGATTTTGCTTTTTGTAACCCATGGGTAAGTCAGTCATACCCCATTCCTATGTCTAATGAAACTCTACACATAGAACTGCCCTAAGTGTAACTCTACATGCAACTTCATTGGTTGATGATGCAAAATCACCTAGCTAGATAAAGGCCAGAAAGTCCCATGATTCTTGTCAAAAACCATAGTGGACTATTATGAAGATTTTATTAATGGTCAGAAAAGGGTCATTTTTTAAAATTTAAATTCAGGCTTAGGAAACAGGCATAACGAATTCTTGTCCACCAAGATACGTCATAATGTTTGGGCAAAGATGGCTTATATCCATAGCAACAGAGCCAACTTTGAGTCAAATACTGGTAAAAGCATTTCTAGACTGACACAGATGGTCAATTAGTAAACTAACTCTCTGAAAACCTGTTGATGGACAGCTTCATGGACAATGCATCCTGCACAAAGAGTTAGTTTACTGGATTGTTATCCTTGTTAAAAAAGGCTCTGGGTTGTGTCTGTTATGACTTCTGGTTCTCCTAAAGGTAATTATACCATATGATGTGGGCTTGAAAAGGGCTATGTTTCAGTAATGGGTTTTCTATGTGTCATAGAAAGGGAGTGGATATTTAGGTGGAAAGTTGTGTAAATACATGACACTAGTTTAAATAGGAGACAGTAAAGTTTCAATCCCACTGTAGCTTAGGCATAGAGTGATGTCTTTTTCTTGACTTTTCTAGAAAAGTCTAATTGGTTATTAAGACCTATCAGATGTTATTTAATTTATACTCACTGTGCTTCCCTACTAGACAATGAGCTCCTTAAAACCAGGGACTAATGGGGGAACTAATTCATGTATCTCTACAGCCTGGCACAAGAGTGAAGGCACAAAACATGCTCTTTGAATCCAGCCACCCTCCTGTGCGTGCATCAACTTTAAGAGAGAACTGGAGGCAGCTAAGAATAAAAGAGAAACACACTAAGAAATGGAAAATTAATGGTTATTTGTATCCATATCCAGCTTGAGATCAGATCACTTTTGATTTGGCTGGACATTTAGAAGAGCTGGTAGGAGAGCAGACCATAAACAGATGATTTCAATACAACATAGTGAATGTGAGGCTGAGTAACTGAGCCTGGGTCTTACTGTCCCTTGCTTTCCACATTTAATCCTTCCAAGGTCTGCTGATCTCTTGACCTCAATTCTCAGTCATTATTGCCACTGTCCATTATTGCCAAAGTCCTTATGGCTTTTTGTCTGTGGACTAACCTGTTAAAGCTGGTCTCTCTTCATCCAGCCGTGCACCCTGATGGCTGCTAGCCAGTTTTTATAACAGAGATCTGACAACACCCGTCACTATTCCAATCTTTCACCTATTCCCCGTGGTCTACTACCTGAAGTTCAACTCCTCAGCATGTTTTACAGGGACTTCTTCTGTTTGGTCCCTGCCCAGCTCTCTAACTTTTATTGTAAGTCATTCTTCTAAGAACAGCTTATGCCACAACTGAAATTCTGCAATTACCCTCAAATATGCCTTGCTATTTTTCACTCCCATGTCTTTGTTCCTATGCAAGTTCTCTTACCTAGAAGAATATCCCTACCTTTCTTTGTCTGGTTGGTCCCTATTTATCATTGAGGTGCAGTACAAATGCTTTCTTCCCTGAAAAGAATTCCTTAATCTAGCTTTTTGCGAACTCTGCCTTGTACCTCTGGTATAGTACTCATCTCACTTTTATAGATCTTCTATCTTCCCTATAGATGACCCCATGAATTCAACACATTTTCTCCAAGCGCCTTCTACAAACCAGGCACTGAGCTAAATACGAAGAGAAGTATGATATAACCCATGCCTTTAAAGAGGGCGTAGATTTCTGGAAAAGACAGATTATCTCAGAATGTGCTAAGAACTGGAGTTACATCTTAAAGATCAAGTAAAACTAGCAAGTGATAAAGACCTCTCTGGGTAGGGAAAGAAGCATGTACAAAGGCACAGAGGAGCAGAATAACAGGAGCCATGGGGAAGCTGTGAGTAGGGCAATCTGGCCTTAGTGACAAGTACATGGGTGAGACTGGAGGGGACAGACCACAAAGGGAATGATGTGCCCAGAAAACTATCTGAGCTATGTCCCAGGGGCTACAGGGAACCACTGAAGGATTCTGGCTGGAGATTAACATAGTCCTTTTTACCAAGTAGAATATTACTCCTGTTGCCGTGAGAAAAATGGGTTGTTATGTGAAAGAAAGATAGGTGAGAAGATGGGTTAGTCATCAATGCCTGGATCAACATTTATTCCTTTGGCAAACACGGGCTACATATGCTCCATATGTGAGACTTTATGCTAAGAGAAAGTTAATTCTTCTGATGTAGGAGTCTGCAAATCTTCCAGATCCTGGGTATACGGGGAATGTGACAAAATGGACTAGTCAAGGGTGTAAGAACATTAAAGACCATATGAAGAAAGTGTCAACTTACCAATTTTCCAGTAACGCTCTGGCCACCTTCATTCAGCCAGAACCCAGGGACCATGGCTGAGAAATAAGGGCCCCAGACTCCTGGTACAAAGATCGGGTTTTTGCTGATCTGGAAAGAAAGGGGCAAAGTATGTGAAAATATTGTCCCTCAAGGCTAGAAGGAGCCTTATCCTCCTCCCATGTGATGTTTCTATGACCACGGAATTCAGCTTCTTATTAAATACCTTTGATGGTGGGGAAGTTAGTCCTGACAAAGGACGGGCCTGGCTTCACCTCTGGAAACCTTTCTGATAAACTCATTCAGGCGTCAAGGTAGCAAAAGAGATCATTTTGGAAAGAAACTGATGTGACAGTTCCTGGCCAGCTCCCTCTCTGTGGTAGACTGATTGTAATAATGGTCCCCATTCTCTAGCCCTCCCTGCTCCCACCCACTGTGCAATATGACTTCGCAGCGCCTCTTGTTGAGAGGTGGGGTCCCCAACCCTTGAGTCTGGGTCAACCTTGTGACTTGGTTTGGCCAACAGAATGAGGCAGAAGTGACACTGTGCATTGGTTTTCCAGGCCTAGGCCTCGACAACTGTGTGCTTCTGCTCTTCCTTCTCTCCCTCTGCCACAAGAACATGCCCCAGTGAGCCTGCTGGATGGATAGGCAGCAAGCTGAGTCAGCTCAGCTGTCACACGTGATGTTTCAGATACGTGAGAGGGCCCAAACAGGATCAGCAAATCCTCGTAGTCCTCCAGCAACTGGTGAGCCCAAATCACCAGCATCACCCAGCCAATTGATAGACTTGTGAACAAAAATACATGTCCTTTTGTATACCGCTAGGATTTTATGTTTGTTTCTAACCTAGCATTTTAATGGCATGAAATAACTGATATATACCCCTCCTTCTACAAACACTTATTAGACACCTAATAGCATACCATTTCTCTCAACCGGGTGCTGAGGACACAGAGATGAATCAGAAAGAGTTCTTGTCTTAAGAAGCTCCTCATCTCAGGGTAGTTAGATAAGTAAATAGTCAAATAGAAAACAGTGTGGTCCATGGGATGGTAAAGACAAAACATAGAATACTGTGGAGGGGCACAGTGGGTGAGGAATGAAATGGTCCAGAGATGGCTTCTGAGAGAATGGGACATAAGCTTCGACTAGTAAGATTTAGTCAGATGAATTAGAACAGGCATTCCATGTCAAGGGAATAGCTTGAACGAAGACATGCAGGTGAGAGAGATACTCTCATTATTCAAGATACGGCAACGTCTTGTTTTGGTAGCGGACCATGGAAGCCCATTAGGTGTTAGGAAAGGACATCAAGAGATGGACTGGGACGGGCAGGGAAGGACCATGTGTTCATTCATCTGGAATGGCACGAGCTTCTCATCCACCCAGCAGGGATGAATGCTGAAGTGATATTATGGTTGTGGAAGGGTGTATTAAAAGGTAGGGAGGAAAAAGGAGTTAGGCACACTGGGTCTACTCGTGCATGTCTTGAGGCTGGGCAGAGAATCTATTCATGCATTTATTCTACAAATATTTATTCAGCCCTTACTACGCCAGGCCCTGGGGATATAGAAGTGAACTGAATATAACCATAATTTCTGCCCTCATAAAGTTTATAGTACAGCACTTCAGCATATGAATAAACCTTCTTTAAATGTCTGAGCTCTAACTATTCTGGTTCTCTTTTCACTAAATGAGTGATTCCTCAAATCAGCAAGAATTCCACCCTCCAAAGAGGAAGGGGGTGAGGGAAGGCAGGAGACTATACAATATTATCAACTTTAAACTTTGTCCAATAAAGGTAATTTATAAAAGGGTAAATTTAACACCTAAAGGAAAAAGAATAATCTCAGGGGGAAAAAGAGGTTTGTTTGTTTGTTTGTTTTCCTGCAAGAAAAGACAGTTTAGCTTTCATTGACATATTCACTCATTCCTTTATGGGTTCAACAGATGTTTTCTGAGCCCCTACAGTGATCCAGGCACTGAAAGTAAATGTAAACAAAAGAGCACAGTCTCCACCTTCACGGAGCTGTTCTCTTCAGAGGGAGGCAGACTAGGGAGACCAATGATTCAGGTTTGGCCAGGATTCTCCTAGTTTTAGCACCAGAAGTCCTATGTCCTGGAAAACTCTCAGTACTAGGCAAAAGGGACAACTGGTCACCCTAAGATGGATATCACACAACTGTATAAATACAAACTGTGATAAATAAATGAAAGAATATCAAAAGGTATTATAAGAGCTCATAAGTGAGGGACCTAATATAGTCTAGGGGTCAGATAAGGCTTTTCTGAAGAAGTGATATTTGAATTAAGATGAAAACATACATAGAAATTATTCAGGTGTGAGTATATCTGTCTGTATTTGTATATATGTGTGTGTGTGTTTGTGTTGGTATATGATACAGAGAGCGTTCCAGACAGAAGAAGCACACACTAAATGGTCTTCATTTTTGTCACTCTGTCTTTGCCAGTGGAAATTTTATCACATGCCAACTCTAGAAACTACTGCTCTATACTGCATGCCCCAGCTGCTTTGGGGCGAATAAGACAGCCCATGCCAAGCACTTGGGATCCAGGGTTTGGACAGGTGGACGGATACCCACCAAAGTCAAGCCATCTCTTTTCACGCCCTGCACCCCTTCTCTTCCAGAACTCTTCCAGCACCATTAGACAGATTAGTTTCAGAGAGGTTGCATGTTGTCCACAGTCACACAGGTAGTAAATGGCCGAGGTGGGACTTGAACTCAGGTAGATACTGGCCTCAAACCCCAGGATATGCTTTTTAAAAAACAAACAAACAAACAAAACTTGCATACATAAATTGCTTAGGAGAGCTTTGCATCACCTCCCCCTACCCAAACCCCAAACCCCACGATTTAAAGATGTTCCTGCCTCAGCTTTTGCAGAACTCCACTGGCAGACTGGGGCTCTGCTGCTCAGAAATGGCAGGTGAAGGCTCTGCCTGGCTCTGTCCAGAAATTTCTGAGTTGACTCCTGCTTGTGCTCACTCATTTGGAATGGCACATGCTTCTCATCAGATATCATGACTAAAGCAAGGAAACAAGGGCACAGAAATATATTCCCCAGAGCACCTCCAATCACTCCCAAACTCTGGGAGAAAACAAGTAATAGTTTGTTTTGACAGAGAGAGAGAGTGAGCACATTCATGTATTTATGTGTGCTTTAATCCTTTGCAATAAACCTAAATACTTAAAAATATTTTTTGTGAAAGCTCTTTCCATGCTGATGGCTGTCTTGGCCTGAAGGCTGCTCTGTGATCCAAAAGGAAGGAGCACATTTTACTCCACTAATGACAGGTGTCCGTACAGGACACTGACGTTCCAGCAATAATGTGCTGTTGGCAACAACAACAGCTACGATTGACTGGGTACTTACTAAAGGCCATATTCTAAGCACATTGCAGGAATTAAATCACTTAATCTTCACAACGACCCTAAAGGGAAGAGTCTATCATTATTCCTATTGTACAGATGTGTAAACTGAAGCAGAGACTTAACTAGCATGCCCTAGGTTATAAAAATACAAAGCAGCCTGGCTCTATAGGTTCTGTATTTGTCTCTGCCAAAGTATGCCCTTGATTTTAGGCTACCATTGATTCTTTGAGTCCTTCATTTACTTTTCAAGGGCAGAAAGCAAGGGTTATTAGAGCCAACACAGACTCACTCAGATTGAACCAACCTCCTAGCCTTGATGACAAGTAGGTTAGGGAATCTTCACGAGCAAAAGGCTTTTGATCAGTTTTCCCCCATACACTTGTGAAGAGCAGAGGTTGAGTCAAAGATCTATTTGATTCTATCCTGACTACCATGTTCCAGCCAGGTGACCTTATAAAAGGTAATCTTTCTGAGCCTCAGTTTCCTCAGTTCCAAAATGGGAAGAATGATATAAATGTGGGAGGACTTTTGTGAAAATGAAATAAGCTGTCACATATAAACAGCTTATTATATGTTAAATACCAAGTAAACATTAGTTCTCCTTGAAATGAGGCTTGCATGATGGGATAGTCAGGTGACTGGGATGAATGGCCACAGCCAAAAGTAACTGCAACCATTAAGGAGGTCTCTAGATTCATTCTTCATTTTATTTAGTCAATGGTCTTAATAATGAAGTAGAAGATGACAATACAGAAGCAAAGTTTATATTTTCAGATGGTATAAACTTGGAAGGACTACTTATCGTGAGCCATATCCAAAACAAGATTCAAACTTATTTTAAGAACTAGAACATTAAGCAAAATACAGCAAGAAAGTAGTTAACATTTATTTGATCATACAGTTAAAATTCTGCACATAAAAGGTACCGGTAATATTCTCTTCCATAATATCCTTTTTCATGGGTGGTGGTACATGAGTATTCAATTTAGCATTGTTTAAAGTGTATGCAGACCTTTGACACATTCTTTAATTATGTGTGATATGAATAAAGTTATAAAAACCTGCAACAAAACAAAACATTCGGGACTTCCCTGGTGGCCCAGTGATAAAGAATCTGCCTTCCATGCAGGGGATGCAGGCTCGATCTCTGGTTGGGGAACTAAGATCCCACATGCCGCGGGGCAACTAAGCCTGTGCGCCACAGCTACTGAGCTTGCGTACCTCAACTAGAGAGCCCACGTGCCCTGGAGCCCATGCGCCACAACCAGAGAAGAGAAAACCCACACGCCACAGCTAGAGAGAAGTCCACAGGCTGCGAGGAAGAGCCCACGCGTCACAACGAAAGATCCCGCGTGCCGCAATGAAAGATCCTGCATGCCACAAGGAAGATCCTGCATGCGGCAACTAAGACACGATGCAGCCAAAAATAAATAAATAAATAATTAAAAAACCAAAACCAAAACAAAACATTTGGTTGCACACTATATGCTAGGCACTGAGATCAGCAACAAGGTTATAAAAATAATAAGGCAAAATAACAACAACAACAATAATAATAGAAGAAGAAGAGAGACGAGGGAGGAGGGAGGAGGAGGGAGCTCCAATAAGGCATGGCCCTCCTCCTCAAGGAGCTCCTAGTCAGGCTGGGCAGACAGAAGTGGAAATAGAAAAATTACAATGAAACATGCCAAGTGCTACAGTGAGGTGGGTGACAAGTGTGGTAGAAGCCCAGACTGCCTGGGAAAGGAGTGAGCACTTCACAGAGGTGGCCACATGGGAGCCAGGCCTTGAAGGACGAGTAAGTGCTTCTTTAGGCAGAGAGGGAGGGCATCCCAGGCAGCAACGATCGGAGTCATGAAGCTGTGCAGGCATCTTGCTTCCCATGAGGGCTTAAAGTTCTGCATTTTACTTTATATATAAAAGTTCACATGGTTTGAAGGATGGGTATATTTCTGCATCAACATATCCCACTGCTTGTCAAAGATTCAATTTTTAAAATACGGTGGCTGAAAAACAGTCTCAGTGAAAAACCACCCTCAAAGTCAGGCGGTAAGAAGAAGAAATTATAATATAGAAAGAAGAAGGAGAAATAGAAATCAAATAGTAAAATTGCTAACAGTTACTGTGGGCTTATTATGTGCCAGACTCTTCTAGGCTCTTTGTAGACACTATCACATTTAATACTCACGACAACCCAATGAGACCCAGTGAGGACCCAATGAGGTCCTATTATTATACATACTCCACAAATGAGGACATCTCAGCTGAAGGAGGTCAGATAGCTAGTAAATAAGAGAGGAGTAATTACAAGATACAAGCAGGATCCAAGTTATTATCTACCAACCTATTTTTCTCTCTAGAGCTGACTCTCCTTATCTATAAAATAAATGGATTGGACTAGAGATGTTTAATGAGACTAAGATTCTGGGAAGTTGAGTCATTCTCCCCTAGCTGGCCAATCAGAACTCTACGGCAAGCTATTTCAACACAGACTCTGCCCTCACATGCCCTGGGGCTCATGGGGTTGCATGGGGTTACCTCTCGGGGCTTCTGTAAGTATCCACTTTGACCTACTACCTCTCTGACCTGTGGCCAAGATTACTGGGGGGTTTTCTTGAGTGCCACCTTCATGGGTTATATTCAATGGCTACTATCTGTAACATCTTACATTAGCTGAGTAAATATTCAGCACATACTTATTGGATACAGACTGAGTTCAAACTACTATTTTAAATATAAAAAGACAGAAAGATGGGTGTCCAGAGCCATGTAAATGACATAATCCCTGTCCTCTCGAAGTTTACAATCTAGTAGGCATTGGAAGGCAGGATGGGCTGGGTAGTAACCCAGGTTACCAAGGGACTTCTGAGCGTACATTTGCATTCAGACTTAGAATAACCCTAACAGTACATGGAGTTGAGCACGCACAGCCCGTTTTACAGGTGAAGACCCAGGGACGGGGACAGTAAGCAAACCACCCAGGATCACAAGGATCAGAAATGCTGGAGTTGGCATTAGAAGTCTCTCTCTGTGTGCTCCTGCCTCTTTTCATGTCTGTGCCCAAGCTGGATCCACGAGTGGATGCCACTGGCTGACTTTGATCTAAGGCCATGCTACTGTCAGCTGAGTTTCCCTGCGGTGATAAAACCCAGGCGCCTGCTCACACCTCTTTCTGGGAGTGTCGGCTGGGCTAAGGGCAGGGAGCTGCTTCAGAGACGTCCGCTCTGCCTTCCCCCACTCCATCATCCCAAGTTTGGCCTAAGCCTCTGGCAGAGGCAGGAGGCAGGCTCCAGGCGCCAGTGGTCCTGGGAGGGAACAGGAGGTTTTGTTTTGAGTGTCTCCAGCCAGGTTGGGAATGTTCGAGGGTAGCCACAGGCATGTGTGGGGCCGGTGGGTATTTCCGTGGTGGCTCATCTCTCCCTCCAAATGGACTGTGCTATCGTCTTACTAGAAAAAACCCATTTATACACATTCCAGACAACTCCCAGCTCACTACACAGTACAAAAAAGAGCACAGAGAATTCTGTTTATGAATGGGGGCTCTTAGCATTCACCTCTATTTTTGTACTTCTCAGATTGAACTGAAGTGAGCTGTTTGCCTCTCCTACGAAACGGTGAGGAACAACATCTTATCTTAAAGGCAGTAAATAAACACGGTTTAGTACAATAATATGAGCATAGACCTTGGAGTCAGGAAAACCTGGTTTTCCATTCTGGTTTGGTCGCATCCTAGCCATGAACCTTTGAATCTCTTTGAGTCTCAGCTTCCTTATCTATAAATGGAGATAAAATCTCACCTACTAGAGTTTTGTGCCAGTCTGAAATGGTATAAAGTATATAATGATCCTAGGACATAACATGCTCTCAAGAAACGTGAAACACAGATGGTTTAATTCTATTCCTTTTTGGGATAGTGGAAAGCTGTGAGTCCAAAGACCCGACCGAGGTCAGGTCCAGACCCTACCCCATATCAGCTCTGGCTCTCTGGTGGGCTCTTCTTTCTCTTCCCTCCTGGATTTTTCTTACTTACCCCAACTCTCCGGGTCAGCTCACACACTCCCATGTGTATTATGACGATTTTTATGCTGTTGAGTTTCAAATTTTTATCCCAAACTCCGAACTTGCTCCTGAGTTCCATACAAGACATTTGACCTGAACGTCTAATCGATATGCCCAAAACAGACCTTGACATCCTTCCTCCTGGGGCTCCTCTTGTTCGGGAGGTCCCTGTCTCAGCGAATGGTACCCTATTTACCCATCCAGCAGGATATCATTCTTCCCTTCTTGATCTCACTCATCTGCTCTACTGTAGGTCGCATGGACTATCAACTCTATTTTTCAAACACAAGCCTTTGCATTTCTCCCCACTGTCATTACATTAGTCAGTCCCATACCTTTTCTTGCTTGGGTTCTTGCAACAACAGTTAAACTGGTTTCCCTGCCCCAAATACTGTCCTTCTCCCTGCACCTCCACAAGCCCCACTCACAGACTCTAACTTCCATACCTGCACCCCAATGATTCTTCTAATACACAAACCTAATTATATCACTTCCCTTACTTACATCCTTTAGATGCTCCCCACGGCATATGAGACCTTTCTGACCTGGCTTTGATCTATTTGGCCTAATCATACATGTGACCATTTCCCCCGCCCTTTGCCCCATCATTTTTTTACTGCAGCAAGCCCATCAAGGCCCAGAAATTCCCCAAGAGAGAACTTGCCCTAGAAATTCCCCAAATTCCCCCAATTCCCCTTTTCTTTCTCATCTCTGAGTCTTCATCAATTCTCCTCTCTCTGTCTGAAAGGCAGCCCCTCTCACTTTCCCCTGACTAACTCTTACACGTCCTTTGATAAGACTCTGCTCCATATTACCTGCCTTCTGGGAAGGCAGGTAATATGGGAAGCCTTCTCTAAACTCTGACTTCTCCGCCATTGCTGGGTTGAGTGTGCCTCCCTGCATCTTCCCTTAGCTTCCATATTGCAGGCTGTCCTAACACATGTTACATGTGTGAATGTATATACCCAGATCTATAAATACATACATAATAGGTATTTGATATGCAATATGTGCATAGTATGCTCTGTAAATGAAATCATCACACAAATGTAGAGCATGGCTAAAATTATTATTAACGTTAACAATCTCACTGGCATTAAGAACAACAATAGAATATAACATATGTCCAATCACCTGTAAGTGACCCATGGTTAATAAAGCTCAGGCCTGCCAAATTTTCCTCTCCTCTATTAGGAGGTTTTGGAAAGGTTCAGAGTCCTCCAGTAAAGAGTTTGCCTTTCCTAGAAACCAACTCCTTTATTTCAGTTTGAGCAAAACAAGAACACATGAAACCTGTTCACAGATATCCCCTGGGGCTTAGCAGCCTAAGCGGGCAGGGAGGGCACTGAGCAGGTGTATCACCCAACCAAATGGTTCCCAAATTTGGGATAGAGGGAGGCTGCCAGATACTGCCTGTAATGTCCTGAATGATTTGCAAAGGATTTTGGACTCCTTAAGCCTCGCTCTTCATCATGCTGAAACCCACATGTGATCACAACAGAAATGTCATTCATATGTTTCTCATCCACTTATACTTAATGCAACTGAAGTTGACTGCAAGAGAGACTAAACAGCCAAGGAAACTTTGGGGTCTTCCTAAAGTTCCCCCCAGTCTCCTTTCCCCTGCAGACCAGAAGCCACACTTGGCCTTCCCTGTACAAATGCCTGACTGGCTCTAGGGAGCTCGGACTGCCTTCGGCTTTGGAAGCTCTGAGAGCTGTATGACCCCAAAGATGTAAAATCGTATCTTGCATCTTCCTCACAGCCCAAACAATCTGTGGTGGGTAAACAAGGACTGGTTTCTTCTGTAACGGGGGAGGGGGCCGTGGGGTGTAGGGGAGGGAGCTAAAGAGGAGGAGGGGTGCTCTGCACAGTGTTTATTCATCAGACGGATTCTTAGCTCTGTTGCTCTGATGTCACATAGCAAATTGGACCCTCAGAATCAGAACCATGTTTTCTATTTCTGTCACACCCTCCACGAGTGAGCACAGTACTATTGAGCGGTTCTCAAACATGGCTCAAGCAAGGCTCTTTTGATTCTAAATGAGCTGTTAGGAAAAGCAGCTCCCTCTTACAGAATTTAGGGTCCCTTTAAAAAGATGCCTGGGAGTCGTTTCTCAGCCGAGGCTGATCAGCAGGTACAGAGGAGGATGACACAGCCTTTTCCCTTGTAAAAGGCCCTTGGCACCTATGACACAGCGCTTCTGTCAGACATGCTCTGATTTTAACTGCTAAGTTGTGGACACTTCTCTCCCAGCCCTGCTTCTGATCAGTTTCCGCATTTCCCTTATTAAGACTGTTTGCTTTAATACCCGTGTCTGGCCTCAGATATCATCTCATAAATCTCACCAGGGACTTTGATTTTCTGGTTTAACTCTCAACATTCTGTCTTAACTTGCTGTGTGACCTTGGCCCTTGGGGTGTTCATCTGAAAAATGGGGCACATAGGACCTCTTTTTACAGATTTGTAAAGACTAAATGTGCCACGGTCTATTATAGGCATTGGTGCAGTGCCTGGTACATTCAGTGACCCAGGGAAATGAAGCCCGTATTAATATCATCACCTCCATACTGGCCAAAGTGTACTTCTTATTTATGGATTGGCATACATGTGGGTGTTTAATTTTAAAAAGTACGATCTGACACCCTCTTGACTAGAATTCTAAAGTAGGGTACAGGGGTTGTACTGGCTCTAGAGAAGAGAGAGAAAGATAAGAATCAAACTATCACTCAGATGGGTTCAGTTCTATTGGCAAGATCTATCACTGGGATTAAATACAATTGAGGCTTTACCCTGTTAATAGCATACTATATAAAGGCAAAGAGAGCCTTGGCTGATTTATACTGGGGCCTCTTTTGATAAAAGACTTCCTGTGCACATGCATCAGTCGTTGCCTTTTGGAAGTGCTCCCTAAAGACCCCACTCCTGCTAATTAGGGAATGCTCAGGGGAATTTGGGCCAAGTCCATACAAGTCTAGACCTGAAGAATCCTTTTTGTTTTTTTAAAATTAATTACTTAATTTGGTTGCGCTGGGTCTTAGTTGCGGCAGGTGGGCTCCTTAGTTGTGGCATGTGAACTCTTAGTTGCAGCACGCACATGGGATCTAGTTCCCCGACCAGGGATCGAACCCTGGCCCCCTGCATTGGGAGTGCGGAGTCTTAACCATTGTGCCACCAGGGAAGTCCCTAGACCTGAAGAATCCTTATCTGCAGAACTCTCTCTCCATTTTTGGCCTCACAGAAGATGAGAAGGCCAGTCTGGATGGGCGAAGAGAACTAAAAACTATCCATAGTTACATGGATAGCTAGCTCCCTCAATGAATGACTGCAAAAGTATTATAAACTGAGAAGTGTTTATGCAGTACATAGGGTAAAGGGGTTTACCCCGTACATTTTCTCTGTAACAAAGGAGACTGATGAGAACATTAAAATACAGTGATGGTTGGATGGAGGAGGCCTGGAGAAGGGAGATAGGAAGAGAAGTTGTGAAACCCAACCTGCTCTGGCTACCTACTGTGTTACCAGGGACAGCACACAGGTGGCACATGCAACAGCATGTCCACGGCAGATAAGTGATCGTGGCCCTCCGTCCTGCCATTTCTGGACGAGGCATCCAGGGTGCTGGAGAGCCACTGCCGTCAAGTCAAATGAAGTGACGTGCCCTGAAACCTCTCTGTCATCCCATGGGGGGCACTTTCACATACATTCCCCCACCTAAGATGCTGGGCAAGCCTGTGCCACACTTGATTTTGATGAGAAAGGGAGCTGAACTTCAGAGATATTAACTCAAGTTCCCAGCTTCCAAACAACGCAGAATCAGGATTTAAACTCAAATCAGACCAAAGAGTCCGTATCTTTTCTGAGACTTTTTTTTTTTTTTTTTTTTAAGAGAAAAAAGGTTGTCAAAAGGAGAGGTAAGGACACAGCAGGCAGAGAGCACCCTCTTCACTGTTTGGTCTGGAGCCAGCCCAGCTCCTCCTGGACCTTAAATAGAATATGTCCCTTGCAAATTCAACAGACATGATGGGATTTTCCTATATTGTGGGGGAGGAAAAGAGAGAGAACTCACACATTCCAGGGTATCTTTTCATACTCTCCATATTCAATAGCAGTTCTTTAGGAATGTTAAGGGAGACTCATGTTTAAAAAAAAAAAAAAAAAAAACCCCAAACCAGAAACTACTTAAAAATTGTTTTTCTATTTAAATGAGTTCTTATAAAAGAGAAATGGCTTGTACCACAGAGGCAAGGGGACTAAAGAAGAAAGGATGCTCAGAGGGGAAGTTGATTGAGAGGGTATGCCCTGTGCCTGTACTCTTATAAAAGGCCGGGCTAATACAGGCGATATGTAAACACTCTAGAACAATCAGAAACAAGTGAAATGGGGGGCTTCAGAGTAACAGTGTTCAGCTGTAGGCGACGGCCAGGAGGCAGCTTTTGTTATGAATAGATCCTCTGCATGTAAGGCAGGCCTGATTTTAACCCCTGGCTAGGCTATAGGCTATTTAGTGTATGAGAACGGACCAGGGCCCATCTGGATTACCTTAGAAAAAAGAATGCGGGTGGAGGTGGGGTTAGAAAAGGGAAAAAAGCAGCTATCTGTAAAATATAAAATATATGACCTGATGTAGGACAGGGTTACGGTTCTGGGAGAGTGGTTTAAGTAGAGTTTCTGTGTTATTAATCAGTCATGTATTTGGCTTACAACATAACAAATGACAATTACAATGGTTTTTATTCTTTTTTAAAGGCATTGCAAGTAAACAAGGGGGAAAGAGGGAGGGAAGGCCAGCTAACACTTGCCAAGCTGCCACTATGTGCTGATGGTTTCATACAGATTCTCAGGTATAGTCTTCATGAGAATGCTGCCATATCCTTTGGTTTACAGATGAAGAAACCATGGCTCACAAAAATTCAAAGCCCTTGTTCATGGTCACACGGGTGCCAAGTGGCAGAATGGAGATCTGATCCGGCTCTGTCTGACTCCAAAAGCTCTTCCTACTATAGCTAGCTGCTTCTTGGATGTTTGGGAACCAGAAAAGTCAGATGAATGTAAGGGGGTCAGTGGAACCAGCCCTTCTCCTTCCCGGTTTTAGTTTGGGCTGTGGGTTGACAGAAAGGGACTCGTGGTGCCTGCAAGGGTAAGGGTACCCTTAATGAGCAAACCAAGCCTGGTTTCTGGAGCTCAGTATGCTTCCCTAGGGTCCTGCCTTTCTCCCTCTCTCCACTCATCATGCAGCAATCAGACACAAGATTAAATGAAACTGGCCACCAGGGCCAGCCTGGCTTCCAGGATGTGTGAATTCTGGCAGAACACTCTGTGTGTTGATACCCTCTGTGTGTGGTGTGGGCTTATGTGCCATTGGCCTAGCAATTGGAGAATCTGGCTCTCACCTGAGGGACAGATGTCAGGGTTAGGACTAAGAGCTATTTTTCCACTTCACTGGCCTGCTCTTGGAGGGTGGTGACTGAGCACTCAGCCATGGTAGGGGGAAATACTCCTCCACCCTCTATAGCTGCCCCTGGGGGATACACAGAGGGGAGTGCTGGTTAACGAGGCCTGGGGGGCGGTGAGACTGCTTCCTGGAAGCTGAATAGTGCCATGAAGAAGAGGCATTTCGGTTCAGCCAGGTTGGGAATCACAGCCCATGCAGCAAGTTATGAGAGCCTGATGAATCTCGGTTTCTTCCATGTCAGTGACAGACAAGAGTATTCACCTTACAGAAGGTCTGGGAAGATCAGAGGCAACAGAGAGAAATCCTTGACATACTGCCTGCACACAGTAAATAATCAACAAGTGACAGCTGATTATTTAACTTTCTGAACCAGGAAATGTTAAGCCAGGCAATGTTTATTTTTTTATTTTTTTATTTTTTTTTTTTTTGCGGTATGCGGGCCTCTCACTGTTGTGGCCTCTCCCGTTGTGGAGCACAGGCTCCGGACGCGCAGGCCCAGCGGCCACAGCTCACCGGCCCAGCCGCTCCGCGGCATGTGGGATCCTCCCAGACCGGGGCACGAACCCGCGTCCCCTGCATCGGCAGGCGGACTCTCAACCACTGCGCCACCAGGGAAGCCCCCAGGTGTAGTTTTTTGACACAGGGAACAGATTGCTGATGCACACCGTGTATAGAGAGAACTTAAATAGTGTTGCCTGGATATTTTCTGTTTGCCTTTTGAGATCTGCCCTTTTCCAGCCTGATCTGTGACCCAGCAGGTTCCCTTACTGGTGAGTGACATACCAAGGGCACGTGGATGGGAGGGAGCCCCCCCTTGGTGAAGGCAGTAAGGGAATGCATTGTTGGTAGTGAATTTTTTTGGGGGGGGTGTGGTATTATTTTTTTAATTGGGGTATAGTTGCTTTACAATATTGTGTCCCGCGTCCCCTGCATCGGCAGGCGGACTCTCAACCACTGCACCACCAGGGAAGCCCCAGGCAATGTTTAATCTACGTTTTTCTGAGTGAAGAGTGCAGACCAGCCTGGTTAATCCTGCTCATGTGCAAATAACAGAGGTGCCGGCAGAGGGTGCGGATGGCTGGAGATTCGGTATGTTTTAGGTGGAAGAAATCTGTGTCTCATTTTTATGCCAGACCCAGAGGATGGCTTGGATCTCAAGTTGTGTCCCTAATGGGTTGATGGTAAAAAACACATCTAATGTTTACACTTGAAGCATTTCTGTTAATTGAGGCTCTGCACTCATCTGTGAAGAGTTTCCACAGCTGCCTTCTAGGGCTGTGGGGCTATTAGCTGTGACCACGCATGCAAAGCACTTGGTGTGGCTTCTGACACCGAGCAGGTCCCTAAGACAGGCGGAGAGAGGAGGGCCCAGGAAACATCTGGGGCCTGTGGAGAATCAAGACTCTCTAGAGCAGAGACACTTCACACATTTCTTTAGCAAACATTTAATTGAACACCTACTGTGTGTCAAGCCTTGGAGAAACAAAGATGAAGAAGATACTGTCCTTGTCCTAGTTTTCAGTGTCATCATGATGTCTGACTGCTAATCCCAAAATGGCAAGAGACTCTGATAAGCACTTCAATAAAGGTGTAAGTTCTTAGCACAACAATGGCTTGAAGAAGGTGTTATGATTTGGCTGGAATGTAGAATATACAGTAAATCACACAAATGTTGAATTGGCACATACTGTGAGCAAAAGCCTGGGTTACTGGCTTTATCTGCACTATCTCATGTAATAATTATTACAGGCCTGTAAGATAGGTATCTATATCCCCATTTTACAGATGGAAGAACTGAGGCTCAGAGGGGTTATATAACTTGCCCAAGGTCAGGCAGCCATGGTGCCGGACATGCAAATATTTAATGTCAGACCTATGAGTGGAGGGCAGGCAGAGGTCAGATGATGAAAATCTTTTCACAACATGCAAAAGAGGAGGGATTTTTTTTTTTTCTTGAAGGCATCAGGCAGCCATGGTGCCGGACATGCAAATATTTAATGTCAGACCTATGAGTGGAGGGCAGGCAGAGGTCAGATGATGAAAATCTTTTCACAACATGCAAAAGAGGAGGGATTTTTTTTTTTTTCTTGAAGGCAATGGGAGAAATAATCCCAATTTATGTTTTGGTTGCTTTGTAGCTAGAAGTCCACAAATCCACTGATGCCCCCTCTCAAGCACACATATTCTGGATTACCAGAGGCTGAAACTGCACAGTGGTTCATTTTGGTTTGTTTTGATTCACAACTGAATGCATAGTGAATGATAATTATCTGTTATGTTGCCCAAAAGTTCCTGCGGTCACAGGCTACGTAAGTGTTCCACACAGAGCTGGGCCTTCCCTGGCCCTCTGGAGCCTCCAAGCTCTGGATCAGCCTCCTGGTGTGTAAGCATGTGTGGTTTCTTCTACTTTGCTAAGTCAACAGTTCTAGACAGGGGAAAAGAGGCTTTGCCTCTAATACATTTCTCCAGAAAGCCCTTCACTACCTCACCTCATTTAATCCATCTACGCTTACCCAAATTGTGCTCTCTACCACCTTCTGCCACTCCATGCTTTGAATGTTTCAAACTTGCTACTTTGACCTTGGACTTTTAAACCACCTGACCAGCACTGGCAGAAAAGCCAATACATAAATGTGAGCCTTGGACATCTCAAAGGGGCAGGGGAAACTGTCAGCCACTTCAGACCCGCTTCTGCCTTGATTCAGGTAACATCTCACCCAAGACCTTCATCTCTATCTCTCACTCATAACAAGCCTGGTCTCAAGGGCCTGGCCTTTGAATTTAGTCTTCTATATCCTGACTCCTCTTGACAACTTTGGCTTAGATGCCCTCCCCCAGCTCTCCTTGCTCTGAAAGCGCTTTTTCCCTTAGTGGCAGTGAAGAACAGATACTATGAGAGCCTCAAAACTGGGCGGGGAGGCTGCACAGGCCATGCCAGACCTTTCTGCAGAAGTTCTTGGTGCAGTTCAACACCACCACCTGGGCGTTATGGAATGGTGGGCCTTTTGGATCCTCAAGACTGGGAGAGCCTTCAAGAACACCTTCAAGACACCAAAAAAAGGTGAACGTTCAACACCACCACATCTTCAATGCTTGTCCCACTTCAGACCTGAATCCTAAGTGAGCGACTGTTTCATCCAAAATTCACTGAAAGCCAACTTTGTGTCAGGGGCTATACCAGTCATTAGTGATACAGAAATGAACAGGCCACAATACCTGCCCTTGAGGAATTCACAGCCACTGAGTAAGGACGACATACACCCAGCTAACAACAAGCAAACCACACAACAAGCACTGTGATAGAGGTACGTACCATGGGGGCACACAGAAATCCACCTAATGTAGTCTGAAAGCTTCCAGGAAGAGATGACGCCTAAACTAAAATTTAAAGGCTAAGTGGGAGTTAGCCAGGAGGAGTGAAATAAAGGGCATTTCAGGGAGAAGGAGAGGAAGCAGAGAGTGTAGTACAGCAGGGCTGAAGGAGAGAGAAGGGTGCAACATGGGGTTAGAGAGGTCAACATGGGCTACACCATACACAGACAGGATCATCAAACTTGCTAAGAACTTAAGAGTACTGACTGCAGGGGGCATGGGAAGGGGAAGAATAATATGACTCAAGCTGGTAGGGGAGATGGTGGCCAAGACCTTTGTCCTCTCTGGGACTCCACTTTGTCACCTATAAATGGGGGAACACAATTAGGTGATCTTTAACGTTCCCTCTGGGTCTCTTAACTGTTCTCTGAATGGATGATCACAGTTCTAGAAATATTTTTCATGCTGTTATAGAGTTGGTAGCTAGGCATTATCAACGGGTGCCTGAAAGATCTTTTAAGCTCTGAGAAGGGAGAAAGAACACAGAATTTGGCTCCCAGTGACTTGAGTCCAGGGCCAGGTGTGCTAGTGACTGCCTCTGTGGCTGGGTAAATCACTTATACCCTCTTTCATCTGTAACAGGTATAACAAAGCTTTTTAGGGTCACTATAAGGAATAAAGAACACCAGCATTTCAAAATACCTGGCACATAGCAGTTACTCAAGAAATGCCCACCGACTAGTAATGGGACTGGGCAGACTGTAGCTCAGTATATTCTTGCAGCTTTCACTGTTTCTTACATGCTAGACCTTGAGTATCAGAGATGAATGCGTCACTGTCCCAGCCCTTGGGAGCTCAAGGTCTAGTGGCAGAGACACCCATTTGCTACATTTTTGTAAAATAAAATGAGTGCAACAACATACATATGAATAAAGTGCTACAGTAACAAACAGGAACTTGTGATGACTTTTGCCTGGAATCATGGGAGGAGGCTCAGTTAATACAGGTGAGGTGCTGTTTAAGCTGGTGACCGACAGTTTATAAACAAGCTGTTTAATCTACTGTTCAATGCATCTCACTCCATAGAAGTTGTGAGAGAATTTATCTCCAGGTCCAATTTTGTCCATTACAGTGGTTCTCAACTAGGGATTCTGATGAAATTCCTCCTCATGCAAATGGTCTCAGGGAATAAAAATAGGGAGGAAGTAAAAAAAAAAAGTGAGAAAAAGCATAAGCTCATCTATAAAATTTTAACTTCTCCAAGTTTCATCATGAAATATTACCATCTTCTTGGTCAAAACCTTAATGGGATCTTACGAGGGAGGCACAGAGCTAAAATGACTGACCAGCCTCATCTCCCAAACCATTTCAGGGAAGATAGAAAATGATTTCATGTGCTCAACAACCCAATATCATTTCCCCCATGTATAAATTAATTTATATTAAAATTACTCAATGAATGAAAATTATTAAAAAAGTTAATAAAAACTCAAGTTTCTAAATTTCCATGTTTGTAGGGTATCGTAAATATAAACAAATTATTTGTACACTTGAAAAAAAATTAGATGACCAGTTTACCAAAGCCGTTATTGAGAGACACCATTTCACTTTACAATATTAATGGTTGGGGGCATTTCAACTGTTCCATAGGCCAAGTGAGAGAAGGGTTCCTTACGTAGCATGGTCACAGGGAAGGCCAGTCAATGGAAGAGACGGGCTATCTCCTTGACCAGTAAATGAAAGAAGCTTGAAGAAAATGACCTACATATATGTGCTTGGGACTTTATGATGAAGAAGAGAAGAGGAAAAATAAGGAGGAGGAGGAGGAGAAAGGAAAATGCTGAGGGATTAGAAAGTCTAGATTTAGGATTTATCCTGTTGTATGGAGGTTAAAGACAGCTACTCTGCAATTCTACAACATGAGAAGGACCTGCGGTTGCCGAGTGAGTCACCTCTGAAACCTAAACAACAAGAAAGAACATGAGCCTGAAGCAGGACGATCTAGTGGTGAAGACTAAAGTGAAACATACCTGAGAGCTTAGAGTTCTGGGGAGAGCAATAACATCTGACTAGGACAGAGGCACAGAGGAGGTGGTATGGAAATGGGGTCTCAAAGGATGCACAGGATTTTAGCAGGCTCATTGGGGTGGAGGTGTAAAAAAGGAAGGGAAAGA
>NW_006789324.1:3193224-3217968 GCF_000442215.2 Lipotes vexillifer | reverse complement strand
GGAAAGAGAAGCTTTCTTGCCTGAAGAAATAGCATACGGAAAGGCCAAAGCAAGTCAGGAAGCATTCCTTGATTCAAGAAGTATTTGTAAGTGGCTACCATATATTCAAGGCACTGTTCAAGGGTCTAGGGATATAGCTGGGAAAAAACAAAGTCCTGCCTTCATGGAATTTATATGGTGTGGTGGAAAGTGGGGTGATAAAAATACAGGAAAATTCAAATATATAATCTGTCAGCTGTGACAAGGCTTTTTAGAAAAGTAAAGGAGGAAAGAGAGGTTAAGTGGTGTCATGAGGGCAAGTGTTATCTTAATACAGGGTGATCTGGGTGGACCTTAACGATGAGGTTACATTAAACTGAGACTGCAAGGGAATGAGGGAGGGAAGCATGGAGTTAGGAGTGATACAGGCAGAGTGGTAAGAGCAAGTGCAAAGGCCCTGTGGCAGGGGTGTGCTTGCTATCTTACATGAACAACAAAGAATCAGTGCAGCTGGAGTGGTGTGAACAAAGAGAAAAGTGACAGATGAGGGCAGAAAAGTAAAGACAGCAGATAAATGGGGATACAGGAGTCCGATACGGGGTTGAGAGAGTTTTTTTTCCTCCCTCTCTTCAGTTCTTTAGAAGGAAGCTATTACAGCATGCTGTCGTCTTATATGATTAAATAGAAAAAGATTTGTCAACGTAGGAGAGAGGGATGAACGGCCAGAGCCTGGAGTATGTCCTAGTTTATGGAAGGGCCCACACAGTTACGGCATACAGGAGGAAAACCTCTTTGTTCACTTCTCTACTCCCTGTAAAATTTGTTCTGTGAACTCTTCTTCCTAGTTCTGGAATGAAATTTCAGGCAGAGCCATACTATTCCTACACCCTGAAATAATAAAAAGTCCTCGGTCCACCTTCAACGTTAAATGTGAGCACTCCATTCTATCAATAATATTTAAAACTCCCACCTCATCTAATTGAAAATGTCTCTCTCCTTTGGCTACAGCTGACTTGGAAGCATACCTGGGGGCAGGGGGGGCGTGAGGTTCAGGGTGCTTCTATCTGTCCTCCTCCACCCTCTCCTCTGCTGGCTAGCTGCCTGCTGCTCAGTCTGCTCCACACGGGGCAGGTGCCTCGGGGAGGTCTTACTTGACTGACAGGCTCATGATCTGGCTCCGACACGTCCTCAGGGTGGGGTGCAGGTCCAAAATGAACTCCCTCATGATGCGGTTGCGGGGACTCCCATAATCCCACAGTCGTATGCCTGGAGTACGCTTTCTCTCCCTCTCTCTATCCCTCTCCATCTCTCCGTTGCTCTGCTCGTGACTCCCTTTCATTCCTGGACCTCAGGGGTAAACCCAACTGTTCCTCACTCATTCCTTCTGGACAGGGTCCCATTTACGACATACCCAGCTGGATCCCTTGTGCTGGACCCACACACACCTTTGCCTTGTCTTCAGTGGACATACAGCCCATTCCCAGAGCAGCCCTCACTTTTTGACTTATTATCTCAGATACAACAGCCAACCTTGGCTTCTTTCCTCGGACTTCTACTTCTGTTTTATATCCTCAGGGTGGCTTTTAACACTAGTTTGATAGTCTTTTAGGAAGCCCTATGTAGGTGGTCTGGTCTCTAGGGCCTCTTCCACAAGCTCGAGGAAAGGAAGACCCCCATTATAAGATCTCGTTACAGGTAGCTGGAGTGGAGAGTGTACGTGGGAGAGGAGGTGGACAGAGCTAGCTAGGGCTCCATAAATTAACGTTACTTTCTGGAGTCACCAAAGGCTTTTTTTTTTTTTAGCGGTACGCAGGCCTCTCACTGTTGTGGCCTCTCCCGTTGCGGAGCACAGGCTCCGGACGCGCAGGCTCAGCGGCCATGACTCACGGGCCCAGCCGCTCCGCGGCGTGTGGGATCTTCCCGGACCAGGGCACGAACCCGTGTCCCCTAGATCGGCAGGTGGACTCTCAACCACTGCGCCACCAGGGAAGCCCATCAAAGGCTTTTTGAACAGAGACCCAAGTCAGGAAAACGTCATCAGTTTCTGGACACTAGACATTCTAATACTGGCTGTTACTTTAACTTATTAAATGAAATCCCCTTTAAAATGAGAAGTACATATACGATTAGAACCACCATAAAGTATTCAAAACTACTAAAATATTCTTACCTAACTGCCTGTTTTATGACAACCAAATTCCCTCAGTTATTCACCAATAAACCTGTATATAACCTTACTAGGGCATTCAAATCTTTTTGGACGTAAGCCTGCCACTCTACCAACCACTTTCCAATTTCATACTGGAATTCTGAACCCTCTGCTAACACATTAAGACAATTCTTCGTGAGTACTTTTGACTTAATTCAGAACAATCACTTTCAATACTTCATGGCAGCATACATAAATTGAGACACTGGCATGAGATGAATGGCCAACTTTAAGGAGAAAATGAAATAAGCAATTATTCCATTAAAGAGAGTATTTTATGTTTGTCCTGATTAAATCATCTTTAACCACCTGGCTCCAGTTCAAATAAAGGTGAATCATCAGAGACAAAATCTAATAGCCAGCAACGGAATGTTCTGTGACCGAATCATTCATTTCTTCCTCCCCACGTCAAATGCCCAGCTGACTGTGCCATGTGCTGCGAGAACGTAAGGACGGCAGCACCACTGACTCTGTTCAGAGTGTGCGGGGTGGGGGGGCTGTAGAGAGCAGCGAGGTTTTTGGCTCCCCTTAAAAAAATAATTTCTAACTTTAACTCATTCATTCAACAAATACTTATTAAGTATCTTCCATTGATTCATTCAATAAGTACTGAATGCCTAACTCAGTCCCAGGCACTAGAACAGACACAGAGGATACAATGGAGAGTCGACAGTCCCTGCCTTTGTGAAGTTCATAGTGATGCTGTTCCCTGGCCCTGGAAGGGAACTGTCAAATAAAATCAACTTTAGTGGTTATTCAAGCACGGGTTACTGATCATCTGTCCTGACTGCTATGGAAGATCATTTTCTCACTTTCACAAAAGGAATATCTATATCTATAATTATTGATATATCTATGTATCTCAAAAATCTCCAGCAAATATCAATATTCACTAGAGAAATTTCAGACACAGCCCCTCTAATATCAGGAACAAGATGAGATGGCTTTTTAATCATTATAACTGTTCAATATAATACTGGAGGTCCTGACAAACACAATTATACAAAAATTGACAACAACAAACGGTATAAAGAAGGGAAGAGAGAGAAGAAATTTTGCAGGTGATAATGATCTCACAGATGAAGCTCATACTGTCCCTTCTGCTTGGACCTCTTTCTTCTCTAACCAAAATATGACACTTCTAACATCACTGCTTTACAGAAGCCTTCCTTGACTATCCAAACCACAAAAGATCACCTGGCTCTATAGTTTAAAATTTACTGTGAAAGCTATCATGCATGCAGAGAGTGTATAGTACAGGCACATTTTATAATTTAATAAAGTGCATATTTACAATAGTCAAGACATGGAAGCAACCTAAATGTTCACTGACAGATGAATGAATAAAGAAAATGTGATACACACACACACACACACACACACACACACACACACACACACACAATGGAATACTACTCAGCCATAAAAAAGAATTAAATAATGCCATTTGCAGCGACATGGATGGACCTAGAGATTATCATACTAAGTGAAATAAGTCAGACAGAGGAAGACAAATATCATATGGTATCATATGTGGAATCTAAAATATGACACAAACGAACTTACAAAACAGAAACAGACCCACATATATAGAAAACAAATTTATGGTCACCGAAGGGGCAGGGGGGTAATAAGGAGTTTGGGATTAGCAGATACAAACTACTATATATAAAATAAACAACAAGGTCCTACTGTATAGCACAGGGAACTATATTACTTATCTTGCAATAACCTGTAATGGAAAAGAATATGAAAAAGAATATCTATCTATCTATCTATCTATCATCTATCTATCTATCTGTCTGATCTATCTATCCATCCATGCATCAACACTCATCCACACACACACACATTGTGTGTATGTAAAAAATTTTTTTCTGAACCATTTGAGAGTAAGTTGTAGATATAATGCCCATTTACTCCTAAATACTTAAGTATGCATTTTATAAAAAGAAGGATATTCTTTTATATGACCCTAGTACAACGATCATACCAGGAAATAAACATGGATACAATTCTATTATTTAATCTGTAGACCTTATTCAAATTTCATCAGTTGTCCACAAAACATCTTTTACAGGAAAAGGAAAAACAGTTTCTCTAGTCTAGGACCCAATTCAGGATCATACACTGCCTTTAGATGTCATGTTTCTTTTGCCTCCTTAACATCCGTGTTAACCAGAAAGGTCCTGGGAAGCCCCAATTGCATCCACCCTGCAAGCTCGGCATTTTCACTGCCAAAAGTACCATAAATTTCACCTTCTAACCATCTTTCAAATATATCCACTTCTCTCCATCTCCCCCGCCATAATCTGAGACAAGCTACTGCGATATCATCTCTCACCCGATCTCCAATCTCCTTCTATCTGGTTTCCTAGCATCCACTCTGGTCTCTCTCCAATCTGTTCCCCAAACTGTAGTTATTTTGATCCTTTGTAAATCTACTTATGTTACCCACTGTGATTAAAACCTTTCAGTTTCTCTTAAGATAAAAGACCAATATCTTTCATAAGGCTCATAAACCCAGCATGTCCTGACCCTTTTTGCTTCTCCAGCCTTAACTTGTGTCACGCCTCCTTCCTGTCCCACACACAATCTGACAATTTCCCTCCCATTATCCTGCTATACTCTTCCTGGACCACTTTCCTCTTATCCACCGCCACATATAACCCTCCTTGGTCCCTACTAGACTCTGCTTGGTTACCTAATCAAAGTATCTCAGCTCAAACATCCATGCCTTACAGAAGCCGACCACCCAAACTTTATCAGTCACTTGGCTTTACGTTCCCACGGTTGTTCCTCCACTTCACAGCACTTACATATCATACATACAGAAGAGTGTATAAAACAGATATGCACAATTCAAAGACTGATAATAAAGACTCATCCATCCTTCACCAGTAAATGCCACTTCTCCAAAGCCCCTCTGGGAAGGCCCCTTTTTTTTTTTTTTTTTTTAAACCTCAACAACCAGCACCCCACCCACCGCCATGTAAGTAACCAGTGTCCTGATATTCATGGCAAAAAAATTATTTCCTTGTTTGTCTTTCTAGGTTCAGCACCTATACATACATTCCTAAAATGTACCGACTCTCTTGTCTCTTTGAATTTTATATGAATAAAATAATTCTGTATTTTCTTTCATGCCCTGTTTCTTTCACTTAAAATTGTTTGACTCATCTACATTGTTTTATGTAGCTGTAGTTCCTTCAATTTAAGTATGTATACCACTGTAAGAATATAAGACAATTAGGTATATTCACTCTATTATTATGGTAGAAATTTGGGTTGATTCAAATTTGGAGTTATTATGAAAAATAATGCTATGAATACTCTCGTACTTGTCTCTGGGTACACACTGGTACAAGGGTACAATAGTTTCTCCAGGTTTTTACTTAGGAATGGAATTGGTAGAGTGCAGGGTATGTGCATGTTCAAACAACGCTTCACTGTTTTCCAAAGTGGGTACACCAGTTTGTACCCCCAGCAGCAGGGTATGAATGTAAAGCACCTATCAAGGTCTGTAATTACCTATTTTTGTGATTGTTTGCTTAGAACCCTTCTTCCCCACTAGACTGTAAGGTCTGTGTCTACTTTTGCTCACCATTCTCACTGCAGTGCCTGGCACACAGTAGAAGCTCAAGAACAACTGGCTGAATAAAAGAAGAAGGCCCCCTGGGTAAGAAAGTTTAAGTATTTTGGATGTGAATATGCTTAAATGAATAAGTATTCATTTAAGCATATTCATGACTGACTTCAAAACCCATGTCTTTTCTATTGCTCTCACATTTTCCTTATCTCGAAACGGGGATGATCACTTGTATCCTACTTATTAGTTTCCAATGCAATGGTAGCAATCAAATGCGATGACAGATGTCAACCCGATTGGCGCAGAGTACCTATTAAGTGTCCACCAACGTTCCACTACTATGCACCTGGACACAAATGTCCGCAGATGGGGTATATGAAAGGCAACTGTCAATGGCAAATGCTTTATGGACGTATGTGAACTAAGATGACTTTGCAGAGGAAGACGGGAGTTTCAGATATCACTACAGGGAAAAGCAGGGAGAGCAATTCATGCTTTCAAGTCCAAACTGCACCTGTGTCCCAAATTATTCACCAGCACAAACAAAAGAAGCTTGCTCCAAGCCCTGATCAGAACAAACATTTGAAAACGCCTTTACCCAGATGGAATCATTTTTCATCTGTGCCCGGGCTCAAGGAAGGGCTGGGCAGAGAGGTGGATTACACACTGCACTTCAACTTGGCACTTGCGTGTTCAAAAGTAAACTCTGACTTCCTATTTACACTGAAAGATCTTAGACCCCTGTGGTTTCCTGTTGCATGCTGGTGTGTCTATGCTTTGGTTTCTGAGTCTGTCTGCACAGAGCTGCAAATGGGGTCCCCCATGGTTTCACTTCATCCTGCTTTTCATAAGAAAATGAGAATTCTACAATCTCTAATTTTTGGCAGATTCTACGAGGTACTCTCTCCAAGTCCTGACTTCTCAATCTGTCTAGACCTAAGCCTACCAAGAGAGGCTTTCTTTGAAAGGATGGAGACTCAAGGAACCTCCAAGAGTGACCCAAACTAGCAGGGACTGACTGACCATCCAACAATTTACTACATTTTATACTACTTTTACATTCATTTACTTCATTTACTTCATAATTCACTGAAGTAAATTTAGAGTACCTTCTATGTACAAGGCGCTCTGTTAGGCACTGAGGAAACAGTGACGGAAAGATGTAACTGCTACTCGGAAGGAGCTTAAAGCCATTTTTCTGAAAGTTCCGGATTAGAATCACTGGGGCACTTGTTAAAATGACAGATTCATAAATACTCCTTCCCAGCAAGACTCAATGAATCACCCCCTGTGGGAGTGGTACCTGAAGAACTGCATTTGTAAGGAGTTTCCAGGGACATTTTATGCGTAGTAATTGAGAACCACTGGCTGGCAGTTCAATGGAGAATTTACAGTCACAAATGGGGACTAGCGATGCAGAATCGAGAGCCCTTCCAGTGAGGAACCAGGCTTTCCCCAACTGCAGGATCCTTCAATTTGAGTAAACAAAGATGAACCAACTAAGCACGTGGCAGAAAGGGCTTGGGGTTTTGCTCACATATGTATCTGAGTCTTGGCCCTAACCCTTACTAGCTGTGGGACTTTGGACAAATCACTCAGTTTCTTTGAGCCTCATTTAAAAAAAGAAAACACCTGCTCTGTCTGCCTCACTTAGTAATTCCGAGCATTACATTCCAAAAGGCGTTTTACGAACTCTAAAGCACCAAGAAAGAGTTAGTCATTTTATGATCACAGAAACTTTAATAAATATGAAAATTAAGCCAACTCATAAGGTTTCTCTTAAGCAGTCAGAACTAGCCCATATCTTAACCATCCCAAACTTTGCTCGTGGGGCTCACTTTCTTTTACACATTGTAGCTGTGTATTATGTGCTTCTTTCCAAGTTTCAGCAGCTTTTTCCAGAAGCAGAACTCGAAACCAGACCCAATTCTGGGTAGGATAGTGGGATATACTTCGGTACCATGTTAACGTTTTCAAGGAGTGAATATAAAAGACAGGAGACCAGCCAGACCTGGCTTCCCCCTGCCATGTCCTAGCTCTGTAATCTTTCTGACCTCAATTCTATCACCTCTTAGATGGAGAAATATACCCTATTGGGTCATTTTAGGCTACCGCCCTCTAATGACATTTGACTTTTGTTAAATCTGAATATATTTGTATTACTCTTTATTCTGACCTAAAACATGGCTACTACATCCTTCTCTTTCATAAATTAATCTCACATATTTATTGTGAGGATTAGATATTCTATATACGGACTGCCTAGCAGAGAAACCAGCACATGGTAATTATTTAATAAATCCTAGCTGTTGTCTCCTAAGTATAAACATGTTCCTTGTTCATCCCTAAAATACTGTCCCCAGCAAATTCCTCTTCTTTACATACCACACATAAACTTGAGTAGCCTTTTTTTTGGTGAATATTTCTTTTCCTTTTTTAGATCCAAATTTTTTATCCTTGAAATTGTGATGGTGTTTACTATCTAACCTCACAGGGGATACAAATTATTTGCTATCTGTTAGCACACCTCTTTGGGTGAACTTGATAACATACGATGTGTTGAGTGCCTACTATGTGCCATGGTCAAAGAGCATGAAGCAGGCTTTTCCCTGACTGCTCAATAAGCTCAGCCTTGTGGGGAAGACAGGGAGTGGTAAGTGCTGCCCAGGAGCTGGGCTTAAAGAACTCTGAGGGCCTCTGAGGAGGTACAACTCACCAGACATGCTGGAGAAAGGAACAAGGGTTGCATGGAAGTACCACCTGACCTTTGGGGAACTTTGGGGAAGACACATACTGAGGATACTGTAGTGACTAAGAACACAGATTCTAGGGTCCCTGGGCTTTGGTTCAACCTCAGTTCTACCTCCTCCTTGCCTTGTGACCTCCCCAAGCCTCAGTTTCCTCATCTGAACATTTGGGATCATAATACAATGAGGGCCATCCCAGAGTTTACTGGGAGTATCAAATAACATAGTAAGTGCTCAATAAATGTGAATTATAATAACGATGATGATTCTGGTGGTAATGATACTCACCACGTAGAAGGGAGATGTGGCCACTCCAGGCAGAGAGAAAAATATGCCTTAAGACCAAGTGAGAAAGCACAGGCTCTTTGCAAGAAGTGTATACTTCAATTCTAAGCATTCCAAATACCCAAGTTTTTTCATGATTCATTGGATGGCAAAATGAATAAATATCTTGCTCTTTAGAACCTATTTAACCTACTTGGTCTGAATATTCGCAAGTTTTACTACAGAAATACAAATGTGATTGATTATGGGTGCTACCCCAGATCTCACTGGCATTGTTATGTAATATACTATAGACGTACAGTTTTAACTTTCTAAAATCTGGATATTCTCTATTCTCAAACTTTGGCCCCATGGAATTCATATAAGGATATGAGATGTACCTGCTAGAATACAGGATGAAAAGTGAGGGATAGCAGGGGATGAGGCCAGGGGTGGGCAGGGCTCAGATCACGCGAGATCTCCTACGTGGAGCTAGAATTCAGGAGAATCACTGAGAGATTTTAATCGGGAGAGTGAAGCCATCAGACTTCGTATTCAGGACCATCTTCACTATGAGTCTGTCCAAGTAGGTCCATGCAAATTAGGGTCTTGCATTATCACAGAAGAATGAGTACATATATTAATATAACTGGCCATCTTCTCTGTGGGCTCCCTCTTTTTTTTTCGTGGGCCATCTCCCTAATTCCAGAGAACCCTAGCCCTGTCTTTGAAGATCATAGCTAATCTCTCAGCTGAGAGTTACATAGAAACCTGAGGAACTTGCAGTGGAGTTTAACGTGAAGGTGGATGGCAGGTACGTAAGTCAGGGTGGCCTGTGACTTGTCTACGTCAATCAGCTCCTGGGCGGCTGATCAATCATTCAAAAGCACTCTCCAGTTAAACATCCCCCCAACCAACAGAATCAAGGCTCAGTCTCTGCCTGGCTCCACACAAGGCTAAAACCAATGGCTGGAGGCCCAAACACAAATTTGGCAATTGGATGATACAAATACTTTTCAATCAGTTTTATGATTTTGCTTATGGCCTGTGAAAAAAATCAATTCTCAGGTGGATGGAATTTTGTGACTGAATGGACCAACGCTGCTGTGTCAAGTGGGAAGGGTCAGTTCATCAAGAAAGAACCTGAAGCCTTCCTGAAGACCAGAGAGCTGACATGCTGGATGTTCCTTCATTCACCACACAGCCTGTCAACCCATCAAAAAAAGAAAAAAGAAAAAAATTTTTAAAAAAGGACACCAAACTGGTATGGCACGATTTATTCTTCAACAAACCTTGATGGTTGCCCAGTATATTTCTGTCTGTCCTTCTGCCCATCTATCAATCCAATATTTACTAGACCCATACCCTGTGTCAGGTGCTACCCTAAGTGCAAGCAAGTGGAAATTTACTGCTTTGTGGTATCTTTCTGTTACCTCTGTAAGTAATAAAGATCCCGTGCTGGTATCATTCCACAGTATAACCTAAAATCTGGGCCCTGAGAATTTCTCTTTCTCAAACGTCACTATACTCAGTTCTCTAGAGGTTTGAAAAATACATGGCAGGGGTGAATTTTATGGTATGTGAATTATCTTTCAGTAAAAAAAAGTTTAAAAAAAATGCATCACAGCACTGCAGTAACTTTCACCTCCTTGGGATTTAAGACTTCCATTCTTTTTCAACTGAATATATCTCAAATCTATAACATGGCCAAAATGTCTACTCAGTTTTCACACTGAACCTTTTTATTTCTATCAGCAATAGGGAGCCACTGACTGTTCATTAGAAGGAGACTTTCAACCTCAATCCTTCAGCATTGATTGCTCAAAAAATTTCTCATGGGTTCTTCTGGGATCTTTGGTCTCTTAGATGTTATTTCTCCTGGTGTTCTAACACTGGTTAAGTAGAAGAACAGAATATTACACCAAACTTCTGAAGGCTCTGGGGGACAAAAAAATACGAAAATTTAATTAAGGTGAAAAAAGAGGCCCTTGGTAGAACGCACAAGGGGAGTGGGAGATGGGGATGAAAAAATAAGGGGGAAGCAACAAGGCGAAAATCCTGAAACCCCTGAACTAAACGTATGCATTGGGTTGGCCAAAAAGTTCGTTCGGTTCGTGACTACGTAGTTCAATAAACTAGATGAGCTGATGTGTGTTGAGGCCCGTGGCATAGTAGCTGACACTTAGCGAGGGCTCTGCCCTGGCTGTCTCAGCCTCCTTTTCATCCTCACTCATTCGCTGGAAGAGCACAAATACTTCCATCACTGCTAGGTCGTCCTCAGCGGCCACAGTATCACAGTCACCCATACAGCAGATGAGTGGTAAACAGAAAAAGGGGGAAAAAAAAAAAATCAATGTGGTTTTCATTTCATGCTCTTCCAAACGAATACAAAACATCTCTGTGATTTGGGAAGTTAGCCACATGTCTTCAAATTGCCTAATTCAGTACTTGACCACAAAGCAGCACAGAAACAGGGAAGATGACAAATAAAAAGTCTCATAAATACTCTCTGCCCAGGGGATGATGGTGACAAGTGATGCTATTTATTTTTATTGTTATCGTTAGACTGGGGGCCCCTTGAAAGGCAGAGATTTGAAAGACTGGGAAGGAGGGAAAATGAGAACACTGTGGTCAAGCTGCATCCAGCCCTCACTTTGCAGTTCTCACCAGCCTTTGGAAAAGATCTGCCTTGTAATCACTTCACCCCATTTCTGCAAAACACCCGTGTGCATGACTAATCCATGCTATGGCCCCAGTCTCATCATTCTGCAAAGAATTGAGAATGTGAGGCTCTGCAATCAAACAGCCTGAGTTAGAAACTATCTCTAGGACTTACGAGCTATATGACTTGGGTAAGTACTTTGCCTCTCTGAGACCCAGTTTCAGTCCCTGTAAAATGGGAGGATAATGCTGATAACTGCATAACGTAATTATGAGGGTTAGATACAATAATAGATGCACATTTCTTAGCCCATGATAATCATGAAGTAAATATTAGCTGCTATTGTTACTGCTGCTAATTTTGTTTTTTCCCTCTGCTTCTACCATTCTTCCAGGCAAGCTGCCGTCTTTTGTGGAAAGCTGAGCTGAGGCCAGTTGACAGACTCTCATCAGAGGCTTTTGTTTCTGACCTTATGAAAGGCCTTGTGTTACACCTGGCTTTGCTGCGTTCCTGGTGGGCTTCCAGAAACATGGGACCAGACAGCCCTGCCCAGCTTTTATGGGAGTGGAACGGCTGGATCACACAGTAGGTATGAGAGTTTCTTTGTAAGAAACTGCTCAACTATTTTCCAAAGGGGCTGTGCCATTTCACGTTCCCAGCAGGAGCATGTGAAAATTCCAGTTCCCCATCCTTGCCGGACTTCAGCCACTCTGACAAGCGTGCAGCGGGTCTCACTGGGGTTTGCATTTGCCTTTGCATTTCCCTTGTGAGGACGATGCACAGCATCCTTTGTTGCTCTAGCTCGGGCCTGGGTGAAACACAGAGCTGCTACAGTCATCACCCAAAGAATGCAGCTCCAACGACATGGCATGGTCTGAGGGTGGCTTTTCTCTGGTTAGAGCCCAAGATGCTAGGGCTCCTGAACCCTCTTTTCCCAACAGAACAGAGATCAGGCTGCAGATCCACTCTGAGCCAAAGTGCATCCTGAAGAGCTGCTGGTAATGGATCCTGTTCTCCCCCCAAGGGCACAGGGGGGTGATGGATGGGAATGGAGAGTTCCGGAGGACTGCGTGGTGGAGGAAAGAAGAGAGGGCAGGTGTGGCTGGTTTGTATCTCCCAGGCCCCACTGAGGTAAAGCTGTTCAGTGAAACTCTCACTTCCCAGAGAGGCCGAGTGAACTCGCAGGTGTCCCTGGTAAGGTGGGGTGGGAAACAAGACTGACAGCACCTCAGACACGGGGGGCTTCTCCCAGTTAGTTGGTCCCCACTCAGCAGAGACAGATGCTGAAAGACAGCCCCAGTGGACTGGGAAGGAGTGAAAGGAGACTTAGGAAAATCCAAGCGCTTGCACACTTGTCAGCAAGGGGCGTGGGTGGGAAGCAATCCAGACATACGGTTGCTAAGCATCTATTATGCCCCAGCTCTCAACTGAACAGCATGGGTCAAGGGGGGAAATGGAGACATGGACCCACTAGTGTGGACCCACTAGGCAAGTCAGCTTCATCTGAGGTACAAACTGCTACCATTAAAACACAAATAACCATACCTATTGGTCCATGCTAGGGATCAAAAGAGCAGAACGGTAAAATATGTCAGAGGGGCTTCCCTGGTGGCACAGTGGTTGAGAGTCCGCCTGCCGAAGCAGGGGACACGGGTTCATGCCCCAGTCCGGGAAGATCCCACATGTTGCGGAGTGGCTGGGCCCGTGAGCCATGGCTGCTGAGCCTGCGCGTCTGGAGCCTGTGCTCTGCAACGGGAGAGGCCACAACAGTGAGAGGCCCACATACCGCAAAAAAAAAAAAAAGTCAGAGTAGCTAGAGAATTAACTTGGGTTAGAAGGAAAGAAGTGACAACCAGTGTTTTTATTGAGCACCTACTACGTACTATTTTTTAAATGAGGACCAAACAATTTTTAGAGATAGATTTAAATCAGTGCCTGGAATACAGTAAGCACTATATAAGTGATTGCAGACACTATTATTATTGTTGTTATTTTTTCTGGTATTCTTTTTTTCTTTTTAAAGCTTTATTAGGACTTCCCTGGTGGCGCAGTGGTTAAGACTCAGTGCTCCCAATGCAGAGGGCCTGGGTTCGACCCCTGGTCAGGGAACTAGATCCCATATGCATGCTGCAACTCAGAGTTCGCATGCGAGCCCCAGCTAAGGAGCCCATGTGCTGCAACTAAGACCTGGTGCGACCAAATAAATAAACTGATTAATTAATAGTAAAAAAGGTTTACTGAGCTATAATTAGCATTCAATAAGCTGCGCATTTTTAAAACATTTGCTTTGATAAGTTTTGACACAGCAGACACCCACCAGTGAAGACATTACTACAATCAAGGTAAGTATATCCATTACCCCCAAAAGTTTCCTTGTGCCCATTTGTAATCCTACCCTGCCCACTGCCCCATTGCAGGCCACCACTCATTCTGCTTTCTGTCACTATATATTTGTTTGCATTTCCTAGAATTTTTAATAAATGGAATTACATAGTTTGTACTCTTTCTGTTTGGCTTCCCCCACTCAGCATAATTATTGTGAGGTTAATCCATGTCGTACCTTATATTAATAGCTCATTCCCTTTTACTGCTTAGTAGTATTCCATTCTAACGATGGACCAACACTTTACTATTCACTGTTGATAGACATTTGGGCTGTTTCCAGTTTGGGGCTATGACAAATAAAACTGCTATGAGTTTCTGTACAGACATATGCTTTTACGAGTGGAACAGCTGGATCACACGGTAGGTGTACATTGACTTTGTAAGAAACTGATCAACTATCTTCCACAGTGGTTGTACCATTTCACATTCCCACCAGCAGCACGTAAGTTCCACTTTCCCACATCTTCACCACAGTGTCAGCCATTCTAACAAGCATGTAGTGGATCTCACTGTGGTTTGAATTGGCATTTCTCTAGTGACTAATGATGTTGAGTATCTTCTCAGGTGTTTGTCATTCAAACCTTTTCTTTGGTGAGATGTATGCACCAACATCTGCCCATATTCCAATTGAGTCTGCTCTCCCTCTCCTCTAGGCATTTGGGAGAAGCTGTGTACCTGAAAGGGAAGAGCAAGGACTCTAGGGTCAGTCCCCTAGAGGGCTCAGACGAGCGTCCCCGCTTCTTGTGTGTCACACCGTGTGACCCACTTAACTGCTCTTTGCCTCCGTTTCCTCACTTGTGAAATGGGGAGAGTAATGGTGCCCAGTTCACAGGATTGTTGAACTGATAACAGGACATAAAGGATTTAGCACAGTGCCTGGTACACTGTAGGTGCTCAATAGATGGTAGCAGCTAACGTCTCCTTATAATGACTGAGGCTGTACCGGGGATGCTGAACATCCTCTGTCCAGCGCAGTGTAGAACTGTCCTGCCTCCAATGCCAGGAGAAGCACTACGCTGAGCTTCCTGAATGCACAAGCTGTCTTACTGCTCATGGAACCACATTAAACCTCTCCTTGCCAATCGATGCCTAGCATACAGTCTGTTTTCCATACATGTAGTTGCAGGGCCCAGGGCGAGCCTCAGTATGGAGAGACTGACTCCTGAGAACACTGATCCCAGAGGCTGACAACAGTGAGTCCTGGCAAATCATGCACAGTAGCTCAGCTCTTTCACTGGGAGGTGTAACAGTGGTCCTATCTGTGCCTTATGGACTCCCTTCCCTCTCCATCTCTCTCAGTGACCTCTGCCAATGCCACTTGCTAAAGAGTCCAAGACAGAGAAACCTGCCCACACTCTTCTTAGCTGTGACATTCTCCCTTCCTGTGGTGCTCTCCCAATGGGCCTGCAATACCCACATCCCGCCCAGCAGCAAACTGGTATTGCTGTGGGTGATGTGGACACAGGAGAGAAAGAAGAGAAGGGTGAGGCCAGGGTCTAGTGCCTGAAACTGGGCAGGAATAGCATCCCAGTGTGTGGGGGAAACTACAGTCCTACAAATAGCACATCCTACAGGAAAGCTTCCCTGTCTACTGGAAGCTTGAGTCGTCCCCTTCTCCATATTCAGCCCTAAACTTACCATCGGAATTACCACTCTGAACTGTAGTCATCTCCTTCTTGTCTGTCTTTCTCAATGAAGGCAGGCATGACATGCTATCTTATTTATCTTAATACCCTGAGTATTTGGCCGTGTGCAAATACAAGAAAATGTTTTGGTAATGAGTGAATGATTTAATGAATAATTTTTTTAAACGAACTTTTAATTTTACAACAGTTTTAGATTACAGAAGACTTGGGAAGGTAGTACAGAGTTCCATAGACCCTACACCTAGTTTTGTCTATCGTTAATATCTTACATTAAGTTCATATGTCACAATTAAAGAAAGATATTGATATCATTAACTAAAGACTTTACTTGATTCAGATTTCCTTATTTTTCACCTAACAGCTTTCTTCTGTTCCAGGATCCCATCCAGGATGCTACATTACGTATCTCTTTAGGCGCCTCTTGGCTGTAATAGTTTCTCAGGCTTTCCTTGTTTTTTGATGACCTTGACAGTTTCAAAGAGTGCCAGTTAGGTATTTTGTAGAATGTCCCTCAAATGGAATTTGTCTGATGCTTTTCTTATGATTAATTAGACTGTGGTTATGGGTTTTGGGGAGGAAGATAACAGAGCTAAAGTGCCATTCTCTTCACACCATGTCAGCAGTACATACTATCAACATGACTTATCACTGTTGGTGTTGACCTTGATAACCTGGCTGAAGTTAGTGTGTCAGATTTCTCCACTATAAAATTATTCTTTTTCTCCCTTTTTGTACTCTCCTCTTTGAAAGGAAGTCACCATGTGCAGCTCATGCTTAAGGAATAGGAAGTTATTGTTTGTGGATTTCTTTGATGATGGCCATTTTCACTGGTGTGAGGTGATACCTCATTGTAGTTTTGATTTGCATTTTTCTAATAATCAGCGATGTTGAGCATCTTTTCATGTGCCTCTTGGCCATCTGTATGTCTTCTTTGGAGAAATGTCTATTTAGGTCTTCTGCCCATTTTTTGATTGGTCTGTTTTGATGATATTAAGCTGCAGGAGCTGTTTGTAAGTTTCGGAGACTAATCCCTTGTCAATCGCATCATTTGCAAATATTTTCTCCCATTCTGTGGGTTGTCTTTCCATTTTACTTATGGTTTCCTTTGCTATGCAGGAATAGGAAGATATGCTCCACTTCCTTAAGGGGGTAATATCTATATAAATTCTCCTGCATGATAGATTTGTCTCTTCTGTTCATTTATTGGTATCAGCATGGACTCATAATAGTTATGTTATACTTTGGGTTATACTCCAATACACTTTATTATTCTGCTCAAATTGTTACAGTTTTGGCCACTGGAAGCCCCCTTGGTTGGCTCCCGATAATCCCTTCAGTTTGTGGGGTTGGGGGTAGGCGGGGTTTGTTTTTACTTTGTTTTGTTTTGAGTGCTATCTTACTTTCTGGTGCTACAACAAGATACTCTAGGCTCATCTTGTCTATTTCCAGCCCTGGTCCTAGGATCAACCATTTCTCCAAGAAGCCCTGACCCTTTTATTGGAGAATGGTATTAGAAACCAAGATCTGGGCACCAGGAGTGCTTCTATCAACTATTTGCTAGGGTGTCCTTGTTTCTAGGCCCCCTCCACTGTCACAGCTAGGAAATACATGTATGTTTACTAACCTGTATACCTGCACGTCTGTAAATATTTCTGTATGTATCCATCTGTAATCTACATTAAGCTCAACCTGAGTTCATCCTGATGTCTTTAATTCAAATCCATTGTCACATGGATCACTCTAGCTTTAATGAATCATTTTTAACAATAATACCATATCTGGTATATGGTGCTAGGTACAGTGCCGAGCTGCTTACAAAGATTACCTCATATGATCCTCAAAACAACATTCTGGGTAAACACTACTGCCCACATATAATAGATGAAGACACTGAGGTACTGAAAGATAAAGTATCTTACCTAAACTCACACAGTAAGTGGTGAAGCCAGCTTTTCTGTAAAAGCCTATTTTAGAAATTCCACACCTACTGCGTGATAAGAGAACCACCATGCCTACATTCATCTAAGACTTTGAGAAAACTTCAGTTCTGAGTGATTTAAGATGTAATTCCCAGCTCTTACCAACTATCATGCTGCTCAAACCTTACCTCTTTAGTCTTCCCCACCCCCACCCCACGGTCCCCTCTCCATCTGTCATGCTGACTAAAGACAAGTTGCCAAGTTACAACCTGACTTGACAGCTTGAGAAAAGGGGTGCTGGAGCGATGGCAGGGATCAGCTCCATCTGACCCTGTGACTTTTCAACCTCTGGCTCACCCCTGCTGTGTATGATCTTGGGTTTTGGTGAGTTGGTAGTAATTAACTCTGAACAAGCAGCTCTGCTTTCATGCAGTTAAAAAAAGAACAGTATTTTTTTTTCCTTGTTAATTAAATCATCTAGGAGGAAGATAAATGTGCAGCCCACACTTGTATCTTGTAAAATATCAAAGGCCTGATTAGTAAAGCTTATGTTCAACCTCAGGCTTTTTCTCCAGATTCCTGGAAGTAACAGGGATGTGAAGGAAGGCAACTCCTAAGTACCAATACTTGTTACATTCCTTCATTCATTCATTCTGGGTGAGCTAGAAAGAAGCAATCAGGATCAAACACAAAATATTCCTGGGAATTTTGACCCAATCAACCTACAGAATTAGAAGCATCAGCAGTGAGCAGACAGGAAGAAAGAGAATCCTTCAGACCAAGTTGGAAGTCACTTTTTTGAAAAGCCCAGAGACCCCTCTGGTCCCCGTGTTCTGTTCGGTGAATTTTTCCTGACAGTTGGTGGTTTTATTTGCCAGAACCACAACAAAGAGGGTCCTTAAGTTTCCCTGGGAGTGCTTTCTCAGACCTGCACCTCTCCTAGATCTCACAGAGGTGTTACTGTTGTTGGCTTGCTGGGTGTCCAGCACCTGAGTCAGATCAAAGGCATTTTCCGACGCCAGCATGACCACAGTCTCGCCCTCACCACATAACATTAAAGCTGATGATTAATCCCCTTGGCCCAGAAAGTCCCTTCCCACTCCCAAGTACAAAGCGGGGTGGGAGTGGGGACTTTATTTCCAGCACAACACAACCATAAAAAACTGGCATTTTATGGCCTTCATTCATTGCAACCAACTGCAGCTGCCCATCAAACTCATTAAAGCCCAACAGTTGCTTCATGTGAGCCTTTTATATCACTAGGAAAGTGTAATAATCCCCACAATTTCTGAGCGTCTACTATGTACTACGGATGTATGTACATAACTTATGTTACCCAGAAACCCTGTGAGACTGGCATCCTCACCCTCAGTGTGACGGATGAAGAATCTGAGGCTCAGAGAGCTAAAGTAGCTCACCTTAGGTCACAGGGCCAAAGAGTACATAAGCAGATGCCCAAACCTACACCCGTCTGACTATGAAGCCCACGCTCTTTCCACTCCTGTATGGACACATCATAATCATGCACAACACAGTAAGGCACTGAGGGGGATGCACTTGGGATGCAGATAGAGCTGGACCTGAGTTTTCAGCTCCAGCTGAATAGCTTGGTGACCTTGGGAAAATTATTGGCCTTTTCTAGGCCTTAGTTGCTTAATTTCTAAAATGGATGCTGTACAACAAGCCTGCATCATTTTCATTAAGAGACCAGGAAACTGAGACATGGGGATGTCACAGACTCACATTCATATGGATTTGCTTTTGCTCATAAATCCGAACTGAGTGGGGTAAAAATGCCTGAAATGTAGGCTTTACAGGAGAAACCAGATCAGATGTGTCCCTGTGAAAATGGGAGGTGATGTAAAAAGGTTTAAAACAGTGTTCAGTGAAGACAAGCTAGCAAGTGTAGACTCATGTCGGGGGAGATAAGGGCTGACTGCCCTGGTGGGCACCTCCGGCTCAAGGCGGCCTTAGGCCTCCGTTGATCTCTCCTTTCAGTGACAGCCAAGCCTTACAATAGGGCTGCTGAGGGGAAGAAAGAGGCCAGGGCTTTTAAACTTAAAGAAGTTCCATCTAAGAGCTCGTCCACGGAAACAAACAGAAGGAAATTTTTTTTGGAGGGGGTGCAAGAAGTCCAGCACTACTGTCCCTTTAGGAGGTTGTCCCTAATCTTGGACCCTCCCCAGGCAGCCACTGTGTCCTTTCTGCCCAGCAACACCAGTGCAAGTGATGGAGAGCTAACCCTGGCAATGTCACCTCGATCCATCCTCACAATACTACGAGACATGTACTACAACTCTCCACATCTCACAGATGAGGAATCTGGGGCCCAGAGGGGTTAAGTGCCTTACCTGAGGGCCCATCCTTAGGAAGTGGAGGAACTGGGACTGGAAACCAGTCGGGCGGTCCCATCCTCTTTATGAAACGTGTGAGAACCCCTGCCACCATGCCTAGCACATACTAGATGCTCAGTATCTCGAGTTCAGGCTGAATCTATACTGTGAGGCCTTGTACCGTAATACCTGTCATCATCTATCTCACCAATGGGAGGCCCTATGTCATCCCTACGTCCCCAGGATTTAGCACAGCCCTGGACACAAGAGCAGAGGATCACTGGATAAGTAAAGGTATCAATATTTACTCAACCAAAATATCTCATGGTACAAAAGGCTCACTGGTCCCCACGGTAACTAAACACAGTTTCTCATGGCACATAAGTCCCTCCATCGTCGTAGAGATTCTGCCCTGGACTGTATCCCAGATCCCACTCTAATCCTTACGCATGTCCCCGCTACTCTCCCATTTGCCTTCCTCCTCCTCCCCCACCCTCCCCTCTATTTTACTCATCTGGGAAAAATCCAAGGAGTCGTCCATCGTCCATCTTAGTTTAACAGAGTAACGACTCTTAAATAAAAATATGGTAGAAATGGGTACTTATCGAAATGGAATGCTTTCAGACTCATGCATTTAAAGAAGATATAAATTTTAGGGCAGGCACTAAATTTTAACTGCAATCTTGGAGAAAGCCTTTCCACTAATTCATGAAGAAAAATTAACAAAGTGAAAACTGCTTATCAGTGTTCTTTGGAAGTCATGATATGCAGCCTAATTCTATACACCATCAGACGGCTCCCAGGGAGATGGATTTATATTGATTGAGAGAGAGCTCAGCGGCCAAGGAAAACAGACACCCCTGTGCAGAGAAGACTCAGCTATCCACTAGGGACAGATCGTCTGGGAGCGAGGCTTGGCCATCTCTGGATCCGATTTCATCCCTTCCACCTCGGCTCTCTGGCCAGGGTGATGTCAAAGGCAGACTCAACCCTTTTCACACTTTTTAAGAATTTGGCCCCTGGAAAAAGATCTGGCAAATCTAAGCAAGGCTGTTGGAAGGAGGGCTGAGCTTTCGGCTAGACACAGCACAGGGGTGGGGGCGGGCAGGAAGGGAAGGAACTGAGGCGGGGAGGGGCCAACAGCTCAGATCTCCTTCCTGGCCCGGGCCGTCCGTCCTCCCGGAGTGTGGTAGCCCCGCCCTCGCTCGCTTGCTGGGCAGACTCACCCCCATGTGACAAGAAGATGTTCCACAGATGATAGCCAGCCGCGACGTCACCGGCTGTCCCTCACAGGCGAGGCCATGCCCCCTCACATCTGCTCCAATCACTCCTGTGAGAAACCAAAACAAAACAAAATCCCCTTAAAAAAAAAAAAAAAAAAAAGAAGGAAAGAAAACTAAAACAAACATAAAATACTCTTTTTGTTTTATACCAAACAACATTGAGAAAGCATTCCATGTGTAGGCCAGTCTCAAACAGAAACCAAAAGAGCATAACTGGCCTCTGCCAGGGGAACAGGGAAACACGTTCTGCTTTTGCTTTCCTCTCCTCAGTGTACAGCCTCGAACAGTGGAATAATAATAGTAACTGTAATTAGAATAATAAAAGCAACAGCCATCAGTGATTTTTGCTCTCGAACTACCAGGCACCATGCTGAATATTTATATATATAGTCTCACTTTATATTAAGCCTGTCAAGTTGATATTATTAACCCCACACATCAGTGGAGGAAGGAAGGCCCACCTATGGATGGAGTGACCCGTGCAAGGTCACACTGCTAGTAAGCAGCAGGGCCGAAGGGAATCTGGTTTAACACATCACATTTCAGTCTCAACGAAGGCAAAAGAATCGCCTGATGACTGGATCTTCTCGGCATCTCTGGCTCACCATTCTTAGTACTACTCATCCCAGAACTCTCGGTATAAAGGATAGAGTGACTGACAGTGAGTTTCTGTTGAAAGAATGCCAGGTGGCAGAGAGTTTTCCATAAATGGTATAAGCTCAGGCTGCTTCTCCACACAGATTGTGTTCCTTGATATTTGCTGGGCAAGTGAAGTTATAAATGCGAGGGGAGAGTTAGAGAGACCATTTAGAGCCTTGAGTCGTCTGTCACTTATTCAAATATCCAACGAGCACTTTGTACACATAAAACGATATACTGGGTGTGATGTGGGAGCCGAAAACACGCAAACATTCCCAGCAAGGACACAGGCAGGAGGTGGGAAGCATCAGGGCAGAGCACAGAGGCCGGACGCGGGAGAGAACAGCTCCCTCCGGCTCCATGGGCTTCGGGCTGTGCCTCCCCGCTCTCCATCTCCAATCCTCAGCGCTCCTTCCCACCACCAGACCTTTGTATTCGCTCTGCCCTCTGCCTGAAATGCCATTCCCCAACCTCTTTGCCAGGTGAACTCCAATTTCTTCCTAACTCAAATGTTACTTCCTCGGAAGGCTTCCCTGTTCCTCCAGGAAAGATGCAGCTCCCAGTCCCCCTTGGGCTTCGCTAGCATACAAGACACTGGTAACCTACAGAATTACCACAGCCCGTCTGCCTCTCCTTTGATCATAAAAGCTGCAGGAAGCTGGCACTGTCTCACCCACGTCCTTAGTCCCCCAGCACCGACCACAGTGGCCAGCATAGAGTAGAAAGTGAAAGTACCAGCGCTTGAGGCTGTGAGGATGAGACGAGAGTCCCTTGTCCTTGGGATGCTCACGGTCCTGTGGGAGGGAGGGAGAAGCCTAGATGGAGCATTTCAATGCAGGGATCAGGATGGGACAAGAAAAACTGCACTATGGAGAACAGCATGGAGACTCTTTAGAAAACTAAACACAGAACTACCATATGACCCAGCAATCCCACTCCTGGGCATATACCCTGAGAAAACCATAATCTGAAAGGATACATGGACCCCAATGTTCACTGTAGCACTACTTACAAGAGCCAAGACATGGAAACAACCTGCAGTTTTCACCAAGTCCCCTGCTCTGCTTGGCATCGTGGGGCTGCCCCTGCAGCCCATGGCTCCCAGACACCAGGTCAGCCCTGCCAGGAGGTCTGAGGGCTGAAGGCACTGGAGAGCCAGAGTGCATCTCCCCCGCTTCCCCCGTGTCAGGTGGCTGCGTCTCCTCCATGATTTCAGCTCTGTTGACAGGGTCACGAATGCTCCCACTTGGCCTGTGTTCACCGCCCCTCGCCTCTGGTCACACAACCTCCTCCTATGTTCCTCCAGCTAGGGGTGGCAATAGCTTCCATTCTGCTGACCACTGGCTTGCTTCACAGGGAATATAGCCCTTCACGGCTCCTTCATAACTGGGTCACCATTTTTGTGTATTAAATTCCCTCTTTTCTATGTACTTAGAGTGCTTTACATTTTTCTGGGAAGTCCTGGGTGATAAATTTCCCCACCCAGGGCATAAAGGCTTTCGAACAGGAAGAAACCCTAGATATGAGATAATTTTAATTGAGCTCTATTTGCATGCTCTCTCTCTGCATCTGTCTCATTTAATTCTTACAACCACTGAACGTGATTGGCGTTATTATTATCCTCATTTTACAGAGGAGGAAACTGAAGCTTAGAAATGAGAAGTAACTGAACCAAGGTCACACAGCTCACCAGAAGCAGGGCTGGGAATCACATCCACGTACTCTGATTCCGAACTGCTGGGTCTCAGGTTTTTCTCTAAGATAAAAACCCAATAACCAGGTGGACGATGTTTAATCATCTGCATATCTCAAAATATTGTGGCCTTAAATATATTGATCCTACGATCCTTGACAGAAAAGGGGTTGGCCATTGCAGGTCCACGGTGTTATACGTAAGTTCAAGGAATCCCTGATGGTGACCGCCTTTATTGGTCCCACGTATGTAAAGCGTGGACAAAGTTTATTCTACAGGGTACTTCAATCCTGAAAGGGGGTTAAACATGGGAGAAAAGTAATTTGTGGAAAATATTTCTTTGTTTCTTCTCTGGTTAGCAGACTCATTGTTGATATTACTAGGCTTAAAATCTGGGAACAAGTGTGTTACAATGAAAAAAGAATGGAATTTGAAGACAGAAAGACCTGCTATAAAATGAAGAAGATAACAATATCACATGGTAGCTCTGATACAGAGGGAATGTTTAAAATTAAATGATTAATTAATGGTTGCTATGTCACTACTACCACCATCACTATCGCCATCGATATTATCAATATCACCTGAACTCTTTCTCAAGAGACAGTTGTATTCTTCCCACATTTTTAGAAAACATGTCAGATAGCTAGGATAGGCTGAATACTGCATTAAAATCTTTAAATTTTAAATATATTTTCTTCCCTTCGACATACACAGAAGAAGCAAAGTAACTTGCCCAAGGTCACAGAGGTGTAAGACCAGTGCCAGGATATGGCACCTTGACCTTGTTCTGTCTGACCCTAAAACCCATGTTCTTTCTAGAATCCCTCACTTTATGAAGTGATACTTGTTTTATATAAAGGAAATATATTTGGAAGTGTCAGTTCACCAGGGAACATTTAGCAAGAGCCATGGGTTTAGAGTTTGAAGATCTGGGTTTGAACCCTGATTCTGCCACAAACCACCTGGAAGTCTAAACTGCTCCCTCACATCCACAAGGAGAGAAATGGATCACAAGTTGAGGTTCTTTTCCAGCCATTTTCAGTACATAATATACACAGTGATTCTTTTTAAATACCAAGTCCACTGTCTCCTTGCCTGGAAACAGGAGGGCAGGAAAAAAAATCCCTCCCAAGATCCTATATTCTCAAGTCCTGAGGAGACTTAGAAAACCTCAGGCCAGGCTGGTACAGCACTGGTGAGAGGCAGGTCTTGCCCAATTTCCCCTCCAGAGAGGTTCTCTACACTCTGCCTAACTGATCTGATCCAAGAGTGGTGCAGGGCTGATGCCTCTGTGAGACCACATGAATCCCAGCCCTGACATATCTCATTTTTCCTTTGGCCACATAAGAGTGCGGAGGGGCCGACCCGGGGAAAAGAAGCCCAAAGTAGGGAA
>NW_006789324.1:3175069-3193047 GCF_000442215.2 Lipotes vexillifer | reverse complement strand
GGGAAAGCAACAAAGGGGAGGAGGAGCTTTCTCCTTTCTGCATAAACACATTTCACAATCCATAGAGGGATCATGGGCCTCACGTGTACATCAGGAAACAATTCCTAAGACGGGATTTTGATAAGCGCAGCCCTCAGCACTGCTGGGGCCCTTCACATGACTGTTCATGTGTCAGTGAATTCAGCATTCCTCAGAAAGTTTAAAGGGCAAAACTAGCAGCTGAAGAAATAGGCACCAAAAAAAATAAAATAAAATTGTGAGATGTTCAACTGGGTTTTCCCTGAAACTTGCACAATGACCAGCTAATGGTAGTTGCTTAGTAAATTTTTTGTTGAATGAAAAACAAATAGCAGAAAAAACAAGCATACTGAGTCAATGAATCAATTCAGGGCCTTTTATTTAATGACTCCTCCCCTTCCACATATACAAGAACACAGTTCATATCAAGGAATATATTTTAAAAGCACAAAATTAAAAAGGAAAAAGAAAAAATTAAAACTTCTTTTCCTTTATGTGCTATCTCCCTCCCTCTGCCCCATCTACCAACCATCCATCCTTCCATCCAAACATTTATTGAATATCTATTTATGTCAAAGAAGAAAGAGATTTTGCAAATGTTATGATTAAGAGTGGGTTATCCTGTAATTTATCAAGCCACAACTGCTTTGAAAACTTTAAAAGGTTATGTAGAAGAAAAACATCCCAAGCTCTAGCATTTGTGCTATAATTATCTCATACTTTATAGCTATAAAAAGTACTTTATAGCTTGCAAAGCATCCTTAAACACTGTACCCTTCATGTAGCTTTTAAAAAATCCTATAATATGTGTTATTTTATTTTGAGATCACAGTTGAAGAAACTGAATTTCAGAGAGGTAAAGTAACTTACTTAAGTTTATTTAGCTACTTGGAGGCAGAAGCAGGGCTCAAACTAGGATTTTTAGTCTCCTAGTCTGAAGTTTTTTCCCTATGTTTGAAGAACAAAAAAGGTCTGCTTTGGATGCATTGGTATCTTGAAAAAGGTGCTCTTAAAATAACAACCCCAGATACCCTCTCTGAAGGAAGAAAGGACACGAAGGATTTCGAACATTACCTAAGACTCTTGCATCGGCCATTTGGAGGAATGAACTGACTGATAAATTGCATCAAATGGGTTGTTTGACTAAGCTGGCCTAGAGGTTTATAGGGTCCCTGGGGAGAAGGTTCTCTGGAGCCTCGTGTATGCAAAGCCTCACGTACGCCAAGCCTGCTTCAATAACTGTAAACTCCCTGAATGATAAGAATCATATCAAAGGCATTTTCTCTGAAGAGGACCAAACACCACTCTCTACACAAGAAGATACTGAATTTATTCTTTTGACTAATATTCATTCATTTTATATAGAAAATAATATATGGGTTTGGCATTAAACTGCTGTGCTTAAAAACCTGGACTCATTCATCATGGGCCCTTGGTTAAGTTTATCTCCTTTATACCTCAGTTTTCACATCTGTACAATTTGAATAACAGTATCCTCCTCATAGGACTGTTATAAGGATTAAATGTGTTAACATATGTAAAGTGCTTAGACCAATGCTTTCCAGAGAACATTCTGAGATGATGGAAATGTTCTCTATCTGCGTGTTCCAATAGAGCAGTCACCAGACACAGGTGGCAACTGAGCCCTTGAAATGTGGCTAGTGCAACTGAGGAACTGCATTTTCCACTTTAATTAATTTCAGTAGCCACATGTGGCTAGTGGGTGCTGTATAGGACAGTACTGGTTAGAGTGTGCCTAGCACTACAGGAATCCTTGCTGTTTTTATTACTGTTGCTATTACTGTCTTCGGACTTAGGCTGGAATCCCACTGACATGTTCTTGGGCAAATGCCTTGATCTCTAGAACCTCAACTTCCATATCTGAAGATTCTGGATAACAACACTTACTTTTCAAAATTGCTGTAGGGATTAAGTGAGATGTATGTGGGACCTACCAGTACTCAGTAAATGGGACTATGAAATCCGGGACCTACAGGAGTGCTTGGCATAAGTGTAGAGACTTCCTACTTATTCCTGAATGGGCCTTGCTCGGCCAGGCCACTGAACATTTCCTCATGTTCTTCCTTCCTCTTAGAATGTTCTTTCCACAGTACACTCCATCCCCAAACAATCTCCCTGGGGAACACGGACTCCCTGGTGAAGACCCAGCTCTTTCATCAGAAGCCTTTCCTGACCGTGTCTTTTTCCATCCCCCTGGGCACCCCAGCCAGAGAGAACTGGCCAGGCCTCTTTCCTTATGCCCCAGCCTCTGACACGGTACAGATTCTATCACTGTATCTGTAACATACTTGTTTGCACAGCTGTCTCCTTCTACCATACTGTGAGCCGACGGAGGCCAGGGCAGACTCACCAATTTTTGTTGTTGTTGTTTAACAAAGGAATGAATGTGTGTGGCACAAGGCATGTACTAGTAAAACACAAGACATTTTCTAGATAAGGTAGGAGATTTAATCATGGGCAAATACTCCATGTCTTAAATATGCCTAACAGTGAAAGATACTGAAGAGTTTTGAGGGACAACGCATGGGTGACGGTAAAGCTTTTACTGGAGCCTCACAACACACCTTGTTTAGAACTGTCAAAATCACTGGTAAAGAGTAAAGGTCCTATGGTCCTTCTGATTATTGAAAGATTGCTTTGTGCCTCACACTTTACAAATATTGTTGTATTAAATTCTTATAACAAGCTTGAGACGTAGTTATTATCACACTGTTCTACTAGTTCAGGAAATGAGACCAAAAGTTGTTCAAGGAACTTGTCCAAGGTCTCCCAGAGTTACAGTGGGGAGGACGGTGTCACAGGCAGATCCATCCAACTTTAAATCTCATGGAGCTACAGAGACTAGTTCCTTTCTTTACAACCACTTGTAAGAATTCTAAGTACACACAAACAGCAGAGGTGAACTCAGATCTCTTTCAGGATTTATTGTTATAATCCACTAAAGCAAGCCCAAAGGGTTCATCTCAATCCTAACAAATGAAAGGGAGTGAAACAGCTGAAAAGATTTCTGTGATCCCAGCGTTTAATGAAGCATCACCTTGGCTTTGAAAGAAATGCCATTTAGAATGTATCCAATCTAAATTCTAAAGTAGGTTTACCTTCTTAAAAAATCCTGTGTAAAAAGTCTACAAAGAAATTTTACACTCCTTGATACTGCCACCATCCCTGTCCCCTACACTCCACCCCACCACAGAGCTGGAAACATAATAGAGAAGGTCTTGGTTTAAATGAGATGCAAACAGACTTTACTAGATATTTGCACTATTTAGGGCATAATGGTGAACAAAGAGGGCTCTAGAATTAGACTGCCTGACTTCAAGTCTGCAAGCTGCAAGTCTTAAGCCACTTAACCTTCTTGGGCCTCAGTTCCTTCGTCTATAAAATCGGAATGATGATAGAATGTAGCTCATAGGGCTACTGTGAAGATGAGGTGAGGAGAACGGTACCTGGATCATGGTTTACTCCATATAGTTGTGTCATTGTTGTCATTACTTGATCACTCTGTCTTTGGTGTTAAGAGCAGGGCTTGGCCTGACAGTTCAGGCATTCCCTCTTAGCATGGTGCGTGCTTTGCCAGAGGGACCTGGGCTTACTTAGATTGACTGGAACATTTGTTTTCTGTCCTTGAGTATACAACTGATGACAGTATAATGGGGGGCTCAGGGGAATAAAGAAAATGGGGTAACAGGTAGTAGGAATGATCCAGGCTAACATTTTAAACATTGTTGATAATAAACCAGAAGCTGTTTATATCCCTGAAGCCATGAAAACATGCAGCACCATTCATCCTGCAATTCAACTTGGTGATGGCAAATGTCATTTCTGTCTAAGTGCTACACTCATCCATGACTTGCACCCATCAGACGTCAATACAAGAGCTTTGGGAGGGTCAGAGAACAAAGCATAAACCCTCAGATAACTGGGTCTCACTACTCTGTTCCTCCCTTCTACCCAGAAAGATTGAATCTCAAAGGTAGGCTAATAGGTAATAACTTGGAAATCTGAGACTCAGAGAATACTAGCAAAATCCACAGTAAAGACAAAGCAAAAACTTGATTTCAGAAATTCCTTTCTTCCTAACCTCAACACAGCGTCTAGATTACCTGGACATTCTCACCTGTGACCTCATAAAAGACAATTTTTCACTCACAGGCATTAGACATGGTAAAAGGTCAAGTTGAAATCCAATCTAAACAGCCAAGTTAACTCACAAAAAATTACTTTCTAAAATTAAAAATTAAAAAAAGACACATGCACCCCAATGTTCATTGCAGCACTATAAAAAAAAAAAATTAAAATAAGAGAACTGATCCAAGTACCACAAATGTATCTTATGGAATAAATCCTTACATAGATCTCAAACTGTGACTCTAAATCACACAGTTGTCTTCTGATGTTTTATAAATTAATTAATTCACCAGCTATTTATTGACCCCCAGTTATAAGCCAGGCACTGTGTGAGGAGCTAGAACTCTAAAGATGAAACTTGTTTCCTTTTATTCTACAAGATCCCAGTCTAGGAGGGGTGGAAAGGTATACAGGCAGACACTTATAAGACAGTATGGGGCTTCCCTGGTGGTGCAGTGGTTGAGAGTCTGTCTGCCGATGCAGGGGACGTGGGTTTGTGCCCCGGTCCGGGAGGATCCCACATGCCACGGAGCGGCTGGGCCCGTGAGGCATGGCCGCTGAGTCTGCACGTCCAGAGCCTGTGCTGCGCAACGGGAGAGGCCACAACAGTGAGAGGCCCGCGTATCGCAAAAAAAAAAAAGACAGTATGGAGGGACTTCCCTGGTGGCACAGTGGTTAAGAATCTGCCTGCCAATTCAGGGGACACAGATTCGAGCCCTGGTCCTGGAAGATCCCACATGCCGCGGAGCAACTAAGCCCGTGTGCCACAACTACTGAGCCTGCGTGCCACAACTACTGAGCCCACACACCTAGAGCCCGTGGTCTGCAACAAGAGAAGCCACCACAATGAGAAGTCCACATACATCAGTGAAGAGTAGCCCCCACTTGCTGCAGCTAGAGAAAGCCTGCGCACAGCAAAGAAGACCCAACACAGCCAAAAATAAATAAATAAATAAAATAAATTTATTAAAAAAAAAAAAAAAAAAGAAAGTGTGGAACAACCAGTGACTCAGAGCTGAATACGACTAATGAAAGCGTGGAGCCAGGACCCCTGACCTAGTTTGGATGGTCAGGAAGGGCTTCCTGAAGGAGGTGAGCCAGGAGCTTCCTCAGTCAGCAGGGGAAGGGGATAGCAAAGGAAAGGCATTTCAGGTAGCCCTGGAGACAAAAGAGACAGTTAAACAAAGACACGGGAGAGAGAAATAGATGATTCGAGCTGCTGGGCTGCACAGTCTGAAGGAGGTGCAGCCTTGTATCCTGAAGAACGTGGCTGGACAAAGAAAGCTCAGGGCCTGAAGTCAGACAATTTATAGCACTGGATTCCCAGGTCCACCCCAAGTGTGCCGTGCGGCCTGCCATAAGCCAACTCACCTCCTTGCGCCTCAGTTTTCTCAGGTGTGAGGTGAGAGCAATGGTGTCTACTTTACAGGGTCATTACTCCTGCTTTTAGTACTGTACTCCCAGTGTCCCAGGAAGCACCAGACCAAGTCCTGAGCAAGTTGTAATACGTGGTCACCCTACACAAGGCAAGATAGAAGAACTGCTAAATAAATATCAGTGCCCAACTTCTCCCAGGAGACAGCAGGACTAGGTTTCCTTCAGCAATCTTGTCTTGCCCCTAGACAAATGGTCTCATTCATAAAATTATCTGAAGGCTCCTTGCAGGTGAAAAAGGCACTAGACACCCTGACAGTCCCCTTAAAGACACAGAGCAGGCCAGTGAGAGGCTTCAGGAAAATGTTGAGGGGAGTTGGGACTTGCTCAGACAGACTCTTTAGGACACATGAACCCGGGGAAGAGGCCTGAAATTTCAGAGGAAAAGATCTTAGCTGGCTCCCTGGCTCTCTCTCTCTCTCCCCAGCCTCTGATGCCTCGCTCAGGGCCTCCTCCCTTGGTGTGAGTTTCGGTTCCATCAAAAACTTCCAGAGGTTTTGTGGGGTTAGTTGAACATTGACAGATTCTTCAAAGCCTGGAATTCACTCCCAGAGCCAAAACCAGCCAAGCTGCTATGAGGCTAGGATTTCCCCTGGGGAGGGTCACGGGGCTTCACCACACCTAGACTGACTGATCTAACCTTGCCTCATGCTTTAGACAACAAGGAGACAGAAAAGAAAAATAGAGCCTGAAGCTGGATCCTCCTTTCCTGGCCCCCAGTCCTGGGAGAATGGGGGTGGGAGTGTAAGACGACCTACTGCCGGATAAGAGTCAGGCCCGAGAGTCAGAGAATTAAGTGCTATGCAGAGCAGCTGGAGAGAGGGAAAAAAAACCTGAGCAGGATAAGGGCCCAGGGTTTTAACACAATGAATGACATGTGGCTCAAATAGTTTCAAAGAGAACAAAGGCTTAGGTAAATAAATAGTGTGGAAGACAGAGCAAAAATGAATTACAGCAAATCCCACAGGAATACGTTGGCATTTTTCAAAAACTGTAGTTGAAACGACATTGCTGCTTCAGCAGAGATCAAGATTCAGCCCTCCCTTTCCACCTACGCACCTGCTTCTGACACCCACATTCTCAGGACAGCAGCCCTGGGCTCTGCTCTCCAGCGGGGCTCTGCTCTCTTTTCTCTGTGCCTGTGCCCCAGGCCCTGGGGGACAGGGGAATGGCCTGAAAAGGGCACTGGATTTCAGAGAGTCATTTCCAGCCACATGACCTCAGGCAAATGAGTAGAGTTCCTTGAGCCTCTAGTACCTCCTCTGTAAAAGGGAAGTGAGGATTTCAAAGTAAGATGTAAAAATACAATCTTGTTTTGAAAGAAAAGTGCTGGCACATGTTAGGCCCCGAATAATATTCTCTCTCTCCTCCGTTCAGTAGGATCCAATTCGACAAACCTTTACTGAGCACAACTCTCCATGAGACACTGTGCTCAGCACTGCAGGAGAAATAATACTTGAAAAAACATAATCACTGTCCTCAAAGGGCTTACAGTCTCCTGGGAGCCAAGGACACTGGTACACAGCAGCCTAACCATGGCTGTCACAGGGGCACAGCAAGTCTCTAGCAGGAGGAATGACTCACCCCATGTGGGTCCAAACAGGCTTCTCCACTGAGGACCTTTTTCCCCTTTGAGCTGATGGTCAGAGAGCTCTTCCACCTTGGCTGTGGCCACTCACCCTGGGTCCCGCTGCAGCCTACCTCGAAAGCCTTAGGTCTTCTCTACATCACCATCATCATAACAGTTAATACGTATGTAGGGAGCTCTTCTAAGTGCTTTATGGAAATTACCGTGGTATTGGATCCTCACAATCACTGTTATGAGGCCCATCTTGGAGATGAGAACCTGAGAGCCAGGAGGTAAGTCACTGACCCTTGATCACAGAGAACAGGTGATGGTGTGAAATAGGAATTCGGGCAGTCTGGCTCTGGAGATCATGTTTTCCAACCACGAGACTGTAGAAATGGAGTTGTGGGTATTCTTGGGCGGTTTTTTGGTATCCAACACTTCCGTTGGATATATGCTGTATATTCATATTATTTCTCACTCGTCCTTTGCTCTCTTTCTAAATTCTGTATTCCAAAGGGAAGAATTCTTGAGTGATTTAAGAAATAACACTCAGTCCATCTTCTCGAAGCACCTCTGGGCAAACCTCTGGAGTGTGTCCATGTCAGCGCATCTCCTTGTGGGCTCTTTGGAGAGACGACTCCCAAGGCCACATGCAGCGCAGACCCGAGGCAGCAACCAAACAGACAACATGAAGCAGCTTCCACCTGCCAGGCCCTCCAACCTTGCGTCGCCCCGGCACACCTGTTATGCTGGCACTGGGCACGGTGCCCCAAAGCTTGCTGGTCTTCATCATCATCCACATCCTCCCCACATCCTGCCATCTACGTGCCAACCTACAGACTAAATTCTGGCAGGTCCACAGGTGTTCTTTCCGTCTTCATACCATCCTCTTTCTATGGCGCTGTGTGGCCTGAGTCCATTTGGGCTATTATCAATCAAGTAATGCAACCACATTTCATTTCATTAAAAAAGAAAAAGAATTTGACTAGTGTCCCGGAATTTGTCAGGATAAAACTTAAACTATAACAACGGGAAGAAAAGAAAAACTCTAGTGGGAAAAAAAAAACCAACAGAAAACGAGTAAAATTTTGCTTTTACTCTTACCCTGGCAGAGGGAGGAACATGCAAAAAATACAAACGATTAAAGGGTTCAAAGTCATTTTCACAGTTCACTGAAGTACTGAGCCATTGTTAAGCATCAGGACTTAGCTGGGAAGGTTTGGTGTCCACCCCTCAGTTCTTAGTTTTCATTTGTACCTTCTGACCCCCTCTGCCATTTCTCCAGCAACCATCAACCTGTCCCCTGTATTTATGAGCTTGGGATTTGTTTGTTTGCTTGTTTTTAGATCTCACATGTAAGAGAGCTCATACAGTCATCCAGTATTTGCCCTTTGCTGTCTCACTTATTTCACTTAACACAATGTTCTTGAGGTCCAGCCATGTGTCACAAATGGCAAGACGTCATTCTTTTTAATGACTAAATAATATTCCATTATCTATAAATTGTATATAAACTCTACTGTATGGTATAAGGCAAGGGGCAACATTCAATCTTTCCCATATTGATATCCAGTTAACATACCTCACAGCTCTGCAGTACTACCTTTGTCATAAATTGACTGTGAATCTGTTTCTAGATTCCTTAATCTCTTTTCCTCTAGTTTGTCTACCCTTGCCCTAATACCAGCCTTAATTACTTTATAACAAGTTTTTTTTTATATCTGTTCGTATTAAGTCCTCCCAACTTTGCTCTTCTCCAAGGTTGTCTTGTTTATGATTGGCTCTTTCCATAAAAGTTCCAGAATCTGATCATCAATTTCTAGCCCCTCACACAGAAATCTGCTAGAATTTTGAACTGGACTCATTGAATCTATACTACAAACTAGGGAGAACTGTCACATTTATGTAATATTGAGTCTTCCAATCAATGAACATCATATATCCCTCCATTTATTTGTGTCTTCTTCATTTTCTCTCAATAATATTTTATAGCTTTCTGCATAGATGTCTCTCACATGTGCAATTAAATTTACTCTAGGTATTAGATTTCTTATATTATTGTTAATTATGCTACTTAAAATTTTAATGTTTTAAATGTTTCTTCTTTACAAAAATGAAACTTATTTTTGTCTTGACTTTTTGAATAGCACCCCTGCTAAATTATCTATAAATTTTAATATTTTATCTATAAAATGTTTAAATTTCTATATGTGTGTTATTGTGTCACCTATGATGTTAGTTTTCTTTGTTTCTTCTAATCTTTATATTTTTCTTGACTTACTGCACTGGCTAGGACCTACAATAAAATGTGGAATAGAAGTGGTGAGAATGGGAAAGTGTTATTTCACCATTAAGTCTAATGTTTGAATTAGGTTTTTTGTTTTGTTTTCTATATATCCTTAATCAGAATAAGAAAGTTCCTTTCTATTCTTCGTTTGCCAAGATTCTTTTTTCTTTTTGATAAATTTATTTATTTATTTATTTATTTTTGGCTGCGCTGGGTCTCTGCTGCTGAGCGTGGGCTTTCTCTAGTTGTGGCAAGTGGGGGCTACTCTGTTGTGGTGCACGGGCTTCTCATTGCAGTGGCTTCCCTTGTTGTGGAGCACGGACTCTAGGCGCACGGGCTTCAGTAGTTGTGGTATGCGTGCTCAGTAGTTGTAGCTCGCGGGCTCTAGAGCGCAGGCTCAATAGTTGTGGTGCATGTGCTTCGTTGCTCCACGGCATGTGGGATCTTCCCAGACCAGGGCCTGAACCTGTGTGCTCTGCATTGGCAGGCGGATTCCTTTTTTTTTTGGTGGTACGCGGGCCTCTCCCGTTGCGAGCACAGGCTCCGGACGCGCAGGCTCAGCAGCCATGGCTCACGGGCCTAGCCGCTCCGCGGCATGTGGGATCGTCCCAGACCGGGGCACGGACCTGTGTCCCCTGCATCGGCAGGCAGACTCTCAACCACTGCGTCACCAGGGAAGCCCAGTAGGTGGATTCTTAACCAATGTGCCCACCAGTGAAGCCCACCAAGATTTTTTTAAAGTCATGACTCTGTCTTAAATTTTTTTATGAAAGGCCTTTTTTTAAACAACTATTAAAATTATCGTATCATTTTCCTCTTTTTTTAAATATGAAATTGCATTCATAGTTGTTTTCCAATGTTAAAATAATTCACTTGAGCTCTTTTACCAGTTTTGGAAAACTTTTGGAAATTATCTTTTCAAATATAGCTCCTGCCTTATTATATATCTCCTCTCATTCTAAGATTCCAATTATATTTCTGCTAGATCCCTTTACCATGCCCATCTCTCATACTCCTCTGTGTATTTTCTATCCTTTGTATACTGTATTGCAGTATGGATATACATGGATAATTTTCCACAGATATTTTTTAGTGTGCATGGATATTTTTCCCACCTATTGTCCAGTTCACTAATTCTCCCTTCGGCTATATTGAGTCTGCTGTTAACTGTATACCATCTTTTCAGTTCTTAATTTCAATTACTGAATTTGCAGTTCTACAATTTCTATTTGGTTCTTTTTATACCTCCCAGTTCTCTGAATTCTCCATCTTCTCCCATAATTTTTTGAACAAATTACTCAAAGATACTTTAATGTCCATGTATAATATTTCCAACATCTGGATCTTCTGTGGGTTTGGTTTTTCCCTTGTTTTATGAAAATTCTTATATTTTGTATAACTAGATTGTTCAACAGAGAAATTGTATATGAAAAATTATATTTATAAGGTGAACCTCTGATTATCTTATCTTCCTCCAGAAAAAATATAACTTTCCTTCTTGCAGTTAGCTGAAGTAGGGATGGATTAACAGAATTTAATCAAGTGCTGAGTTGATTCAAAGCCAGGCTTCAGCCTTTGTAAAAGTCTGTCTTTTTCAGTTTACTCTTATGGTCCCAACTAAAAGCCTAGAGTGTTTATCAGTACTCTTCATCCTTAATGATCCCTCAACTCAAGTTGCTGTCTTGCCAGCCTGGAGAGATTACCAAATTGGTGTTTCACTTACCCCTACCGGAGTCTCAGCTGTGGATTTCAAACCAGCAAATGTCCAGCGTGTAAAGCAGTAGAAGCATCAAGCCCAATTCTTTGGGCTTCTCTTTTGATTATGGCCCCTCAAGTCAAGTGGACATCTCCATGAAAGACAACAGGTTTTCATGAAAGCCCAGCTTAGGAACTGGATTAACTACTCTGCGACTTTAAGGTTAAAAAGTTATTTACTATTTACTGCCAAATATGAGAGAAATTTTATTTCAAATTTAAAAAGATACCTTCATACATTTAATTTAGTAATAGACAGGAGAAATATAAAGAGCATCCAAAATTTTAAACAACTCTTGCCTAATCAATGGATTTAGAAAGAAGAAGGAGGAGGGGGGAGGGGAGGGGCAGAAGGAAGACGATGTCACATTCCCTGTCTTCCTTTCAAGGTCCTCTGCCACAACCCTATTTCAGGCTACCCCTTCTCCTTCACACTTTCCTCTTCCCAAACTACTGTGAATAGAAATACATAAGTCCTGCGTGGAATAAGTCTCTTGCTTAAAACCACCTTCAGTGGCTTGACAGTGCCTGGGGAGAAGAGCGGGGCGGCAAAGACTTTGCAACATGGTGCTCGGGTACTGCCATTCTCTCCCCACCTATTTGACCTTGACAGCCTCATCTTCCAGGGATCTCTCAGAGATATCACAGGCTTTGGCCAAATTGAAACGCTTACCATTTCTCAACACATTTCAGTGCCTTCACATATGCTATTGCTATTCCCTCCATCCAGACTCTTTCTACATTTCATTGCTTCAGGTGGAGAAGATACCCATTACTTTGGGTACAGTTCACAGGTTACCCCTCCCACTTCCCCAAAGGACCATGGCGGCTGACGTTCTGGGGTTCTCATTACTAGTTGTGTGACCCTGAACAAGCGGCTGGGGTTGATGTGAAGATCATACAAGGAGCCTACCCAGCACATTCCTGCCATGCTCAAAGTCACTCAAGGAATATTAGTATCTTTGTTCTTCCCTTGCCTTAATGTTTCTACTGAAAGAGACTTCTCCCTTTTTCAAATTCCTATAGAACTTAGTCCTCATGTTATATCTCTATTTCTTTACATCATTGACTTTGCTACAGTATGTTGTTTATAGACGAAAACATTAACTGATGCATATGCTTCCTGGGTTAAGTGCTGGGGTCTGAAGTTACAGAGATGAATATGACCAGATACAATGCCCACAGGAAGCTCACAGTCTAAGTGGGAGAGACAGTAATATAATCATCTACTTAAATGTCTAAATGTTACTGCCTATGTGTTACACTTAGAGATATGCACATGGGGGAAGAATTATTAGCCCACACGCATTAAGCTGGGCAATAAGGTTACACCACAGTAAAGCAGACATTTTGTGAATAAGAGCCAAATTATTCCAGAATATTTAATGCGTCTCGCAGAACCGAGCTATGTGGGTTTTTCTTTACAACTTTCAGTGGCGAGAGGCCTGAATATAAAAGGTGTATAGAGTCTTCACTCATGTTACTGATACTGGTGGCGGAGTCCACACCCACCCTCAGTTTTCACAGTGGTGAGTCACAAGGCTGGCATACTTTTAACTCTCTAGGCTAAATTCAGCCCAGGAAACTGTAACAATACAGCTTAACAGCCTAACACAATCTCTTTCAAACAAACAGCTTTCCCTAGACCTGAGCATTTGATCCAAAGATGCTCCATGTTTCCTGTTTATTGAACATTTTAAAAAAATTGTCCATGGCTAATTCAGTTAACAGAGGCTTGGCTGAAGCTATCTGAGGGTAAGAACAGGAGACCTAGAGTCAGACAGCCCTTCGAGATTCTCCTCCCATCCCACCCACATGCCTGAACCAAGGTAAGTCTCACTGTGGCCCTTACATGGGGGAGGGGAGAATGTACGCAGCCACAGTTGTTGCCCATATCAAGTGCTGTCTAGGTAAACGCTTAGGTGGCACCCAGCTCATGGTAAGCGTACCAGATTGGAAGAGCTCTTTATTGCTCTGCTTTTGAAATAAAAAATTTTTAAATGCAGTCTTTCAATTAGCCTGGACTCAGTTTTGTTCTTTCTGGATTACACACGGATGACTTTTGACTGTAACCAACTTGAGTTTAGACCAGCCCTCCCACATCTGTTAAGGCATTAGTGGTAAAGTCCATTAGGATCATGTGGGCACCGGAGACAAGGCAGATGTTCAGGCCCCCGTCAAACCTACTGGTGTGAATCTGTCATAGTGGTGGGTGCAGGGACCCAATAATCTGCATTTTAACTAATTCCCTAGTTGACTATGCATACTCAAATTTGAAAACCACTACAATACGTAAATAAGGACAGAAATCACATGTACAAACAAGCGAAGCAAAAACCTAACTATGTTCAAATTAAAATACTCATTTTTTTTGGATTATCTGTATTATGATTTCGATTTACTATGGGTAATTGGAAATAGTGTAAATAATGTATTTTCTCACGTTGCCCCTCTATGAATTTTCCATTCTCAGTGTTCAGTAAATAGTAATTTCTAACCAAAATGGAAACAGAAGGAAGTTATGTGGGAAAATTTGTCATTGCCACCAACAAAATGAAGATGGAACATTCAGAAGTATGGGCACACAGAGATAAACCCACGCACATATGGTCACCTTATCTTTGATAAAGGAGGCAAGAACATACAGTGGAGAAAAGACAGCCTCTTCAATAAGTGGTGCTGGGAAAACTGGACAGCTACATGTAAAAGAATTCAATTAGAACACTCCCTAACACCATACACAAAAATAAACTCAAAATGGATTAAAGACCTAAATGTAAGGCCAGACACTATCAAACTCTTAGAGGAAAACATAGGCAGAACACTCTATGACGTAAATCACAGCAAGATGCTTTTTGACCCACCTCCTAGAGAAATAGAAATAAAAACAAAAATAAACAAATGGGACCTAATGAAACTTCAAAGCTTTTGCACAGCAAAGGAAACCATAAACTAGGCAGAACACTCTATGACATAAATCACAGCAAGATCCTTTTTGACCCACCTCCTAGAGAAATGGAAATAAAAACAAAAATAAACAAATGGGACCTAATGAAACTTCAAAGCTTTTGCACAGCAAAGGAAACCATAAACAAGACCAAAAGACAACCCTCAGAATGGGAGAAAATATTTGCAAATGAAGCAACTGACAAAGGATTAATCTCCAAAATTTACAAGCAGCTCATGCAGCTCAATAACAAAAAAATAAACAACCCAATCCAAAAATGGGCAGAAGACCTAAATAGACATTTCTCCAAAGAAGATATACAGACTGCCAACAAACACATGAAAGAATGCTCAACATCATTAATCATTAGAGAAATGCAAATCAAAACTACAATGAGATATCATCTCACACCGGTCAGAATGGCCAACATCAAAAAATCTAGAAACAGTAAATGCTGGAGAGGGTGTGGAGAAAAGGGAACCCTCCTGCACTGTTGGTGGGAATGTAAATTGATACAGCCACTGTGGAGAACGGTATGGAGGTTCCTTAAAAAACTACAAATAGAACTACCATACGACCCAGCAATCCCACTACTGGGCATATACCCTGAGAAAACCATAATTCAAAAAGAGTCATGTACCAAAATGTTCATTGCAGCTCTATTTACAATAGCCAGGACATGGAAGCAACCTAAGTGTCCATCAACAGATGAATGGATAAAGTAGATGTGGCACATATATACAATGGAATATTACTCAGCCATAAAAAGAAACAGAATTGAGTTATTTGTAGTGAGGTGGATGGACCTAGAGTCTGTCATACAGAGTGAAGTAAGTCAGAAAGAGAAAAACAAATACTGTATGGTAACACATATATATGGAATCTAAGAAAAAAAAAGGTCATGAAGAAACTAGGGGCAAGACGGGAATAAAGACACAACACAGACCTACTATAGCATGGACTTGAGGATATGGGGAGAGGGAAGGGTAAGCTCTGACAAAGTGAGAGAGTGGCATGAACATATATACACTACCAAACGTAAAACAGATAGCTAGTGGGAAGCAGCCGCATAGCACAGGGAGATCAGCTAGGTGGTTTGTGACCCCCTAGAGGGGTGGCATAGGGAGGGTAGGAGGGAGGGAGACACAAGAGGGAAGAGATATGGGAACATATGTATAGGTATAACTGATTCACTTTGTTATAAAGCAGAAAGCAACACATCACTGTAAAGCAATTATACTCCAATAAAGATGTTAAAAAAAAAAAAAAAAGAAAAAGAAGTATGGGCACAGAAATCCTAAAGGGCTCTGGAAGAATATTCAGCAGCTCAGACTACAGCGAGCATGGGCAGACTTTGTACATTCACTGTTTGGATTTGAAGAGAGATGACAGGACCAGAGAAACATCTCCTCTCACAAAGACAGTGGCCAAGATCAGAGTGGGTAGGAGACAGTGAAAAGTAGCACTGCTCGCCCTCAGGCCTGATGGATGAGCAACAAGGATGCTGAGATACAGAAGTCAGAGGTGGGGAAATGCACTTTCCCTTCCAGCTATGCTTCTGCAGGTTGAGTAAGTGACGTTGCAAAGGTAGAGGGCAAAGCCCTGGCAGCAAGTGGGTTATTTCTGAATTCCCAGGGCCTGGGAAAATAAACATCTGCTTCATTCCATTGAAGTGAACAGTTTTGTTCTAAGCTTAAAATGAGCTGGCCTTTTTTTTTTTTTTTTTTTTTTTTTTTTTCTTTCCTAAAACAAATATACCAGGGGAGCCGTTCAGCGAGTTAATCCTACAGAAGGGATTACCTAAATTGAACTTTGGCAATATAGTTTCAACAGCAACAATAAGAAATTTTTTTTTTTTTTTTTTTTTTTTTTTTTTTACTGCTCTAACTGTTCCTTTGCACTATCACCCATTGGTATTACAAATCAGAGCTGCACTCCCAAAGGCAAATGCTTCATGTAGAACACTTGACATAGTTTTCACATGACAATCAGTGCTGAGGAAGCTATTTGAATAGATAGGGTTGATCCAACTTAATTTTAGCATCCAACCTCCTTGACTTGGAATTCTAGGCTTTTTACATTTGAGCTTCTGACCTGGAAGAGCTAACACTTAAGGGCTCACCATGTGTCAGGAGAAGGCGTCTATAAAATGCAACCACCAGACGAGGTGCTACTGTCATTACCATTTACAGAGGAGAACTCTGAGGCACTGAGCAGCTAAGTAACTTGTTAATAACCAGTGGCAAAGCTGGGAGCTCAGAGCCCACACCATGGTACGCAGCTCTGATTTCCCGGCCATCTCTCACTGCTCCCCTCACACGTGAACAGCAAGCTTCCCATACTGAAATGCTCCTTGATGAAGTCAGGCCGTTCCACACTCCGAAGTTTTTCACATTCTGTTCCTGCCTCTTGAAATGCTTATCCCATTTCCACCTCCTAGGTGATGCTTCTCTCACTTGTCCTGGCAGAGCTAGTTGATCCATTCCCTGCCCTCTCGTGACACTTCCTTCTCATCTGGGAAAAGCAGCATGCAGGTTACAATGAGATTTTTCTGATGACAAGTCTGCCTTCTCCACCAGCTGCTAAGCTCCTCTAGAGAGAGGACTGGGTCATCTCTGGCAGTCCCAGTGCCCTGTATGGCATCTGAGGCCCATACAAGTATGGGCCTAACACATATCTGCTGATTGAATTAATTGCTACCTTGCTTCTTAAACCATAAAATGTTCCCTCACTTCACTGAGGTCTGTTCCCTCAAATGTCACCACTCTGGATTAAACTTTCCAGAACTCTCTGTACTGGCAGCAACTCCTGGCACTCTCCATTGCTTTACACAGACCTGTCCTTCATAACACTTAGCAGTACCTGATAAACACGCATGCATGCCTATACACATACATATATACACACATATACCCACACATGCATAAACACATATACCCAAGTGTGTCTGTATGTGTGTGTGTGTGTGTGTGTGTGTACTGGCACACACACATATATGCATACACACAAGCATTCAGACATACATACACATTTATGAGCATGCAGATACAGGCACATTTGTGCACACATATACACAGACACACACATGTATACATGGATAGTCATACAGATGGGTATAACAAATGCACACACGTGGACACACATAAGCACAGGCACGAACACGCCCATACATGTGCATGTGTGTGCATACACATGCATGCATGCATACGGCGCATATAAAAATATACACATATATGTTTATATGTAAGGTTACGAACACCCCCAGCAAGATAGAAGCTCTACAGAGTAGGAACTTGTCTCTATTTACTACTATATCCAACACCCGTACAACAATGCCTGGCACATAAAAGGAAGCTATCACATATTTGGCAGGTAAAGGAATGAATCTTTGAATTTCTCTTGCTCACTGCTACATTCATAATGTAAATCTGCTGAGATCCCATTAGTCATACCTAAATATACATAGCACTACCAGACACCGTTCTCAGTGCTTTACAGATATTAGCTTATTTATTCTTCAAACAACTCTATGAGGTGGGTGCGATTATTATTCCCACTTCACAGATGGAAAAAACTGAGGCATGAAGTGTCAAGTGACTTCCCAAGGTCACACAGACAGGAAGTGGAATCAGGATTTGAATCAGTTATGTGTTCTTAATTACTGTTGTGTTACCTCAAGATTTTTCATTTTCACTGTCGTTAGAAGTCACATTCCTACATCATAGCACACAGCATGATTTTTCTTTCTTAGTTTCTCTAGACATCTATACTGGCTGTAGGATGCCAGGAGGCAATCCTCAAGATCCCCAGTGTAGGGA
>NW_006789324.1:3173700-3175059 GCF_000442215.2 Lipotes vexillifer | reverse complement strand
AGGGAAAAAACAATCTTTTTTTCTCTTCACCCTTTATAATGACTCATATGAATGCTTAGTTAAGAGAAAATTGAAAACAAGGAAATTACCCAGGCCCGTGGGGAGATGATAAGGAAGCAGACAGCAGTTCAGATGTGAGGCTGCCGCGGAGGGGCGATGACTGGAGATGTGCATTTTCCCACCAACAGCTGCGGATGTGCAAGCCCCAGAGTAAACATTAGCGCTCAGGGTTATTACATGGATGTGAAGCACCATGTGCTGAGTTTCTGTGCCATGAAAAACAGTGGACCTTTGGGGTAAGCCTACTCTCACAGCCAGTGACTCAAGTGCAATCTTAGACTTTGGGTCCCCAAACAAACACTTTTCCAGCAGTCTTCTACCTTTTGAACTTGGGGTGGGAAGTCCTCCTAACAGGTGGTTGGCAGTATCAGAACCTGGGGCTGGGTTATTCTGTGTGTTTTTGTTTTTGTTCCCAAGCTCAGCAAAGGAAAACAGCAGCTCATCTTTTCAGTCACATATTAATACATGAGTGAATAAGTAGAACCTTCTGGTTAAAAATTCCCTCTGGATACCAGATAAGGTTCTGAAGCTGATGAGTGTGGTCAGAGATTTGCTTGAAATCAGGGCCTCTGGGCACAGGAACTCACACTGAGTCAACACACTCTGCTCTGTTTAGAAGGAAGCACTTGCTCCATTGTTTGATGAAATGTCTTCACCAAAGTAAATGTGAAATGACGGGGAGAGACAGATCAGCATTACAGTCTTGGATCCAATCCTTCCTCATCCTGTATCCTTAAGCAAATCCCTTCACCTACTGGAGTGTCCATTTGCTCAATCATTAATGGAAGCAAAAATACCAGGATGATGGCTTGAAAGTGGCAAGTCACTACACAGATAAGTTTAATATCAACATTCATTTCAACATTAATCAACAAAAATAATCAATAAAATTATTATCAGCTTTAGTATTACTGATCTCTCCACCACAGTCAAAAAATAGCCAGCCTGGTCTAATAAACCTGGTCTTATTCCCCATGACTGGGAGAGCCCCAAACATGTGTGCTGTTTGAAGTATATTTTATTAAGTCCCTTCCCCAATCTGGGCCTCAACTCTCTCATCCATAAAATGGATCTAGAGGGCTTCCCTGATGGCACAGTGGTTGAGAGTCCGCCTGCCAATGCAGGGGACACGGGTTCGTGCCCCGGTCTGGGAGGATCCTACATGCCGCGGAGTGGCTGGGCCCGTGAGCCATGGCCGCTGAGCCTGCGCGCATCCGGAGCCTGTGCTCTGCGGGGGCAGAGGCCACAACAGTGAGAGGCCCGCGTACCACAAAAAAAAAAAAAAAAAAAAAAAAAAAA
>NW_006789324.1:3165178-3173616 GCF_000442215.2 Lipotes vexillifer | reverse complement strand
CCGCGGACCCAAAAAAAAAAAAAAAAAAAAAAAAAAAAAGGATCTAGAAACATACCTACCTGGAAGAATGTGTAATAGAAGCTCTATCTTCCATTTTAGATACAGACATAAGTTTGTGTAATTATAGGCTAACGTAAGTAAATGCATAGACATATCTAGACATACATAAATATACTAGAAGGGCAAGCAGGAAAAAGCTCATAGGCTCTGGAGTAAAAAAAAAACTTGGACCTAGGACCCAACTTTATCATTTACTGAAATGTCACAATGAAACAAGTTATTAAACCTTGATATCCTTGTATATTAAATGCAGAAAACAATGGCAGCCCACAGTGTGTTTGTGAGCTGATGACATTGACTATTTAAGTGCCCAGTGCAAAGCTGGGCACAGACTGAAACAAAAACAATTGTTTTGAACTTTTCAGAAGGAACTTGAAATGCCAGGCATTTTTATTATTACCAGCTTTTGAGGGAGACCCTTAATGCAGACTGTGACCACAAAATGGAAGAGACTTACTCATGAGTGGCTTAGAACAACTAGTTTACCTATCTGACAGCCAGCCAGGATCCTGACTGCAGCCATTAAATGGGATATAATGGGTAGAATGGAATAACATATATGCACATACAGGGATGTATACACACATACACATGTATATACATGCAATGCATATACAGCTGCACATATACATAAGCACAGGTGTGAATACACCTACTTCTTGCCTGTTCTTATTTTCCACGATGGATAGAGTTCCAGATACCCAAAACCATTCCCTTTCCCTAATTTGGAGACGGTGTGGCATAACAGGGGCAGGGCCCCTGACCAATAAATTAGGAGGCTCAGTTTCTAAATTCAACTCTGACCGTAATTTGCTGGGGTAACCTTGGATGACTCACTGTTTTTCTGGGCTTCAGTTTTCTCATCTGCACATTGAAGAATTTGATACAGAAAGCCTTTGAGCAACCTTTCAGTTCTTAAGCCTACGATCACTCATTATCCAAACACGAGCCTGTATATAAAATAAAGAAGTTAACCATTTCAGGGTAGGCTCATAGCGGCATATCCTGGGTTGTGTGGCACAGATTTAGAGAGGGGTAGGACAGCAGGAGGGGGCTGTAGCCCCGCAGGCCTGCACTTATCCCTGATTTCTGACCACAGAAAAGACCGGTCTCCCAGCTAAGGCTCATCCCTCACAGTCCAGAGAAGCACAGTGTTCCAGGAAAGCCCTGGGGTCTGGGGACAGGAAACCCAAAGCCGTCCTTCCCCCCAACCCCTCTGCCCCTCACCAAGGCTCATGCAACTGCTCTGGTCTCAGGCAACAGTGGTTCTCATTAAACCAAACCTCAGCCTAACACAATAACCTTAAAATCACACCAACCAACTCCTCCTCGCCTTTTCTGATTCACATCCAGGAACTCCCAGAGTCATCCTTGCCCTATCTGCTTGGGCACTGACACCGCTTTTCTCCTTCCAGATTCCCCGGCAAGACTTTATCTGCTCTTCTAATCCCCCTCCTTACAGACCGTCTGCCTCTTTGGATCCAAGCTTCTCTTTCTTGTTGGACACAGTCCCTCCTGCCCCCAGTTTCCGGTCTGAGCCTGGGCCTGTCTCCTTCTCAGCACAGTTGTGGTTTGGTCTGATTTGTCTACCTGAGAGTTGCACATTGCTTCTGCTTCTGACCTGTGTGCCCAGTGCCAACCTGTCCCGCAAACCGTCTCCTCTGGGCACCAGGTGACAACTTCCATCCTATAATCGGTTTCCCGACCCCACCCCAGACACTCAGACTCAGGATCCTTCGCGGGTAGGCTGTAGGTATCTATATATTTTTCAAAGGCTCCCCTACCTGGATTTAGCAATCCTTGTTTTGGATATTTCAAAATCCTCTCACTTTTATTATCTTAATTAACTCACTGATTCACGGGGGACTGACTCTGTGGGTCCCATACTGAAAGATGGGCAGAGTGAACATGATTTGGTGGGAAAAATGAAATAGGTGGAAGTGTGGCAGAAACACAGAGGAGGGAGTGAATCCTGGTTTCTAAGAGCAGGGTTCAGTTTGGAGACCTCTCCACTGTATAAGTAACATTTAGCCTGACTGCTGACACATGAGTAGGACTGTCTAGGTGGGGAGCGGGGCTCAGCCCAAACGGAGCGAACAGCATGACCAAAGGCAAGGAGGAGGCAAGTGTATATGATGTGCTGAAAGCTGGACAAGTGGTCTCGTGTGAGACTCTGGGTGAGATGGAAGGGGCAGGAATCATCTTATACTCCCTAGTCTGAGGTCTTCACTCTACTGGCGTATCTCACAACTATTTTCACTGAAGAGTTCATTTCACAAAGTCTATTTCGACAAAGTATTAATATACCAGTAAGACGCTTATTCGGGGCTGTGTTTTGGCTTCTACGGAAATAAACTGAATTGATGAAGAGAAATACTCTCATTGGAAGGGTTTCAGTTTAGAGTAGGACTTCTCATTCCCAGCACTTCAAGGCAGGATAACTCTCCGCTGCGGGGCTGCCCTGAGCACTGCAGGACGTTTAGCAGCGTTCCTAGCCTCTGCCCACCACATGCCGTACCAGTTCGCCTTTCCAAATGACAATCACAGAAATGTCTCCACATAGCGCCAAATGTCCTGTGGATGGGGAGTTAAAATCCCCCCTGGTTGAGAACCACTGGTACAAAGCAAAAGAACAAGAGCTCTGAAGTCAGACTCAGGTTCAAATCTTGCCACGATACTAGCTATGTGATGGAGCTTCCTCACGTACAGAATGGGAAATAACCTCTGCCTTGTAGGATCATCATGAGAAGCAAGAGATAAAGTATAGGAAGTGTCCAGCAGAGTACTTGGCACACGAAAGGTAGTACCAATAAGGGTAGTGATTCTTGTTTTATTAGTGATTATTATTATTATTATTATTATTATTATTATTAGGAATAAAGCCTAACTGAAGTTGGAAAGTTACAACAAGTAAATGAATTCCATTTTACCAAGAAGCAATAATAGGGCAGGAAATGTTGCTGTTACATTACAGACATCACTTCCCCTAGGAATCCTTTTATAATTCTTCAAGTCTCAATTCTGGGCCCATTCCATATTTTTCCAAAGCCTTATATACTTGGAACATATAGTTGCATTGTTTACTTAATGTTTTTTTTCTCTACTAGACTACAAGTTCCCACAAGTCCAGTTCTCTCTCATATTCACCTTATACTCTCATCAACTAGTAAAGTGGGTCATCAATAAATATTTATTGAAAGACTTTCTTTTTTTAATACTTGTTACTCGCTCAAATGCTACTTTAAGTGTCAAATTCAAGAGTAGACTGGAGCACACTGTAACCGATATGCATTCCATAAGGCATGGTGATTAGAAGTGTGAGCTCTGGAATCAGACAGTGTGGGTTTAAATCATGCATTTACCGCTTACTAATCGTGTGACTTTGGGTAAGTTAGGTAGTCTTTGTGAGCCTCATCATTTCATTTAACGAATGGAACAAAATAATAGTATGTATAAAGTTGCTTTGAGAATCAGTGCTGCTTCTAGAGCACTGACAACGGTGAGATGAAAAGCTGGCAAGGTTTACTGCTCACTGGAATTAACTATGTGTTGCTCTAAGAGGGCATGAACCAGAAGCTCCTTTTGCAAGACGGGCTAAACCAATTTTTCTGCTATAAGAAAGGAAGGAAGGAAGAGGAGAGAGGAGGGGAAGGGAGGGGAGGGAGAAATTCAAAATCCTCAATTTGGTTTGATTCTGAAACTCAGATGAGCAATTTAAGCCAAATCAACATCTGGCAAAGAACCCAGTATCTGGAATCAGCATGATGCTAAACCTATAGGCACAACGTTTGCTCCTGGCCAACACCTGCTAACATGATGGGAGCACAAAGGACACGAGTTTCCAGACATCCAGGACTGGATCACGCAGCGCTCAGAACAACTCTTTCGCTTCGTGGAGAACTGAGCCAGGTACACCTAATGCACAGGGCAGCTGCCTCTGTAACGAGAGGTTACTCTGCTTCTCAGCTGAATATCCATCCCTCACGCAGGGGATGCCATTCATTCACTCATTCACTAAATATGCACGTGTCACACGCAAAATACTGTGCTGGTTGCTGGGATATAAGAATGAAATGGCACGGGGCTCACTCTCGAAGAGTTCACAAACTTGTAAATGAGACAAAGTTGCGCACATAAACCTGGGTGACGTGTACTGTAAGGGAGGCAAGTCCCAGGCATCATGGGAGCGAGAGGAAGGAGGGCTTAAGTCAGCTTTGGGGAGTCAGGGAAGGCTCCTAGAGGAGACAGCCCGGCTTCAGGATGTGATGGAGAATCAGAAGCTGGTCTGATAAAGAAGAACTAGGGGAGAGGGCCTGAGACAGAAATCAGGTTGTTACTGCCGGTTCTGGACAGCTGGGCTGCCGGAGCCAAGAAAAGACCTGGAACAAAGTTACCACTATTTTTACAAGCTAGGAAGAGAGCAGCGGCCGGAGCCCTGGAGAGAACCACCCCCACAAAGGGCAAACACAGCTCCTCCCATCTTCCGGCTATCCGCTGGAGAACTTACTAACCAGCACCTTAAGTACAAAATGTTCTCTTATCTTTGATTTTTATTCCCACCAAGTGCTTCCTCCTCTTTTTCCAGAACTGGAAAAATCATGAGTTGAGTTCCACTTGCTTCTTTGATCTTTATCCTCCCGTTCCAGGCTTCCCTGGAGACTGAGAGTCCAGGAGTCTTTCTCCAAAGCAGAATGCCAACCCCTCGTACCAGTCAGAATGTGGGGTCCAAGGTAGGTCACACCAGGTCAGCACTTGAAGGGGCTGTGATTGTCAGCGGCTTGTCTGTGCGAGGCCTGGATGGCATCCAATTCCAAAGCCAGATTCTTAACCTGACACTTGACAATCTCTTAGCATGGAGTTCATCTAACCAGATCATGGGGCTGTTTCTGACCACAATCTGTACAGAATCTTAAAGCAGTGAATCCTGTGTTCTGTAAAAGAGTACTGGGGAAGGAAATTTAGGGCAGATTCATGGACGGCAGATAAAGTCCAGAAGCCTGGGCTGCTTCTCCGACTGCCTATGCAAAGGGAAGACAGTTCTCCTGGATAGTAACTCAGGGAACTTCCATTTATAAAGCTCCTACTTTGTGCCAGGCATTGTCACTCCAGAGTGAGAAAAATTGAAGAAAGATACCTCCTTATTGCGTGCCCACTATGTGCCAGATGCTACATCAGCTGCTTTACCTGTTTATATCATAACACATCTGTGAGGAGGGCATCACTGTCTTGTATGGCAGAAGGGGAAATTCGGAAGTGTGAAGAGGTATGATATTTGGCCCAAGGTACACAGGTAGAGAGAGTAAGAATTTAAATCCAGATCTTCAGATTCCATGTTCAGAGCCCTTATTACAGCATCATGATATGTCTCAGGGGTTAGTTGTCTCAAACCAACACTATTAAGTTACAAACATGCAGGTCAGGAGAGTATGAGAATTTTCTCTTCAAAAGGTGTGGGGCTTTGGCTGCTCGGTTCACTGCTATAATCTCCAGTGCCTAGACCAGTAACCACCATGTTTACACACATTCAGTAGCTATCTTTAGTAACTGCATGGCTGGATGGGCGGACGACCTTGTTAAGATTTTCAGGCCTCTCTTCTCTTCTACATTCTGAAAGGGGCATAGGCAGCATGGGAAACAAGAGGGAATATTTGCTCCCAGGCCTCCTCTTTTTCCCAGACATCCTAACCCTAAACTGGCTGTAAGGTGAAGGGGAGAGACGGAGGTATAAGAAGGATAAAACTTGGTCAAAGTTGCTAAGTAGGTATTTACTGTCCCACAGCATCTGAGAATTGCCTGCCTGGGCCCTCCCCAGCCACTAATGGCCCCTAGGCTCAGCCCTTTAAGAAGCCAAGGTCCTAGGCTATCTTTCCACTTAAAGAACTTACTTTTGGAAAACACAAGGGAAACTCACTAACGTAAGTGCATTTGTGTTTTTATTTATTTATTTATTTATTTTTGGCTGCATTGGGTCTTCGTTGCTGTGTGCGAGCTTTCTCTAGTTGTGGCAAGCGGGGGCTACTCTTTGTTGCGGTGCACGGGCTTCTCATTGCGGTGGCTTCTCTTGTGCGGTGGCACACAGGCTCTAGGTGCGCGGGCTTCAGTAGTTGTGGCGCACGGGCTTAGTTGCTCTGAGGCATGTGGGATCTTCCCGGACCAAGGATCGAACCCGTGTCCCCTGCATCGGCAGGTGGACTCCTAAGCACTGTGCCACCAGGGAAGTCCCGTGCATTTGCGTTTTAAAGGGAAAAAAAAAAAAAAATCTCAGCCAAAGCTTCTAAGGGTAAAAATTTCTGCCACTGACCATCTCTGATTTAGGAAAAGAGGGGGGCTGTTTCATGGCCTGGATTCCTTTCAGTGCGGTTCAACTTACATCTCTGAGTGTCTTCAAGTACCAGGCACCTGTAAGGACACAGTCTCCCCTCCTAGAGGGTGCAGCGAGTCCTGGGCAGAAGTGAGAAGGTGTGTTCCTTAGGGAGGTCTGGGAAACTGACAAGGGAACCAGAGTCCTGAAAGTTCCCAAGGTGCAGCCTGCTTACTTTCAGCATGTGGTGGTCCAAGCCTAGTGCCTGTCCCCTGGGTGCGGGTAGATGACAGAGACTGCTGGCCCAGGGATAAGTGGGAAAGCATGATGGAGGAAGCTTCCCGGGCCTCAGGCAGGTTATGGGAGGTCAGGATTACTAGGAGACAGGAACACTCCATGTCTTTCTAGACCATAAATTCTCTTTGTACCTGTTCTTAAAAACCAAAATCATGACATTCCAATCAAAAGCAGACACTGCCCACACTGAAAAGGGAAAGAAACATCCTTGCCTATAAGCAGTATTTTCCAACCCACATGCATTACTGGCTGGTTACTACCTCTCAGGCACTGTGTTAGATCCTGAACACATAAAGATGAATAAGATGGAAATGTGTGTAGATGGATGAGAGCTAACCTGCTCTGAAAATCCAGAGACCATGCAGAAGAACTAGCCACTGCTTAATAATCTGCTGTATAAGGAAACAGATTAACTTTCACTGTACAGGGTAGGGCTATTTTATCTTATTCTTGCCTTAATGTGACTTTATTCATTTAATAAAGTTCTCAAGCACCTATAAGAACCAGACACAGCTCAGCACAGGTTACACAAGATGAGTAATACAATGCTCCTGTCTTCAAGGAACTTACAGTCTGGTGGAAAAGACAAGCAGATAAAAGAGCAATTACAACACAATCATTTCTTCCATAGGGGTGGGTAAAAGTGCTGAAAGGAGGACAGCTCAGAGAGTTTCAACATAAATGGAAGTGCCTTCCATGGAAAGCTACACAGAGGAGAGAGCATCTAAGATGGGTCTTCAACTTAGAGTAGAAGTTAGCAAGTGGGCAAAGTGGAGGACCAGTCATCCTAGGCAGAGAAACACATGTGCAAAGACATGGAGGTGAATATGCATGGACAGAGTTCTGGGAATGCAGCTCGATGAAAGCATTTAAATAGGTAACTCTTGTCTGTAATGTGAAGTAGGGACTAAAGAATCTTTCAAAGTTTTTTGGACTGTAACCCACAGTAAGAAATTCACGTGCATCATGGCCCAGTATACACATGCACAGACACATAAAATGGAAGTGGAAACATAAGTTCCACAAAAAATTGCTTACCCTTACTGTGCTAGACATACTCTGAGATTTTCTACTCTGGTCGGTCCATTCTATTCTGAAAATCCAGTGGTCATGATCTACTAAATTGATCTCATGAAGTTCGAACCATAATTTAAAAAGAAACACTCTTAGAAAGAAAGGCTAGGAAAAAAGATTTGGCTATAGTTGAAGTGAAAAATATTGAAAATCTGAACAATGCCTCCCTCCCTGCCAAAAAACTGCAATAAGGATAAAGAAGAGGATAGAGTTATCACACTTTACTGTAAACCTTGCCTCATTGTCTGTCTTCCATTTGGGGATGAGATTTTGTTTGTTTATTTTTTTTTAAATTAACTTCACTGTCCCCCAGCACCATGCCTGGGACATACTAAGTGTTCAATGGGTCTTTGATGAACGAATAAATGAATACAAGAATGCCAGGTTGGAGACTTATTTAGAAGATGAAATCAGGGATATACCCAAAGTAATTGGACATAGCATATAAGCCAAATATAATATGAAAATAAAATTAGAATTGTAAGGGTTTCGGAGTATCTGTAGAAAAAAGCAGGACAGGGGCTTTCCTGGTGGCTCAGTGGTTGAGAGTCCGCCTACAGATGCAGGGGACACGGGTTCGTGCCCCAGTCCGGGAAAATCCCACATGCCGCGGAACGGCTGGGCCCGTGAGCCATGGCCGCTGAGCCTGCGCGTCCGGAGCCTGTGCTCCGCAACGGTAGAGGCCACAACAGTGAGAGGCCCGCGT
>NW_006789324.1:3163657-3164994 GCF_000442215.2 Lipotes vexillifer | reverse complement strand
AAAAAAAAAAAAAAAAAAAAAAAAAAAGAAGTACAAGTAAGTACACCATCATCATGCACGCTAGTTGGAAGTTAATGTATCTTTATCAAATTTTCGGTAAAGGAAAGAACCGCCCAGATATTTATTCACATCATTTTTTCTATTATTTTATGGAGAAATTAATAAAATTATAAATGAATCCTATAATTGATGAAAAGTTCTATCATTCCACCCACATGCCTAACTGTTAAAGGTTTTTCTTTACTGTATCTTGAATCACCAGCTCTCAGTCTTTGGTTTAAAAACAGAAAAGGAGTGTCTTTGATTCTGAGGAGAGTTTGAACACAGTGTTGGTAGTGACATGGAGTAAGAGATTACCTAGTCCTCCTGCATGGGCATCAATTAGTGAAGCTGCCACTGCAATTCCAGCAGGAAGGCCAAGGTCCTTTGCTGCCTCTGGTGTGAGCCCATTTCCAAGAGAAGTTCCAGGAGGCAGCACTTGGTTTCCTGGGTAGACAGGAGAAAAAATAAACACCTGTCAGTTTGAAAAACACAAAAGCAAACAGAGGGTTTTCTTAAGAGAACCTCTCTGCCCCCTTCCCTCTCCTCTGCCTTTTCTCAGCTTCATGAAGATGGAAACCATGCAGCTGCAAAGAGTCCCTATACTCATTTGGTGACTTAGGTATATGTCCTTGGTTCCCATAGGTCATGCTCTGGGGTGCTTTACAAAGCCAAGAGCTCTACGGCATCTTTCAAATCAGAAAGATTCCATTCATGAGAAATTCCAAAAGCTACAAATACATTGGCCTCTTGGAGCCTAGGTTGAAATGGTCAAACTTCCAAACGAGTTTCCTAACACAGCAGCTCTACCAGCATACCTTACACACACACACACACACACACACACACACACACACACATTCACACATCCATACACACTCCCTGATTAACGTATATTCCTAAAGAAGTTGAGAAAATTTACTTATGTAGTTGCTTCCTATCAGAAGATAAGGGAGGGAATTATTTTGTTTCAACAAAGAATTTCTTAGAAGTTTTTCTCAGCTGGAAAAGAGAGCCCAGTCTAAACTTTGCAAACTTTACAAGGCTGCTACTTGCACAACCACAGAATACAATTTGAATGGTTCTCTTTCGAGTTGTGCAATGCAGTGACCCTGATATTTCGGGTGACCTTGAATTCCTGCAGTCAGTCAGGCCTTCAGTTAAGAATTTATTGTCTTGTGCTGTGTGGGCGCTGTGTCACTGTAAGAGGCACTCCTTGCCTCCAACCTAGTTAGGGAGATGAGATCAGGACACACAGAACCATGTAAGTCAGAAGAGAATGAAGGGACCATCTGTTC
>NW_006789324.1:3163393-3163647 GCF_000442215.2 Lipotes vexillifer | reverse complement strand
TGTTCCCAGGTGTTCAGCAGGGGCTGAGTCATGCCCTCCACCCACCCCAGCCAAGGAATTTATCATAAGTATTTCTGCACTGTAAGAAGGGTAGGGCTGGACCTCTATATATGCTAAGATCCCTCTGAGCTCCAAGGGTCCAAGATTCTGAATGCGTGCCATTTGCTCAGTGCTAAGATTCCTACCACTTGTTAATTGTTCCATGGAGTTCCAGGGATGCGCCGAGGTGCTGCAGGACTTCTGCAGGTGGAGCG
>NW_006789324.1:3159329-3163383 GCF_000442215.2 Lipotes vexillifer | reverse complement strand
GGGGGGGGGGGGGGGGGGGGGGGGGGGCGGTTAGTAAGGGAGGCAGAGGGCAAATGGCTCATGACCTCCCCTAACTGAAAACAAAGCTCCTCCGCAAAGCTCCTCCATTTTTATCCATTTATCAAATTCTATCCAATTTGGAAAAAGTTTAGCTAAGAAAAAGAAGCAGAAGAAGACTGAACCTGCTGCATGGCTTCTTAGAGTGCCACTGTCCAATATGGGAGTCACTAGGCACATGTGGATTGAACATTTGAAATGTGGCCAGAGTAACCAAGGTGCTAAATTAATTTCGTTTGAATTCATTTCCAGCTCAATTTCAAAACTGATAGTTCAGTTACTGAGAAACTTTTGAGTACATTTGGGACAACCTGGGCGTGCAAATCTACCTTTTCAACGTTAATTTAAGAAATCTAACTCAAATATTGACAGTGAAAATTGAGTCTGAACTGAGAGGTACTAAGTGGAAAATACACATCAGATGTCAAAGATTTCACATGAAAAAATGAATATAAAATATCTCAATAGTTTTTAGATCAATTTATATTGAAATGATATTTTGGATATATTAGGTTAAATGAGATATTAAAATTAATTTCACTTATGTCTTTTTACTTTAATGTGGCTACTGGAAAATTTTAAATTACATATTGGCTTCTATTATATTTCTATTGGACAGCACTGGACTGGAGGATAAGGTCCAGATGCTCAAGTGATGAGGTGGAGAGCACAGAGAGCCTCTAGTCTGTCTGCTTTGCAAGCACAACCAGCAGAAACCTGGAGGAGAGCAGCACCCTTAGCTGTGGACAGTCTGGCTCTGGACACTGTCTCAAGCATGTCACTATGTCTACTAGCTAGCACAGACAAGGCAGCATTCCCATTCACTGAGCACTTCTATGCTGGGGACCGTGCTAAGGACATGTCATGCATTTTCTCACTTTCTTGTCACAATAACCCTATGGGAACATACCCTACGTGGGTACTATTCTAATCTGTCCCCATTGCACAGATGGATGGGGAAAGTCACTTAAAGTGTTGGAGCACAGGGCATGGATCCCACTCTGATGGATACCAAACCTGTGCTCTTATTCTTTACATTTACATTCTGGTGCAGCTTCTAAGTGAATGAAGGAATCAAGAGATGTATTTGTAGAATAAACATTATGTATGTTTAAAAAGTGGCACCGTTTAGAAATCCTGCCTACTACATTCAGATTTTTTTTTTTCCAAGGGTGAATTTTCACAGGAAGGTCAAAATGGAAACTTCTATTCCATCTTCATCCCCAATCCTCACAAACACAAAGGCTGTCATTTTCACTGAAAAAAAAAGGTTCAGAAGAGAAAAAGGATTAGCAGGGTGGGGTACACTTCCAAGGCTTTTGGACAGTCATCTAGAAAGAAGCCTTGGCTGGCGAGGTGCAGAGAGAGGCCTGGGCTTGCAGCCATAAGATCTGGGTTCAAATTACATGCTGGAGGAGCACAGGTAGATTTCCCAGCAGAGGCAGCATCTTGAGCAAAGGCCAAGAAAGAAGGGAGATGGCCAACCGGGCTGACTGAACTGGCACATAAACTGGGGTGGGGCCCAGCATGGGGTGGAGGAGGCCTATAAGGTTGGAGAGAAAAGAAGGGAAATCCAGACTAAGGGGTTTGAATTTATCACAAAGATCACTGTAAGCTTCTAAAAGAGCATTAAGCCAGGGAGTGAGGTGACTGGATTTGCATCTTTTTTTTTGAAGTAGAGTTGATTTACAATATCGCGTTAGTTTCAGGTGTGCAGCAAAGTTATTCGGTGATACATGTATGTATAGATATCTAGATTCTTTTTTTCCACTCTTGTCCATTACCGTTTATTACAAGATACTGAATATACTACCCAGACTCACAGACATGGATTTGCATCTTTTTAAAGGTCTCTCTGGCAGCACTGTAGCAGAGGACAGAACGGGGTAAGGAAAAGCAGTGGTGAAGCTATCTCAGTAACCAGAGAAAAGAGAAGGGCATTTGTTAACGTTATTGGCAAGTGAGATGCAGAAACAGGGGCAGAGAGGGGAGATTTTGTGGAGCAAGAAATGGCAGGTGCGATGGACCTAGAGTCTGTCATACAGAGTGAAGTAAGTCAGAAAGGGAAAAACAAATACCGTATGCTAACACAAATATATGGAATCTAAAAAAAAAAAGGGTTCTGAAGAACACAGGGGCAGGACAGGAATAAAGACTCAGACGTAGAGAATGGACTTGAGGACACGGCGAGGGGCAAGGGTAAACTGAGACAAAGTGAGAGAGTGGCATGGACGTATACACACTACCAAATGTAAAATAGCTAGCTAGTGGGAAGCAGCCACATAGCACAGGGAGATCAGCTCGGTGCTTTGTGACCACCTAGAGGGGTAGGATAGGGAGGGTGGGAGGGAGACACAAGAGGGAGGGGATATGGAGATATATGTATACGTATAGCTGATTCACTTTGTTATACAGCAGAAACGAACACAACAATGTAAAGCAATTATACTCCAGTAAAGATGTTAAAAAAAAAAAAAGGCAGGTCGTGGTGGTTGCTTGGATATGGGGAGTATGGTAGATAGGGAGCCATGACCACCTGGATCCCCATTAAGGATGGACCTGCTGCCCGGTGGGCAGTCAGGTCAGCTGCCAGCTGTCAGCAGACAGGTGCCAGCTCCTCGAGATCATCTTGATGAGGTGATGCCTTTCCCAGGGTGGCCACACCTAGAGACTTAGCCGAGTGGGATCAGAGGGCTCTGATGGGCACCACTCACTCCAGAATACTCTGCCAGGTCAGCCAAGGTCTCGTGGGACTTCATCACATTTGAATTCTCCCTCCGCCCAATCCTACTCCAGCCCCCTTCCTTTCACAGGTGGCAACCCCTAATGACCATCTTATACCCCCAAATCTGTCTCAGCATCTGCTTCCAAAGAACCCGACCTAGGGCAGTAAGCCAGGCTTTCTCCTCAATCCAGTCATCTAGGAACAAAAATAAATATGCACAAAGATTAACACCCTCTTGTGAACTGGAACCACAGCATTCAGGAACCATCTATCTGGACCCCAAGCAGGAAGAAGCTTTGTTTAGCTAGAGCCCGAAGGGAAACAGCTTGGCATAAGAGAGGATGATAGAAACAGGCGGGAATCTCTGAGAATTCATCCCAGGAAATCACACTTTATCAGCCAGAAGTGCACTGGGGACCAGAAGAGCTGTCAGAGCAGGCTTTAGTGTGTCTTGACAACTTTTCCAGAAATAATCCTCCTTTCGCTCTTCTTTCACCATAAAATTAAATTAATCACAGCATCGGTTTTCCCAGACTTAATGAGAACTTCACAGCCTCAGCATTTTCAGTCTCTTCCCTTCTTCATTCAACCATTTATTCACGCATTTTAGCAAACATTTCAAGAACAGTGGTAATGAGGATGGCCCCAGATATATTCGATTACCCTGTGCCCAGATCTAGGTGCTGGCGAATGAGTGAAAGAGGAGCTTCTGACCTCAGAAGGCTCACACAGTGGTTTGTGTAAACCAAGGCTCTCCAGACCGTAGATGAAACGCTCTCAAAGGGGAATGTGCATGGTGATCCCAGAGCACCGAGGAGGGACGGTGAGGGTGGTCCGGGGGAGAGCAGGAAATCAAGATGAAGGTGACATCTGAGCCTGGTCTGGAAAGACAGGTGGCAGACTGCTGGTTTCAAGTGCTCGGGGAGATGGATGCCATTAGAGTGAAAAGCGCGTTCACCACAGGGAGCCCCAAGGGACACAGAGTGTTTGAGGCGTTCATATGTTTGCAAAAAGGGCACCAGGGAGGATAGGAGACCTGTGGCCTCCTGGACAAGAGAGGCAGCAGGGGACCTCAGGCGGGGCCAACTAAGGCCATGTAGCCTGATGACCAACAGCTTTGAGCTCTTTGTTTATCATTTAAGAAGATAAGCCTGCAGCGAGAAAGGCGAGAAAAGGAAATCATTTTTATTTTTAAAACAACAGAGCCAACTGAAAAATGCAGGCTGTGAAACGTTATGTAGAGGTGACTCCCTTTTTTTTTTTTTTTTTTTT
>NW_006789324.1:3143018-3158122 GCF_000442215.2 Lipotes vexillifer | reverse complement strand
GGGCCTCTCACTGTTGTGGCCTCTCCCGTTGCGGAGCACAGGCTCCGGACGCGCAGGCTCAGCGGCCATGGCTCACGGGCCCAGCCGCTCCGCGGCATGTGGGATCTTCCCGGACCGGGGCACGAACCCGCGTCCCCTGCATCGGCAGGCGGACTCTCAACCACTGCGCCACCAGGGAAGCCCTGACTCCCTTTTTTTAAAGATATTTTGACGTGGACCATTTTTTTTAAACTCTTTATTGAATTTGCTACAATATTGCTTCTGTCTTATGTTTTGGTTTTTTGGCGCCGAGGCATGTGGGGTCTTAGCTCTCTGACCACGGATGGAACCTGCACACCACCCCACCACCCCCACCGCCTCCCCCGCACTGGAAGGCGAAGTCTTAACCACTGGACCACCAGGGAAGTCCCGGAGATGACTTCTTTTTAAGAACAACAACAAAGATGTAGATGCACTTATTTGTAAAAACACAGTCCCAGGGAAAAAATACAGAGAACAGGTTTTCTCTGGATAGTGAAACTATGATTTTTTTTTCTTGCTACTAACCTATACTTTCTTTTTTTTTTTTTTAATAAATTTATTTATTTATTTTTGGCTGTGTTGGGTCTTCATTGCTACACGCGGGCTTTCTCTAGTTGCAGTGAGCGGGGGCTACTCTTCGTTGCGGTGCGCGGGCTTCTCATTGTCGTGGCTTCTCTTGTTGCAGAGCACGGGCTCTAGCCGCGTAGGCTTCAGTAGTTGTGGCTCGCGGGCTCTAGAGTGCAGGCTCAGTAGTTGTGGTGCACAGGCTTAGTTGCTCTGCGGCATGTGGGATCTTCCCGGACCAGGGCTCGAACCCGTGTCCCCTGCATTGGCAGGTGGATTCCTACCCACTGTGCCACCACGGAAGTCCCCAACCTATACTTTCTAATTGTTCTACCTCGAACATGTGTTTCTTGTGTAATATTTTTGAAGGTGTTTTCCTCCTTAAATCTATGCAGGGTGAATAAATTAGGGCACATGTATTCAGCAGAATCCTTCATAGCCATTAAAATGAATGAGGAAGAATTTAGGTATGGATTTGGAAGGGAGTCCAAGATAAATTAATTGAAAATGGCAAGATGCGGAGTAGCATTCAGAGTATGATCCCATTTGTGAATTTTGTTAGAGGACACAGAAATGTAAGCACATTCGCTTTCAGAGAAGTCCTAGAAAAATACGCAGAATATTGTTACAGCGGGGAATGGGATCCAGGGCAGGGCGCTCTTCTCTGTCACCTGTGCTTCTTCCGTACCTTGGCCTTGTATTCCTTTTGTGATCAAAAGAAACTAGTCAGGTTAAAATAAAAGCAAAAATTAAAGTAAGGAGAATACCGCAAGCCTTTGCCAAACGCTGCTCCTCAGCCTGAAGGCAGGGGACAGGCCCAAAGCCAGTTCACTTATTTTCTTGATCTGGTTGGCTTCTGTTCCTGTGAACACATTCTCACCTTGGGGTGTAAAAAAGCAATTGCTCTGAGGGCTCTTGGGCTTTTGTCCCCTGGTTCCCACTCTGATGGGCAGAGTTGGCGTGAGGGTCACGAGCTGGGGCCTACAATTAGCCGGTGGTTACAGGCGCTCTTCACAGGCGGGGGTTCTATTCCACCAAATCTTCCCCTACCAGTTTTTCAATTATCTATGACTAATGAGCACTTTGGGAACAGTTTCAGACACACACATAATCCTCTTTCCTGACGTCAGCCGCAGAAATTAATGACTGTGTGGATTGCTGGGAGACAGAAAATGCATTATAATGGTCAACAGAGCTGTTATCCCCTCTAGGAAGGGGGAGCTGGGGGCGGGGTGTTGTATTAACTGGAAGGTTCAGTGTTCCTTTGTATTCCTACAAACATGAGATGAAACCCACGGGGAGAGCTGGCTCAAAGCCCGTGGAAATGTCAGAGAGAGGTTTGGGCGTGGGTGGTATGCAACCCGGTTCCTCCTTGTTTGGCACTGGACCCCCCTGTCCCCGCTTAGTTCTGCCAAGGTCAGCAGGCCAACTGGATCAGCTGGGACAGTTCTAAGTGACATCCTGCCCTGCCTACAGAGTGGGTCTCTGAGTCCTTTCAGATTGAATCCACTTTCAATCTGGTTTCAAGGTGGGAGAACGAAAACCAAGACTAACTTTCAAACAATAGGCTGGAGTTATTTCAAAAGAATGTGGTGCTTTCTATGAGTTTGTTATTTCACACGGGCATACTATGTGCTGGGGCAGTTTCAAAGATGTGTAAAGACCTGGTCCAATTCTGGTAGAGCTCGAAAGTGACGTGAACCACGAACCCTCAACTAAACAAAACAAAATACTGTTGTGTGCTCATGGCTGCCAGTAGACTGGCTATGGAAACTTATTTTTCAAAGAACTTATAGAATCAGGGGCTTGATGCATACCTAGCACCTAAATTCCTCTACAGAGATCTCACCAGGGCAGGTTGGCTCACAGAGTTTTCTAGACCTGGAACCACAACTGATACAAGACTGACTGAAAAACATTCCAGTAATTCTTGCTCCTGAATGGGAGGTACACATTCCCAGAACTATTCACTCAGTCAGAGAAAGTAATGAAAAACTCAAACCTGACATGTTCTGCCACGTGTTGAAAGACATCTTCCAAAACATTAAGTTGTTCATTTCCCTTCATTTTCCTCCTAAAAATCATCTTGTTTTAACTAGGAATTATATTCTGTTTTAAATTACTGAGTAAATAATTTTCTGATATCCTTAACACTCACCATTCATTAAAGAAATGTTTACTGAATACCTACTACGTGCCAGGCACTATTATCGTGTTGACAACGAATTAAAGAACAAGATAGATAAGGGTCTCTGCCCTCATAGGGCTTACTTTCAGTAGACACTATTCCCAGCCAATACCTCTTCTGAGTTATACTTTGTAACTACTATAATCTTGTAAGTTCTCCTGTGATTTGGACTCTCTTTTTTATATTTTTATATCCCTAGCCTTCTCTTCTGACCTGTAGTAGGTGTTCAGTCAATAAACATACCATATATTTTAAATCAAATTTTAAATAACCCTTATGCTATGTTTTGTTTTTTTCCCTGTGTCTATCTCTTTCCTTCTCTCCTACTAGACAGAGAAGAGCTCAAAGACAATTTTATTTATCTCTGCATTCATTTCCCCTCCCCCTAGCACCTAGCAGTGTCCAGAACATAAGTTCTCAGTAATATTCATTCAACTGAATTTATAGATTTCTTTTAAGGAAACCATAAACAAGACCAAAAGACAACCCTCAGTATGGGAGAAAATATTTGCAAATGAAGCAACTGACAAAGGATTAATCTCTAAATTTTATAAGCAGCTCATGCAGCTTAATAACAAAAAAACAAACAACCCAATCCAAAAATGGGCAGAAGACCTAAATAGACATTTCTCCAAAGAAGATATACAGACTGCCAACAAACACATGAAAGAATGCTCAACATCATTAATCATTAGAGAAATGCAAATCAAAACTACAATGAGATATCATCTCACACCAGTCAGAATGGCCATCATCAAAAAATCTAGAAACAATAAATGCTGGAGAGGGTGTGGAGAAAAGGGAACACTCTTGCACTGCTGGTGGGAATGTGAATTGGTTCAGCCACTATGGAGAACAGTATGGAGGTTCCTTAAAAAACTACAAATAGAACTACCATATGACCCAGCAATCCCACTACTAGGTATATACCCTGAGGAAACCAGAATTCAGAAAGAGTCATGTACCAAAATGTTCATTGCAGCTCTATTTACAATAGCCCGGAGATGGAAACAACCTAAGTGCCCGCCGTCGGATGAATGGATAAAGAAGATGTGGCACATATATACAATGGAATATTACTCAGCCATAAAAAGAAACGAAATTGAGCTATTTGTAATGAGGTGGATAGATCTAGAGTCTGTCATACAGAGTGAAGTAAGTCAGAAAGAGAAGGACAAATACCGTATGCTAACACATATATATGGAATTTAAGAAAAAAAAAATGTTATGAAGAACCTAGGGGTAAAACAGGAATAAAGACAGAGACCTACTGGAGAACAGACTTGAGGATATGGGGAGGGGGAAGGGTGAGGTGTGTTAGGGCGAGAGAGAGACATGGACATATATATACTAACAAACGTAAGGTAGATAGCCAGTGGGAAGCAGCCGCATGGCACAGGGAAACCGGCTCGGTTCTTTGTGGCTGTCTGGAGGGGTGGGATAGGGAGGGTGGGAGGGAAAAAAATGTCATGAAGAACCTAGGGGTAAGACAGGAATAAAGACACAGACCTACTAGAGAATGGACTTGAGGATATGGGGAGGGGGAAGGGTAAGGTGTGACAAAGCGAGAGAGAGGCATGGACATATATACACTACCAAACGTAAGGTAGATAGCTAGTGGGAAGCAGCCGCATAGCACAGGGAGATCAGCTCGGTGCTTTGTGACCACCTAGAGGGGTGGGATAGGGAGGGTGGGAGGGAGGGAGATGCAAGAGGGAAGAGATATGGGAACATATGTATATATATAACGGATTCATTTTGTTGTAAAGCAGAAACTAACACACCATTGTAAAGCAATTATACTCCAATAAAGATGTTAAGAAATTAAAAAAAAAAGAACATAAAGTACAGATCAACTAACTTAGACAAAAAGATTACACACACCCACACCCATGATGCTGAATATCAGCAGTTGGGAGAGTCAAGAGCAGAGACTGGATTCAAGTTTAACTCTTGAATGCTGCTGAGACAAGGAACATGTTTCCTAATATAATCCCCACCAGTAGTACACTCTCATCTCTCTAACTTGGGCACAATATAATGTATTAAGGCTTATGCACGTGCATAAAAAATGGCTGACCAGCAGGCCCAAGCCTCTCACTAGGTACAGTGATGCTATGGTGACAAGACATTGTGGATATCATCCTTAGTGAAATAGAGGCTCTCAAATTCTCTTTGCCTGATCAAGTCTGATTCAAGAAGTGGACAGTGGTCAACTTATAGGTGAAAAGCCCCACGTCTTATCACTAAGGAGGGACACCAGGCCAAGGGGTTTGGACTTGTTCTAACAAGCAACTGGTAACCACTATAGGTCAGTGAGCAGAGGAGTGGCTTGTATACAATACAAGTGGCTTGTATACAATACAACTTGTATTTTAGGAAGATAAATATCCTAATAGTAATAGTGCCTATTTATCAAAACCTACGGAGTCTCAGTCACTGTTCTTAGCATTTTTAGTTGCTATCCACTTCAATACTAGCAACAAATCCATTAAGCTAGTATTAGAATCACCATGTTACAGTTGTAGAAATAAACACAACAGAAAGGTTACATAATTTATTCAAAGTCACCTATCTGATGAGGGGCATGGTCTGTGTTTCAGTCCAGGATTCTCAGATTCCAAAGTCTGAGATCTTTGTACTATACCACGTAGATTCAAGGGGGCAGATATTGGAGCCAGGGAGAATGATCTCAAGTGTGTGTTGACTGTCATGGATACAAAAGGAGGAAGCTTCATTTACAGGAGGCTCCCATGGTGGGTCACGTCCAGGAACATGAAATCCCAGCAGGCTGAATCATCTAGCTCCTTCCTTTCCTCTCCTAGGCAGGTTTCAAAAACAGACTTCAAATGGCCCTTAGGGACCATCAACTTCAGTGTATTCCTTTTACAGCAGAGAAAACTGAACCAAGGAGAAAGGTGGGTTCCCTGAGGTCACTCCCTGTGGTAGTAGAGTCTGGACTGAACCCTAGGGCTCCCAACTAGAGGCAGGCATCCTCCACTTCTCTATACTATGGCGCTATGACAGTGCCATCCTGCCCCCTCCCCCAACGGGAGCAGGAAGCTCACCTAAATCAGAGTCTAAGTCACAGGGAGAACAGGAGAGGTGGCAAGGATCCAGTGGGTTCCAGCGGTGTAGGTGGCCAATTCTGAACTATACAGAGCATAAAGTGCAGTCTTTTTAGCTTGAAATCATCCACTTTGACACCCACAGTGACCTAATTCTCTAGTTAATTGCTGATGCCCTATTCTGTCCTCACCTAGCCTAAGGCCACTTCCAGAGAGCCTTTCCTGGGTAGATCATAATTAATCTGTCTTTCCTGTACCATCCCACAGCATGTTTCTTGGAATTACATCATTCTGTTCTACATAATGGCTTTTTTCCTTGTGCCTCCTTCTTTTATTTTAGATTCTAACCGCCTTGAGGGCAGAGCTCTTTCAGTTTATCAGAGCACTCAGGAGGTCAGGTCAGGAGGTGGGCAGGCTTGGGTGGGGATGCTGGCTTTACCAATCGCAGGGCTTGTGACTTGGGCAGGGTGATTCAATTGATTCAATTTCCCTGCTGCAGTTTCCTCACCTTTAAAAAGGCTACAATAATGCTATTTTTCTCCCAAAGAGGTTGTGAGAATGAAACAAGATGATACATATAATGCACTTTAGTATGCTGTCTGCCACATGGCAAATGCTTGATAAATGTGAGATATCATGGTTATTATGACTCCATACTGCTGGTGTAGGGGATATTGCCTGGCACATTCTGGCTGAGGTTATAAAGCTTGAGGAGAGATCCTCAATGTTAGGGCATGTAGAGATATATGCTTTGGGGGTTATGAGAACAAACTGCAGAAACTGTGAAAATCTGTTAAAATATTCACAGTGATGGAATTCAGTTTTCCAGCACAAGAAGTGTCTCCCCATGGTCTTATCTCCATGGCATGTCTCCAGAGTGAAATGTTTTAAAAGCGCTGAAGGTGTTCCCTTCAGAGTTATTTTAAGGACCAAATGTTTGCTTCAAAAGGAAAAATGATGATTTTGTCAGCAAAACCCTTGACTGTTAAGATGACCAATGCTTTTAAGAAACGGACAAACAGTTCTGCCATGGAGAGTTCCCCCACTGCTAGGGGAAGGCAAATTCAGGAAATATATGAAAATATTTTAGCTGTCATTGTGCTGAAGATATTACCAGGTTTAGAGCAGTGGTCTCGCCAGTTTTATTTTCTTTTTGCACGATCCAGTAAAATATTAAAATCACATAAAGAAAACTGGGGACTGAGATAGGCTTCTCAATTTTTTATTTGGTCCCCTAGATTCACTAAAAAAAAAACATCCTAGAATCAGGATCATTTGACACAATGTTCTATCACTGAAAAAAAGAGAAAGGAGATGATCTCAAAATAAAGGACATTCACTTAAATACATTTCCTTTTATGAATTTATTTTCTCATCCTATCACACACCAGTGAACACTTTGTCGGGGCCAGTGTCGGCCTCTAGTCTAGACTACTGTTTGCAAACTGCTGGTTTACAAAATGATAACAGCCTTCTAACAATGGGGGAATCAAACAGCAAGCTCTCACATGACAAAGTCAGATGGTGGGTCTGGTGTTAACCGCACAACGCCAAACATCTGGTGATTTGAAGACATCTGGGGCTTTTCTATCATGTAGACCAAACATGATTCAGGTAATTGACCAAATTTTTTGCTTCCCAACCAGATGTCTTACTTTCATATAAATGAAGCCAATCTTGTACTTTCATGTGCAAATAAGCTAGACATAAATTCACCCCTGGAGGGCAGAATTAATTGCTTATTCTCAATGAACATTAAATTACATATTATTTTTTCTTTTTTCCCCAACGATTTTACCTTTGAAAAAGGTTTTCCACCTTTGTTTTGAAAAGCATATACTTAATCTTAGGAGTGTTCTGCCTTTTTAAAATGTTTCTTCCTTATTGTTATTATTTCTTTTACAGTGAGGCAGTGTGCTATAAAGAAAGGAGTGTGGTCTTAGAAGCCAGGATGAATTGGGTTCTACTTCTGTGCATATCCCCACCCTCACACTTTTAAGGGTCCTGGAAAAAGTTACTTAAAGTCTCTGAATTCAGTTTCTTTGCAGATATAAATCATAAATGCATCTATAAGGGACTATAAGACTTGAGATCATTCATTCCTACAATGTGTGTTGGGCATTTACTCTGTGTCTGTTCCTGAGACACCATGGAGGACCACCTTGCTGCGCTAGGGGCTCTGTCAAGAGCACAGGCAGGTGCTCAGGTCGGGGTGCTATTCAAGTCCCACTTAACATGCTGGAAGGACAAGCACACTGTCCAACAAGGGCACTGCCAAGATTCAGGGTTTTTAATGAAAGTACAAGCAACCCCAACTAAAGCTAATTCTTAAAGGGAATGTATCAAATTGGTAAAAGGAAGGACCTGTCTGAAACCTTTCCTCTTCTTTTGCAGCTTTCAAGCACACACTGGAATTTGCTCTCATCATGTTTGTTTAAAGAATTCATGTGGTTATCAATGACCCTCCACCTTCTATGCCGTTGTCCTGACAACCAACCATTTATTTACTAGACAGAATATGGAAAGCAGACTACGGTGTGTCCCTTTGGTCAGGTTTAACAGCAAAACTCAACAATACAGAGACAATATTAAAAGACCAGGGCCTTTGTGTTTTGAGATCCTTAAAAGGGAAATAAAAACACAGATACAGACAGACAAATATACATATAAAGGAGGAGAGGGGAATGTATAGGGAACTCAACTGGGCAAGGAGAGGCTGCTATGAAGAACTCAGTTTAACAGCTGTTTAATAGCTGTTGTGTTTCAATAGCCAAGCTACAAAGAAATACTGAACATAAAGGCAAAAAGGGCTAAGTTTGTTGCTGTTGTTTATCCTAAGACGTTAGATTCTTTCACCACCAAAGCCCAGAAACATCTCAAATATAAGAAAAAAAAAAATGGAATGTGGCTACGGTTGTTAAACTTTTTTCTAAGGACCAGAACTTCCCACCCCCCGCCCCCGCCAAATGGCATCAGTATATAAATCCGATCTGGTTCAACTAGAAAAGGAAATGCCCCAAAGTGACGATGCCCCAGCCCTGACACCTAAGAGACATCCAGATTTGGGGGGCTGAGGAACAGAGGTTCTAATCTAGAACTTAATCTGTGGTGAGAGGCTGCCAGTGTGGAGGCATTCTAGAGGGGAGGGGTGGTAATCTGGAGCTGTAAAACTGTAAGTCTCTAAGGCTGCACTGTAGAACAAAAGCTGAAGAGCAGAAAGTGTCCACTATTTAACCACAAAGACAATGACCTCATTCTGAGTGAAGGAGGATGCTGGCACTGCAGGACCCATGGGGAGGAGTGGAATTTGCCGGGCTGGCATTGAGCCAAATGTCATAGTAAAATCCCTGAAGCCCTCAACCATGTTGCCATGGGAATTCAGCAGAAGTGGTGTCCAAAAATGATGCTCTAACTTAATGTCTTTTAAGTCTCCATCTAGGTCATCCAGTATGTATGTGGCAGAGGGAGAAGGCTCGTGGAGATTTTGGGAAAAATGCTCACGTGATAAGAAGATCAACCTTTGTAAATAAAACAAAATGTAATTTCTCCATTTTAAAGTCTCATTCTTTGGACACAGGACCTGGGAGACTCAACAGACCTTGCGCAAAATGAAAAAGGCTGGCCCAAAGCCCAGAAGTGTCACCAGCCCTCTCATCCTTTCACAATGGCCAGAGGGACGGCTCCCAGAGAGGGAACTGAGGGCAGAGGAAGCCAGCCCAGATCTCCAACAGACTTCAGTGCCTTCAGCTGGGAGGAGAAACAGACAAACTGTTCAGGACTCTGCCTTTTGGAGAGACTTTGGGGATTGTACAGCCTCTAGAAGGTGATCAAGGGTGGACATCCATGGAGGGGGGTGTCCATGAGGCCAGTCCACCAGGCCCTGGCTTGAATAACCAGAATTGACTATTTTTTTAAACAAAAATCAAGATCACAAAGCTATTATGCACCATGGTTTTTCTTCAGTTTACAAGGATAATACAACTTCATTACAGACAATTCAAACAATACAGAAAGATAGGAGAAAAAAAAAACCTTTCCCTTTTTTTCCTCCTCCTAGAGATTACTACTGAAATTAATAGAGAATACCCTTCCAAAATATGAAGATACCCAAGTATTTAATTTTATGTATTGATACAAGGGATATTACAAGTATGCAATTTTATAGTCTGCCTTTTTAACTCAGGGATACATCACAGACTTCTTTACTCATCAGTGAGTACATTCTCTTTGAAAATGTATCATATTCTGTAGTATGGATGTGCCATATTACTTAACTAACCCCTTAGTTTCAGACACTTAATTTGTTTCTGTCAAATTAAAAACAGATCCAGACTTAGTAAGGAGAGACTTAGTAAGGATTATTGTAAGGGGGTAAAGGGGCATTTGCAGTAAGGGATGGAAAATTATTGCAATAAGGAGAATATTGTGACCACAAGATCTGCAAGTGTCCCAAGAGCTAGACAAAAGGGGTCTTTCTTTTACAGAGTAAACAAGGATAGAAAGAACAAAATGTGGAGAAATGGCATGAAAGAGTGGTGTGACTGGATAGTAGATCAGAGAGCATCTTACCCTGAGGCAAGACTATTTTGGGGGAGGGACCTGTGATAGTTAATTTTATATATCATCCTGACTAGGCCACAGGGTGCCCAGATATTTGATCAAACGGGTTATTCTGGGTGTTTCTGTGAGGGTGTTTTTGAAAGAGATTAAGATTTAAATCAATAGACTGAGTAAAGCAGATTGCCCCCACTAATGTGGGTGGGCCTCATCTAATCAGTTAAAGGCATGAATAGAACAAAAAGGCTTATGTCTTGCTCTACCTACCTCCAACCCCCACTAACAGAGAATCCTTCCTGCCTGACAACATTTGAACTGGTACAGGGGGTTTTTTCCTTCCTTTGGACTTGAACTGAAACATCAGCTCTTCCTAAGTCTCCACTTTGCCACCTCACCCTGCAGATCTCGGGACTTGCCAGCTTTTACAACTGTATGAACCAATTCATTATAATGTGCGTGTGCACGTGTGCACGCACACACACACACACACACACACACACACACACACACACACACACACACACACACACACACACACACACACACACCCTATCAATCTGTTTCTCTAGAGAACCCTAATACAGGACTCTGAAGGAGGGCTGTATGATGGTTCAGGCTGAGGGTGGGCCAAAGTTCAGGGGCCTGAGGAAGGACGAAGTTTGGTTAACATGCATTTTGTTCCAACTGATCAGTGGGGACAAGCAGTGCAGCTAATCATTCATAAGGCAAAGAATGGGAATCTGGAGGGTCTGTGTCTGGCCTCGTAAGAAGTAAACAAAGGAGGCATCCAGGAGGCTTATCCAAGTCACATGGGGAAGGACACTTCTCTGCAGTAGGCCATTTCCTGGAATGTAAAGCTTGGGGACATTTATAAACCTTCACTGTTTTCCAGGAGCACAGGGCTCAGATAAAATTCAACACTGTCATTTCTAACCATTCTTTTTATAAATAATACTGTCGAGAACATCTCTGAATGCATGGCAACATGGTTTACTTGAGGAGTTTAGGAATGGCACCTCTGTTGTCCCTCACTCAGAAGTGGAAGCCATAAATAGGTGTCTAATATCCTCCAGCAGCTCACATCTTTAAGGAACTAGAAAAACAAGGCAAAAGTATGAATACTTTTCTCCAGCCAGAAAAATCAAACCTGAAACCCTGCATCTCCTTCCTTAGATGGACGTTGTCCCAGGTTCCTTGCTCAAATAGTGAGATAGGATGGAAGGAGCCCAAGTACTGAATTTAGACACACTTGGGTCCAAATTCACTCCATCATTTACCAGCTGTAAGAATTTGGGTTATGTGTTTAACTGCTGCTTCTCCTTGTATAAGCTGGGAAGAATAGTACACAAAAGGCATGCTGTGAAAAAAATGAACGAGATGATGAATATAAAAGAGCTTAACACACCGCAAGGCACTTAACTGATTTTCCATAAGTATTTTATGTTCCTCCTTTTTTCCCCCTTATAGAGGAAGTTACATAGAAGCAAATCATGGTACAAAGGAAGGGGGTCACATTGCACTAAGCACCAGCGGTGATCCAAGCATGGTACAATGCACCTTACAGCTCTCATCTCATTTAAACTCTTATTAAGCCTGTGAGGGAGGAGAGGTCATCCCCATATTGTAGATAAAGAAACCAAGATATAGGATGGACTTGTAACTTAGTCTGAGTCCAACTTCATATAAACAGCAGGATTGGAGTTAGGATCTAGTTGCTCTGGTTGTAAAGCCTTTCTGTCAGCCAGTGAGTAAAAACACCAATATCCCAAAGTTCAGGTGTTGCTTTAGTTTTACTCTTTCCTCCTGGGAAAATGATAGTCTTCCAAACGTACTTGCAAATTCCCTCAGTGAGGTTCTGCTTAGTAACCTCTAGTCTCCCTCTCCAGTGGAAGGGTGGTATTGCTTTCTCCCCAGAGCCAATGCCGCAGGCCATGAACTAGCGTGCTACCCAACAGATGCTCCAGGATACTACCATTTTTCCACCTCACATATGCTCTTGGGAACAATGAAGGAGCAGGCAAAAGAGTCAGAAGAGAAACCAACTATATCAGGTCTAAATAATTCAAAAAATGAAATCACACTATAGCTAGTTTCCATAGCCCGAAAAACTTCCTGAACCTAAGACTAACGGTTAAGTCTTTGGATTTTCGCAATTCTTTCCTGAGGTAAGTGGAAAGGGAAGAGATGGAGACTGAAATGCCATTTATGAAATGGCTGGGAGGCAGATATTAGCATCGCCATTTTTCAGCAGAGGAAATTGAAGCCCAGAGCCTTCCTAAGTGGTGAAGTTGGGAATTGATACCAGCTGTCTGACTCCAAATCCCACTCCAACATATCTCCCTTCTTATTTCTTAATTAAAATGTTTGGTCAGAACCAAATAATGCCTCAAGGACTTAAAGAAAGAAAAGAAAAGAAAAATGCATTAGCATTTGCTTTCCAAATGCTAACCCTCCTGTTCTTATCGCTTGGCTCTGTTCCCTCACTTTTTACCTACTGCATCAGACCAGCGTTATCAAAGTGGGATCCCCAACAGCAGCATGAAAAGCACTTGGGGACCTGTTAGAAATGCACATTCTCGGGCCCCACTCCACACCTCCCGAAGCAGAAACTCTGGGGTGGGGCTCAGCAATGGCCCTCCAAGCGATTTTGATGAGAACCACTGCATTATCCCACAGAGAGCTTTCGAAAACAGCAATTCCCGGGCCCCATCTGACTTCTGCTCAGTGGTTATGAAGTGGGGCCCTAGAATCCGTACTTTTTAAAGCTTCCTGATGAGTCTGAAACACAAGCAGATGTAACCACAGAATTCCCAGAAAATAAATGTTTACCATTAGAGCATTTAATGACACTGTGTACTGGATGCGTGAAATTTACAATTGCACTCTTGGTTTAAATAATGGCCTCTCTTCTGATCAGCTGAGTGACCTTGGGCAAGTGACTCTCTAGTCCCCTTCTCATTTGTAAAACAGAACTAATAACACATACTTAGGGTTATGAAAATTAAATGGTAATATACAGTGCTTGGCATAGTGTCTGGTACCTAGTAAGTGCTAATAAGTGGAAGCTATTTTTATTAATCACTTAATAACAACGAAGAAAACATAACCCATGTAAAGAGCCTCTATTCTATCAGATGGAAGGGGCTGGGCACACAGGAGGGAGACCCTCCGGCGGAAATGTGACATCCTCTAATTATGCTGCCTTACACCAATCAGATGCAAAATGAACCTGGAAGAATGTGGAAGGGAAAACTGGGCGGCAGTGTGAGAGAATACAGAAACAATGTGAAGACAGAAAGAGTGGTGCCAACAGAGCTGTAGGTACTAACAGGAAATCCACACTTCCAAGAAGCCTCCACCATCTGACACAGGCAAGAAAGGTGCACAGCGAGGGGTTTCTGTCTGGCCTTCCCAAGACAGAGCTGCACAGTGTTTAGGGCAGGGGAAGAGAAGGGTGTGGAAAGGAGACGGTGAAGGTTCAGACAGGCGGAACGTGGCAGCAGAGGACAGAGGCCTACTGGAAAGCAGAAACTGGCAGTTCACATTAAAATCCAGATTAGGAAAACTGCATTCTACTGTCTCCACTTTAAAACAACTCTTTCCACTACAGAGCAAAACAAGCAAATGGATCTTTGTCCTGCTTGAAATTGGTACATCTATTTTCCTAAGATGATGAGGTGGCTATTTGGGTCTCCATGTCTGCACTCAGGCTGTTCTTTCTCTCTGGAATATCCTTCCCTGCTTCTTCACATGGCTAACCTCTCTTCCCCCCTCAGGAAGCAACTCAGGGCTCACCTCCTCCCGGAAGGCCACCCTGAATGCCTGCCTCCTCCACTCCCTGAACTGTGCTAGTTCCCTTCTCAGCAGAGTCATCCCACCAGCGTATAACTTAATTGTCATCTTTCCTAAATTCAGTGTTGCCCGGCGTGTGTTTCACATTCCATGAGTTCAAAGAGCTGTTACAAGATGTTATTTAAAAGAAGCTCTTGGCGCAAGTAAATTTGGGAAATGCCGAGCTGCACTAAGTTAGACACGTTTCTATACTGATCATGGAACACTTTTTCCTAAAACTCATCTCTAGTCCCAGAGCGCACACTGTGGGCTATGCTGCTGTGTGTTACTGGCATTGTCTGCTCTTCCTTCCTTACCAGACTATAATTTCCTTGTGGGCAAAAGCATCTGCTCGTTGCTGCACTTCTGGTGTCTACCTAAGCACCTGCTACACGGTAGATACTTGGTGAAAGCCAACCGCATGTTAAAAAGCAAAATCATCACATCATTTCCCTTCTGAAAAACCTCCAGTGGCTTTCTGTTATCACCCTGAGGAAAACTCTGGCTGCCTTACTTCAAGGCTCATGAGGCTCCACATTTAACACATCTTTTACCCCATTTCTTACCAATCCCCCTCTGACTACATTCTGCTAAATTGGTCTTTTTAAATTCCTCAAAGGAGCCAGGCTTATTCCCCTCCCTAGGCCTGTGCACATGCTGTTTCTTATGCCAGGAACACTCCTGCCCACATGTTCACATTCCTGAAACCATCTACACGTTAAGGTCTCAACTCAAAAGTCTTTCCCACCACAATGCTGTCAGCACTTTGTTTTCATCGTAACACGTATCAGTAGTTGCCAATGTCTTGTTTATGTATGTTCTTGCTATTGTATGGAATCCCTTCTTCACACTGTAATGTAATATAAGCTAAACAT
>NW_006789324.1:3132667-3143008 GCF_000442215.2 Lipotes vexillifer | reverse complement strand
CCTGCTCACTGTTACTGTCAAGAGTGATGGGACAAAGAAAATGCTTAATGAATATTTGCTGGTTACTGAAAGAATGAATTGATCTATGTGACACAGCAGGTAAGAGCCCCAGCCCTCCTCCCAGAACGGGATCAAATCCTTGCCTGCCTATGACTAGCTCTGTGACCAGGGCAAGTCATTTAACTTCCAAAAGTCTTCCTATAAAACAGGAAACAGGGCTTCCCTGGTGGCGCAGTGGTTGAGAGTCCGCCTGCCGATGCAGGGGATGCAGGTTCGTGCCCGGGTTTGCGAGGATCCCACGTGCCGTGGAGCGGCTAGGCCCGTGAACCATGGCCACTGAGCCTGCGCGTCTGGAGCCTGTGCTCCGCAACGGGGGAGGCCACAACAGTGAGAGGCCCGCGTACCGCAAAACAAACAAACAAACAAACAAAAAACAGGAAACAATGGACTTCTATTTAAGTAATAGATTGAACATATTAATCAGTTTTCTCTCTCACCATGGGCGTGTGATAAATGTAAAGGGGTATTCCTTTTTTAAAAAAACTGTAGTAAACTAAACATAATATAAAATTTACCATCTTAACCATTTTTAGTTCAGTGTGCAATTAAGTACATTCACATTGTTGTGTAACTATCACTATCATCCATCTCCAGAACTCTCTTTATCTTACAAAACTGAAACTCTGTACCCATTAAACAATAATTCCCCATTCTCCCCTCCCCTCAGCCTCTGGCAAACACCATTCTAATTTCTGTCTCTAAATTTGACTACTCCAGGTACCTTATATAAGTGGAATCATATAGCGTTTGTCCTTTTGTGATTGTCTTATTTCACTTAACATGGTTCACTTTTCATGGTTCATCCTTGAAAGGGTCAGAATTTCCTTCCTTTTTCAGGCTGAATAATATTCCATTGTATGTATATACCACATTTTGTTTATCCTTTCATCTGTCAATGGACACTTGACTATTGTGAATAGTGCTGCTTTGAACATGGGTGTACATATGTATCTCTTCAAGTTCTGCCTTCAATTATCTGGGGTATATACCCAGGAATGGAATGCTGGATCATATGATAATTCTATTTTTAATTTTTTAAGGAACCACCACACTGTTTTCCATAGTGGATACACCATTTTACATTCCCACCAACGATATACAAAACTTTCAATTTCTCTATATTCTTGTCAACACTTGCTGTTTTCTGTTTTTGTGATAGTCGTCATCCTGAGGAGTATGAGGTGGAAGAGGTATGTCTTTTAAAAGAAATAAGGCCAAAAATACATAAAAGGTGATAGCAGCAACAAACTTTTGGAGGCTAGAAAGAAGGATCATGAATGGTAATAGATTTACCAAATCCTAAGCTACCTGAATCCTAAATTGGTTGTAAGGAAAGCGAGGAAGCAACACAATTTGCCCCGCAGAACCCCAAAAGGCTTAGGAATTTAGTGGCACATGTTCTCTCTAGAAATGAGGTTAAAGAGTGGCTGAAAATAGGAGGTCTGCTTGAAAGCCTATTTAATAAAAAGGTAAACTCAACAGTGACTTTACACTGGCATCATGACCATCCCTTTCCCCAACCTGGCCAAAGACTGAATGCTTATTCCCTGGAAAAAGCAAAACTGGATACCAGGCAATTAAGAGTGGGAAAGTTGAACTGAAACAGGGGAAGAAACAGCAAAAGATTTCATAATGAATATGGAGATATCTAACCTCTTCCCTACCCTGCCTTCTTGAACTCAAGAAGCCAGGCCTATATCCCTGCTATAGGATATTAAAATATTGGAAGATATTCTTTCTGGGGACTGCAATGAGAGCAAGAGAAGAGACCCAAAGATTCTCTTACTAAGCAAACCATCCAGCTTGCCCTACAGTAAGGACCATGCTGATAAGCCCTGTACAGAATTTTCAATCAGCTATTTAGTACACCATTCTTGAATGTAAACAGATAGCCAAGGATCACCTGACCCTCTGAGGGCAGGCTCTAACATGAAAGACAGAAACCCAAATAGGTAAGCAGACTCAAAAGATGACAGAAATTTGGAGGAAACAGCAGAATCAGACTCTGCAGAGAGACTACATCTCTCTTGATGCACATACTACAGTGTGGGACCAGACAGCACACACAAAATAAGTGAATAATAATTATTATCAAAAGGATAGGTAGAGAGGTAGAACTAACCTAGCCATTGGCCTTTAAACAACTGAGAGTTGAGATATTATATTTTGCCTTTATCATCCTAAGTGTACTCAGCCTTTTCTTACAGAATTCCAGAGCTGGGAAGATGAAATCTGAGAAAATGACACAGCCTGATTGCTTTCCTCCAACAGTGACTACATGTAAGTGTCTATTATTACTTTACAAGAGCAAAATTAGATACATAAAATTTTCAAGTTTTTGGAAAATTTTAGTTTATGCTGTAATTAAAATTATGCTTATAGGGGCTTCCCTGGTGGCGCAGTGGTTGAGAGTCTGCCTGCCGATGCAGGGGACACGGATTCGTGCCCCGGTCCGGGAGGATCTCACATGCTGCAGAGCGGCTGGGCCTGTGAGCCATGGCCGCTGAGCCCGCGCGTCCGGAGCCTGTGCTCCGCAACGGGAGAGGCCACAACAGTGAGAGGCCCGTGTACCGCAAAAAAAAAAAAAAAAAATGCTTATAAAGAGCATAATGGAAAAATGGAAATATGAATATGTAATAGTGTTACTTTAAAAACTGCATGTCACAAACTATTGATAGTATATAGTATATAAATTGATAGTATACTATAAACTGTTGATAGTATATAGTTTCAGTTGTGTTACATTGGCCAGAAAAAAGGCAAAGTTAATTAAAATTGTATTGGGGTATTAGAGTGGTAAGATTATTTTCTGCTTTCATTTACTCTCTGACTTTTCTTTAGTTGCCTTTACTTTTACTCTTTTCAAAGGAAAAGGAAAAATTAAAAGGGAGAAGATAATGCTGGTGTTACTGGATAGTCTTTTCAGAAACCAACATTGACATATGCTCAAGGTCATGTTTCAGTGACGTTCACTTGTGAAAGGGCCTCAAAGTCAGGCTGGGGAGGAGCCTTGGGGCCTGGGGCTGGCAGTGGGAATGGTGAGACGAGCATTCATTGGTGGGGGGCTTAATGAGGTGATGATGAGCCAAGGTGGTCCAAAGCTCCTAAGACCCTTCATATATCAAGTGTCTCTGGATAATTATCAGTTTCAGGAGTTTCTGCAGCATTAGCGCAGCACCAGCCCAGGCAGGTTTTATCTCCCCCTACACTTAATTGAGTGCCTCAGCAGCTCCAGATCTCGGCCCTGAGTAAGTGAGAAAGAAGTTCAGTGGATCGTCTTGAAGGCCGGGGAGTGGAAAGCCACATCAATGCTTGGCAAGGAACTGCCTTGGAAAAACTGCGCCAGGTACTGTGTTTGTGCTGGGGCCACAGCAGGTGGACATGCCCCTACACTCATGGAATATATAATCGAGTAGGAACATTAAACCCATAATTACAAACAATCCATGAAAAATTCAAACATAATGAGCGTTATAAAAGGAAGTGCAGAAGATTTGCGGTTTTCATAGATATGACACACAAATTCAACTGTACACAGGATTCAGGAAGCAAATGAGAGATGCAGAGAGAAATTAAACAATATAAATAATGCAAGTGATTTATTTCACCATCCCACTCAGGGAACCCAGCTGGGCTGGCTTCAGCTCTGATTTTCCCAGAGTGCACGTGTCTCCTATTGCTACATATGACTCTAACAAGCCCACTGTGTACAGTTCTGCAGGCACTGAACAATTTCAGAGGGCGCCATTTATATCATGGTCTACTACGTAACCCCCTATGGGTGCTCAGCTGAAAGTGATCTAATTTTTTCATAAACCTAGACCCTAAAATAGGCCAGTGTCTCAAAGGAAGAAGAAATAAATACTGTAATTATTGCCTGTGCTGGTTTGTCAGTTTCCACCGTGGAGCTCACTTTCTATGGGATTTTCAAGGATAATTCTGGCTGACAAAATTCTCACAATATGTACTGCCTATAGAACCAAGCCTTCCATTTTGATGGGTTCTACCACAGCTGGAGGGTATGTTAGAGAGATCTGGTCTACTCAAGAGAGCCTCCCTGTAGGTCATTGAGACCAGAAGGACAAGCAGAACTTCTCTAGGAAGAGAGGCTGGGAAAGCGTGGCCAGAAGAGAGAAAAGTATTAGGTACCAAAGCAGGCAAGCGTGGAATGTGTTCAAGGAACTAAACCTGACATACGGGAAGAGCAGGAAGGAGAGAGCAGCCGAATTTACCTACCACCGACCCAAATCTTACCAAATCTGCAAGACTCCTTCACTTACTGACCCCACCAACATTAACTGAGAACTTACCCTTAGTAAGACACTTACCGCCTGAGCACTTTGGACTCCAAAGGTCTCCATTCCTTTTGATTCACAACATTTATTTCCTCCTGCTCATATGGCACTTAATCATGTGCTGTCACTTCAGTTCCAGAAACATTCATGGATTGCCTACTATATGCCAAGCAGCAAAAACTTCCCTGGACGTGGTAACGTTGTTCTGCATTTCCCTTGTTCCTCAGTTTTACTCAAAGGTTCAGGTCTCAACTCTTTGAGCAATTTGTGGACTCCTTTTGGGCAGAACTGTCACTAACGTATTCTCGTACCTAGCAGAGCGCCAGGCTCAGAGTGGATGCCCAATACACATGGTGAGGTACTGTTACATGCCTCTTATTGGTGGAAACTCCGAGGCACAGGGGGAGTTAAATGAAGTGACAGAGGACACTCAACATAATTAGTAACAAAGTCAGGTGTAGGGGATAAATCTCCTATATGGGGAAAAGCTGGAGTCTGAGTCTAGCTTTTGCTTGTTTTGAAAACGTTGTCAAGTCACCTTCCCACAGTGGTTTAGAGAAAGTTCTAGAGCTAGACTGGTTTCAACTCCTGGCTTGGTTGTATGACACTAGGCAAGTTATTTAACCTCTCTGTGCCTCTGTTTTATCACCTGTAAAATGGGGATAATGGTCTCTTAGAAGACTGTTGAGTGAGTTATGTGAGCTACTACCAATAAGGCTCTCAGAACAGTTCCTGGCATATAGAAGGTGCTCAATAATGACAGCTAAACTTATTATGTTAATGTTCCTGCTGTTTCCCCAAACTTGATGAGTCACTATTTTTATTAGTTATGATTAAATGTAGCTATAAACCCACAAAATAGTGACAGTAAAAAAACCCAGAAATAAATTTCTCTTGCAGAGAAGTCCAGAGATAGCAAATCCAAGGCAGGTATGGTAGCACCACCAAAGCTCCCTACTCTGCCAACCCGGGGGGTATGGCCCTTGTCTTCCTTATCTAAAACGGCTGCAAGAACTCCAGCCAACCTACCTGATTCAGGTATGCAGGAGGGTGCCTTTCCAAACAGCCCCCTCACCTTGCTTTAAAGGCGGCCTCTCGGGAATTCCAAAGAACACTTCTGCTTATATCTCATTGGCCAAAACTTAGATGAAAATATGTAGCTGCAAAGGAAGCCAGGAAATGTAGTCTTTAAAGAGCCCTATATGCAGCTGAAAGCCTGACTTTTGTTAAGAAAAGGGATAAGAGTATACAGATGAGGTGGGCAGGTAGCATTCTCTGTACCTCTAGGTCATGTGCCATGAGCTAGTGATGAAGGTGGGAAGTTGATCCCAGGTCTGTCCAGTTTTATCAAAGCTTCGGGGTTCAGAGCAAATCAAAGGACATTTTCTGAGCACATTTTCTCAAGATCTATAAAACTGCCTCTACTTTAATTATTTTGAAAGCATATCTCCCTTAAGGGAAATGTAAATCTATGGGTCTGCTTCACTCTAAATTATTGAAAAATTGATTTTTTAAAAAGGTGTTTGCTAGCCAAGACTTTTGGAACCATCTTAATGAGCTTAAAAAGTAAAACTCCTAACCCTTTCTTTTGAAGAGTAGAATCATGTTTTTGCCAATAAAAAGAGAAAAACTGAACCTCCAGATTAATGGGCTTACCTATTCCTTAGTGATGGATAACCCAGCTTTCATAAGTCTTCGACTTACAAAAAATAGAAGCCCATATTCTCATCACTATCGTGGTAAATTTCATTTTAAAACACACATTATTTACTTCATATTTATTATGTATTATCAATAATTCGAGTGCTTTTTATTGCCAAATCTTTAAAAATAAATGCATGTGATAGTGAAATTTCATGGAGGCATTACTGACTGAAGCATTTTTCCAATCACAAGGCTATAGATGAGGCTCTTAAAAAAGTCAGACCTGTGATTGAACATCCCTTTCAAATAAACATTACCGTCCTGAACAAATGCACTTTTACCCCCTGGCAAGCTTACCAGACTTCTACAGTATCACAGAGACAGTCCACAAGAAGCTTTTGCTTTACGGCCAATGGAAAGAAAGAAGGTGATGGAGTAGGTGCACTGTGCTAGAAAAATGGGCAAGAAGAAAGAGGATACAAGGCAAAGTGCAGAAGACACATCAGATATGGCCCTGTTCAGTGAGATGAGTCAGAAAACCAGTACGCTGAATGATTCAGCACCATCCCCATGAAAAATGCATGGATTGAAATGACTGGGGTTGTAATTTACTGGTAAAAAGCATGAGCTTTTGGAGTCAGAAAGGCCTGGTTTTGAATCCCTGCTCCTCCAGCAAATAACTATGAGACTTTGGGCCAGTTATGTAACCTCTGTGAGCCTTGATTTCCATATCTATAAAGGCAGATAATAATAGAACTTGTACCTCACTGGTTTGTCAGAAAGTTTACTTGATAATTCATGTAAGATGTTTGGCAACAGTTACTGGCACATAATACACACTCAACAAACGATAACTGTTATCAAGACGCTATTCCCTTTCCTTCTCTTTTTATACTAGACATCCTCCCTTCAAGAACTCTGAATCCTTCAACTTTTATTCTTTATAAAAGCCAAACTGCTGGAGGTACGGGTGGGAATGGAGATGACTATTTGAATTCATCTCCCTAGGACTTCTAACTTCATTGAAGTTGGAATAATAGTGTGGAAATTGCTTTAGACAAGGGTTTCTGCTCTTGCTGTTGATTTACACTGTCACTATCTGCTAAAAATGAAAATGGAAATTTTGAACAAAGCCAAGGTTTCATCTAGGACAGGAAGGCGACGTTTAGGCTGGCAAAAATTAATTAAAAATGCCACTTACTGAACTGGCACGATAGAAATACCTCAAAAAGCAAAGAACAAAATTCAAACTAGATATAGAAAACAGACAATTTAAGACCACAGCAGGAAGTAAACCTGTTTAGGTTAAAGTTTGAAGCTATCATCGCAAATTCTGGAGAAGAGTATTTTATCCTCATAGGGCCCTGCACATCCTTTTCAATAACAACAGTAAATGAATAATCTGTTTTCTCCATAGTCTATGTGCACATCTTAGGCAGGGGCCAGGTGTGTCTTCATCATACTCTATCTCCAGTATTTTGCACAATGCCTGGCACATGGAATACTCAATAAATATTGGTTGAACAAATCAGTAAATGAATACTGAGACTTTTCCTGGATCATCATTAAACTTGGCCAAAGCCATTGGGAAGTCACTGCATGAAGCAGTAATGTTTCTGATCACCCACCAACACCGGAGATGAAGGTCACTGGCCCTCCAGTAGGAAACAGCTGAAAGAAATCTGAGAGATCATCTACTCTAATGGGTCTCAAAGTATGGCTGGAGGCTCGTTGGAAAAGCCCCACTCCACATCTTCTGAACCAGAAACTCTACAGGGGGCCTGGCAATCAGTGTTTTAAGAAGGTCTGCAGTTTGAGAAGAGCTGATATAGTCCAATTCCCTCAGCTTATAGGAGAGGAAATGGAGGCACAGAAAGGGAAAATCAGCTGTTTTTCCAGAATCAAATTTTGTAATAACTAGAAAATTAAAAGGTGCCAAATTTACCACTTGGCATTGTGACATTATTTCACCTCTGTGAGCTTCAGTTTCCTTACCTGTAAACTGGGAAGAACAATACTTACTCATGGTGGTTATAATAATTAAATGATACCGTAAATAAAGGACATAGAATAGAGTAGATGTTGAACTAAGTTTGGTTCTCATGCCACCCTGCTCCCTCACGCTTTACGGTAGACTGAGGAACAGTCTCATAGGAGTTGACATCCATTTCTACTGAAGATAGAAAAAAAGATGTTGGAAAACATACATCAACTTAATTAGTAGGGCAAAGACTAACAGTTGGTCCCCAATATACATTCTCTGTCCCTTCTATAGTACAGCTGGGCACATGGCCAGCAGCTAAAGAATGTATTTCCCAGCCCCTCCTGCAGCGAGTTCTGGCCTTGTGATGAGGTTCTGGTCAAGGGGATGAGAGTAAGAATAATCTGTGTAAGTACTTGTTCATGACCTTGAAGGAGAGGACTATATGTTCCCCCTCCTCTTTGTTCCTTCCTGAGGGCTGGAATGGGCTTCCTTCAGTCATATGGTCAAAAACCCTGTGAATGGCAGAACACCAGTCGAAAAGCCTGTATCCTTGAATCCATTCAGGTGCAGTACAGCCCTGGACCAAGAGAAAGAGAACCCTTTCTTGTTTGAGCCATGGTAATTTGAGATTTTATTGTAGCAACAGCCTACATTCTAAGTAATAAAAATCAGAAACTCTAGTCATATATATGTTCATTCAGAAACGACCATAAAATTTTATGGTATATACTGGATTCTTTCTTGTTGTGCCCAAAGTGGTTAGAATGTTCCATAAAAGGCAATTATTTCAATATACAAACTAAATCTCAGACTGTGCAGGACTGTCAAATAAAAACTGTTATCTTGGGCTTCCCTGGTGGCGCAGTGGTTGAGAGTCCGCCTGCCTATGCAGGGGACGCGGGGTCGTGCCCAGGACCGGGAGGATCCCGCATGCCGCGGAGCGGCTGGGCCCGTGGGCCGTGGCCGCTGGGCCTGTGCGTCCGGAGCCTATGCTCCGCGGCGGGAGGGGCCACGGCAGTGGGAGGCCCGCGTACCGCAAAAAACAACAACAACACAACAACAACAAAAAACAAACAAACAAACAAAAAACTGTTATCTGGTCCTAAAACTACAGATAAGTGTGTTTAGTGTATGTGTGTATATATATACACACACAATTTCATATATATATATATATATACATATATATATATGAAATAGGATTCTATATAGAATCCCAAATAAATTATATATATTTAAGAGCAAGACTGCTTAAAGACATTAAAACATTTCCCTTTGGGAAATGTAGTCAAGATTCCTATATCCCCAAACTTTTTAATGTTTTTAAGCAGGGTCTCTCTTTTACGTAAATGGTCATTTTTGCAGGGGCAAGAACTTGCTCAAATATGAAAACATTCGCACATGATTCATATAACTGAGCTTGAGGTTGGAGTTTGCTACCATGAAGACTACAGACTTCATTTCAGATTTGTGTCTGGCAAAGCCCACAGGAGGTTCTAACATCAGGCTGGTTTTTGAAATAATTCCAGGGTGACCTAAGCCATTAAAAGAGGACTCAGCTGGTGATAAAAGGATCCTGGTAAACACGATCATCAACTTGACAAACACATTCGTCTAGAGACACCTAACCCTTGGTCTGTACCCCTATAAACTGAAGTTTCTGAATAGTTTAGAATACCCGGGATCGTGTTCACCATCTGGTTATCAGCCCTGTGCTCCCCCTACTTGCATAGCTCGGCTGATGATGGCATGAGGAAATACATCAATTACACTGGCCAAGAAGTAGTTAACACAGACCTGAACTAGTATTCACAGCATCAGGAAACAGGATTCTATAAATCAGATTTTTTCCCTATCAGTTTTTACAAGATACTCTCTGTGAAATATATCCAAACACAGACACATTCCCATGGGAACACATGTTTCTTCATATGCACAGAGCCGAGATAAAGCGGAGCAGCGCACCTCTCAGAAAGACTATCTTTCCAAGTCAGAAAGCCTATCTTTCCAAGTCAGAAAGCTGTTCAGTTCAATCTTGTAGCCTCTTAGCTTTGCAAATACAATGTCAAAGTTCTATCCAGTGAGCTGAACGAGCTGTAGATGGTTTCAGCATCATGGAAACAGAAACTAGGAATCTGTGCCTTGAGACTTCTAGGTTGAGAGCAAAACAGTCAATAGAATTGAAGGCTAAACTGGTCGATTTACTTTCACAAAAACTCTATTTTGTTGGTTGTTCATGTTTAATAGATATGTACACCTTTACTCCCTTCTTGGCTCCCACATGTCCGTGGTTCTGATGAGGAGAGTAACTGTTGAAGAAAGAGGATGAGAATCAGGAAGAGAGGAATTGTGTAGGGA
>NW_006789324.1:3110555-3132655 GCF_000442215.2 Lipotes vexillifer | reverse complement strand
TAGGGAAAACACACAAAGGACCATTAGGAAACAGGATGTGGGTTTGAGCCCAGGATCTGCCTCAAACTAAATCAGAGACCGTCCCTAATTATTTCACCTCCCTGGGCTTCAGTTGTTTTCCTTGTAAAACCAGGTAGATGCTCTCTATGTTCTTTTCCAAGTACTAACATTCTAAAAACATATCTTTTTAATTTAAAGAAATTTATATTGTTAAGGAAAGAAATGGCAAAATGAACCTCATTATTTCCTTGTTTAAAATCCTTCAATAGCTCCCTGTTGCCTAATGCAATGGTTTCTAACATTTTGATTGTGCATACCACTAAGTCTTTAGCACCAGTTCCCAATATATATTTATTACTTATAAATTACATACATATGCTCTTGAATTTATGCGTTACATGTGTGCATTTTGAAACATACATTAAAATGGAATTTTAAAAGAAATAAATAGAAATTCTAAATTTCTTTCCATACTCAATGGACCATCTTGCTTGACGTCATTTGGGGTACAAGATACCATTTTGAGAACATGAAGATATAGGATAAAGCTTAAGTAACTCATTGTGCATAGAAAGGCCATTATATTTTGTTCCCTGCCTACTTTTCCAGTTTTATCCCTCCCCTTTTCTGGCCCCTAACTCAATGTTCCAGCAATTTCTCCCTTGTACACACCCTATTACTCAGCTCTGAACCTTTATGTATGCTCTCACTTCCATCAGCAATACCCTTCATTAAACTCTTCACCTGGAAAACACTTTCTCATCTATGGCAGAGACTAAGAGTTGCCTACCTAGTCACACATCCTTCCCTTCTTTCTCAATAACACAACTCTGATTTTATTGGAGGCTGCCATGCAACCAAGCGAAAAACATCTTTTTTCAGCTTCCCTTGCAGATAGTTGTATTTGTGTAATACGAGTCTCGCCAATGAGATGTAAGCAGAAGTGGCTGGTGAGTTGTCAAAGAGAACATTCTAAAATGGAATCAGACTCATTGAACATGCACAATTTTGCCCTTGGCCCTGCTCCTCTTCTGCCTAGAACATGGACTTGACGCTAGAAGCAAGACAGTAAGACCATAAGAGGAGGCTCAGTGGTGAGGAAAAGGGTGTGATGTGCAGAGGACTGAAAGAAGGGCAGTGGACCAGAAGACAGACATCAGAGGGGAAAATGGTGCCAGAAGGGAAGGCCATGGTGGAACTTTTGTTTTGTGCCCCAAAAGCACTGGGAAGACTTGGGAAGGTTTATGCTGGGAAGTCACAGGATTACGTTTTCATTATAAAATGTTCATGCTGGCTGCAGTATGCAGAATGGGTTGAAGAAAGCAAGTTTCCACTCAGTGACAAGTGCTAGAAGCCTGTTGAATAGCCCAGATGGGAGATTACAGGAATATAAACTTCATGGAGAGGGCATGAATAGAGATGTTTGGAGGATGAAACTGATAGCACTTAGTAACTGAGTAGACACGGGGAATCCAGGAAAAAGAGGTGTCAAGGGCTTGCAGAACTGGATGGGTGGTGCTACTCTTCACTAAGATTAACAAAACAACAAATGAACAATCCTGCCCTCTGTGCTTGCAACCAGAATGCTGAGTGCTGCTGGAGAAAATTACACAACAGGGCAGATTAATAATAAATTCATGACCACCCCTCACCCAGGCTCTCAGTACCATTCATCAATCCTCCAGGTTTTCTCTAATCATCTTGCTCCCACATTCTCTATTTAAACCTGTTCCACTCTTCTCAAACTTCTGACTCCCCCACTTCTCTACCACACTCACAGATGATCATCTCATCTCCAGCTTCACAGAGAAAACAGAAGTCACCTGAAGGGAGCTCCGTCAACTTCCCATTCTGAGCCTACACTCCCCCAGGTCTCCCCATCTTCTTCCTGTCTATTACAGTAGAGGGGCTATATCCCTGCTCCTGTCTAGAAGCCAATGCCTCCTGCCTTCCCTGGGAACTTACAGTGCCCATTCTCCCTTCTCTCTCTGGTATCCTCAACCTATCCCTCACTACTGGAACCTTCCCATCAGCAAGTAGACCTGCTCAAGCAAACCTCTGCCATCTTCAACCAACCAAGCAACAGAAAACTCCATCCACTTTCAGCTATTCCTCCTCTAGCAACTGCCCCCATTTCTCTTTCTTTCCCTTCCAACCAAATTTCTTAAGAATTGTCTAGGGGACTTCCCTGGCGGCACAGTCGTTAAGAATCCGCCTGCCAATGCAGGGGACATGGGTTCGAGCCGTGGTCCAGGAAGATCCCCACATGCCGCGGAGCAACTAAGCCCGTGTGCCACAGCTACTGAGCCTGCGCTCTAGAGCCCGCGAGCCACAATTACTGAAGCCCGCGCGCCTAGAGCCTGTGCTCCGCAACAACGGAAGCCACCGCAATGAGAAGTCCGCGTGCGGCAATGAAAAGTAGCGCCCGCTCGCCGGAACTAGAGAAAGCCCGCACACAGCAATGAAGACCCAACACATAAATAAATAAATAAATAAATAAAAATGAATTAAAAAAAAAGAATTGTCTACACTTGCTGGCTCTGTCTTCTCAGCTACTATTCTGAGTCTGCCATCTCAGACTACATATCTGACTACACGTCTGACATGTGGCTTGAATCCACACTAGCCAGCTGTGTGACTCTGGGTGATTAATTTCTTTGGACTCAATTTACCTCTTCTGTAAAAGGTTGGGGGAGGTATAAGATGACTACGGGCTGCAGTATAATAATCCATATTAAGCACGTAGCACAGTGTCTGGCATCCGGTCAATGTTAGTTGTAGCTGTTGAACTAATCATCATTTCTCAACCCTTATCACCTGCCCCCACTAGTATAATAAAGTCACTTTATCAAATGGATAGTTTTGAGTCCTAATCTCATTTCCTCCCTCAACCTCCCCGGAGACTGTTCCCTCCCATTCTCAACTCTCCTGGTCTGATTAGCTCCCTGTTCATTACTCTTTAGCCTCCTCTGCAGGCACTTCCTCCACCACCTGGCCTTTAAGTGTTGCACTTCCTTTCCCCCAGATCCATTTGTCTTCTTCTGCTAGAGTCTCTGACACATATCAGGAGCTTCAAATATCACCTATGCTGATGACTTCCAAATCTCTATTTCTAACCATATCTCTCGTCTCAGCACAGACCCAACTGCCTACTCCTTGTCTTCATTTAGATATCTCAGAGGCAGGACTCATGATCTCAACTTTCTTTCCTTTGTTTTAACTCTCCTCAGAAGCCTTTCTTTGTGCATTTTCTAACACTTCTACATCCATTCATTTACCAGATATCTATTGAGTACCTACTATGTTCCAGAGTTTTTTCTATATACTATTTTGTCTTAGAAAATATTTGAGAGAGCTTATAACTAGTAGGCAAAGACAGAACAAGGGGAGTGGGATTAAAGATTAATTAAAGATTAAATAAAGCCAAAGATAGGAACAAAATGAATTGAGATGGGCCTAAACATATATAACTGTGGCTTTAAAATCCACCAAAAAGGAGTCTCAATTTTGTTTTAAATTCTCAAGCAGCTAAAGGGGTGAGGAATATCTTGCCAGTGACTCAACAGGATGCCCATGAGAAAATAAAAATAATTATTCAGAAAAACTAAGAGAAACTAAAAATAATTTGAGTACTCAGATCAGACAAGACTTTTTCTGTGAGGCCTGCATTATGAGGTCTATGTATGAGGTCATTCTAATGACCAGATATTATTCAGGAATTACTTTCTCAACGTGGCAGGTGGGTGAACTCAGGTTCAGTTACTTGCTTCATACTAGTCACACAGCCAAGGAATGGCAGGGCCAAGATTCAAACTCATATACGTATGGCTCCCAAACCCATGTTCTTTCCATTCCCTGATAGTGCATTTAAAAAATAAATGTCCCCCACCCAGCATCTCTGAGACAACAGATATCTACATACAATGTCCATAACAGGGCAACATATGACATCGCAAAAACTCTGTATCTTAAAGAACCCCTGGCAGCTTCTGTACTTTCAATTTAAAGAGAAATGCATAGCCCTCGGTAGAAAAGATTGCGGGAAGGGAAGAACATGAAGTATTAATAGACATCGTAAAATCATTACCTGGTCCCTTAAGTAGCCTCTGAAGTAAGGGCAGCGGGGAAAATAAAATTGCAGGAGGTTTTTTTTCCCCTCCTAATAGATTGTACATTTCAACAGCTAAAAGGGTATGAAAATTTAACGGAATTTTTAATGTCTTTCTAGATTTTACGATACCACAAAGAGATCATCTTCATTCTCCTCACCACGAGAACAGATGGGTGACAGGGCCTCCTCCTGCCCACAGAGGCTGTCTGAGCAGCAGGCAAACCTTCTGGGATCGATAGAGTTCACGGCAACGTGGTATCTTCCAGCAAACCTTGGAGAAGGCCATTAGTCAACCGGTGACCCGCCAACCTGACCACAGCAGCCTTCTGATGTGGATTCTCAGAAAGGTTAGCCCGTGTTGGGAAACTGAAAAGGTCATGGGTATCTCACCATCAAAACTCTACAGAACTGGGGTAAAGGGCAAAGCAGAGGGGCTAGGAAGTCAGAGGTAAGGGCCACCTCAGAGGCCAAGGTCATCACCCATCCACTGCGTGACCAAGAGAAGCTAAGCAGGAGAGGCAGGAGCTGACGTGCTACATGCGATGGAGAAGGGCAACCACTGGAAATGGCTGCCTTTCAACAACATTGAACTAAATGTCCTCTAAATGGATGACAATCATGGCATGAGCTCAGGTGTCCAACCAGGATCTAGAAGCTAATAACTTTCAGAAGAAGGGGGAAAAAAATCCAAAACTGAACTGTACATTTTAATGTGATTAAAACACATGCTGCTTTGTAAAAAGATGTCATATTGTTCACTTGTTCTTCTGGGATTTCAGAGGAGCCGAGATAGTTCTATTCATCTGGGAGCCACATCCTTAGGCCTCCTTCCCCTATGCAATTTCAGAGAAAGGGAAGAAGGAACCTCTGAGATGGCAGGCATCTTTTGTGATCTTCTTGAGGAATCTCCTTGAGTCAGCAATGAGAAGGGGCTTTGGTGTCCCGCAGATCTGGATTAGGATCTAGCTCCATGATTTACTAATATTTTGACTTTGGGCAGGGTGATTTCATTAAATCAGACAACCCCAGACTCTTCAACTGTTTCTTGAATTCACTGGGTCTAAATTATCTTTTTCTATCTGGGGCATTTTCCTGCAGATAAACTAATTTTTTTGTCAGTGGCCTTTATAAATGTGAGGCCTAGAATGGGACACATGATTTCAGATCTAATCCGACCAGAAGTGGCTCTTCCTATCTTGATCTGAATAGTGCAGCTGTATTAGTGAAGCTCAGCCCCAGGAGGCTCTGCAGCCCTTTGGTCAGATGTGCAGGCTCTAGAGAAGACCTGTCTCTGGCTCTATTACTTACTGTGTGACTTTGAGCAACTTACTTCTCTGGGCCTTAGTTTATTCATCAGTAAAATAAGTATAATAGGACCTACCTAGACTGGTTAAGGGTATTAAATAAGTTAATAGTTATAAAGCATCTAGAACTGACTGGTACATAATAAGTACCCAACAAATATTTACTTGGTTCATTACTCCTTAGCAACCAAGTATTCTCTAAGAAATCTAGGTTACTACTGAGTTTACATATGCACCATTGTTTTCCTTCCTTGTATTTTTTTTATTGCAGCATAATTGACATATAAAATATTAGTTTTAGGTGTACAACACAATGATTTAATATTTGTAGATATTGTGAAATGGTCATCACCGTAAGTCTGGTTAACATCCATCACCCCCGGCCTCTGGCAACCATGAATAATATCCCATTGTATATATATTCCACATCATCTTTACCCATTCATCTTTCGATGGGCACTTAGGTTGCTTCAATATCTTGGATATTGTAAATAATGCTGCAATGAACACGGGGGCACATACACCTTTTAAAGTTAGTGTTTTCATTTTCTTCAGATAAATATCCAGAAATGGAATTGTTGCATCTTGTGGTAGTTCTGTTTTTAATTGTTTGAGGAACCTTCATAATGTTTTCCACTGTGGCTGTACCAATTTACATTCCTATCAACAGTCATAAATGTTCTTTTCTCTCCATATCCTTGCCAACACTTATTTATTGTCCTTTTGATAACAGCCATTCAAGAGTGTGAGGTGATATCTTATTGTGGTTTTGATTTACATTTCCCTGATGATTAGAGATGTTGGGCATCTATTCATGTACCTGCTGGCCATCTGCATGTCTTTTTGGAAAAACGTCTGTTCATATCTTCTGTCATTCCTTCCTTGTATTTTCTAATGAAAAGACATGACTATGAATCCTTGGTAAAAATTCACCTTGTTAAGTTTAGACTACCTTCTAGTCTGCTGATATTCAAAATAATTTTTGGATTATGTTATTCAATGTATTAATTACGGTGCCTTGTTTTGTATCATTTACATATTTATTCATCAAGTCTTCTATGTATTCATCTAAGTTGTTGACTGAAAATATTGACAAGGGCAACTTAAAACGCAATGCTGCATTTCATACCAGGAACTCACAAATAGGTTGAGATTTGGACCTTTACAAACAGTCTTTGAGATAATTTCTCAGCCATTTTGGGATCCATTCTTGAACATATTGATTTCAAATGTCTCTACTTTCAATATGAGAAAAGTTTAAACATTCTCAAAAATGTGTAGCATGCAGGATACTTTTCTTCTATGCCATTTTATTGATCTATTATGTTCTCAAAATCCTAATTAAATCATTTATTTATTAAATAATTTTTAATGAGCAGCTGTTCTGTCAATAAACAGATAAATAAATATAATAATAAGGTAACTTCAGAGTGTGACAAGTGCTAAGAAGAAAACACAACAGAGAAACAGAATACGGCTAGAGCAGGGGGTGGGGATGTTAGGACAGGTGGGAAGGGAAGTCTCTTCTCTAATGACATTTGAGCTGAGACCTGAACAGAGACAAAGAGATAGCCATGTGAATATTTTGAGAAGGGCCAAGCCAGACAGAGGGCAGAGATAATGCAAAGGCAACATACACTAGAAATGTTTGAGGACAGAAAGAAGGTCACTGTGGTTGGACGGTGACTACATGGGGGCATGGTAAGCAATAAAAAAGAGAGAGAGGGTGAGATATATCACATAGGACTTTGTATAACATGGCAAGAGATTTAGATTTTTTTTTTTTCCAATTGTAATGAAAAGCCCCTGGAAGAATTTAGGCAGGAGAGTAACATGATCTGATTTACATTTTAAAAATAATATTCTGGCTGCCATGCAGAAAACGGATTATCAGAGGGAAGAACATAACCAAGGAAACCAATGAAGAGGCTGGTGCACTAACCCAGCAAGAGATGAAAGTACCTTGAACTGGGAGGGTAACAGTGGAAAGGGGTAGGAATAGCCTAATCCTGGGTTCCTTTTGGAGCAAAGCAAAAAGGACTTGTTGATGAACTGAATGTAAGGTGTGAGAGAAAAAGAAGCATCAAGAATGACTTCTAGGTTTGGGTCCTGCCCAACTGGGAGAATTGTGGTTCCTTTTACTGAGATGGAGATGCCCGAAGGAGCAGCACGTTGTGCGGCTGGGCTGTGTGGGCAAATCAAGAGTTCTGTGTTGGATCTCAACCTCCCTATCCATCTATGTCTCTATCAAACATTCATTTAGTGGTGATGCTAGGACACAAAGAGGAAACAAAGAGTCTTAAAACACAGAGAGTCTACAAGAGGATATAAAAGCAGACAAGAAGGAAGCACCAGGTGCTACTGGAGCTTGGTCTATGCACCAACCACCCAGACAGGAAGTGTTACTGAGAAAAGAATTTCAAGAACAGGCAACACCTAAGGTTAGGGTAGCAGGACTTATTCATAGTGAACCCAGACTACCTCCTGATGACATCTTCTTTCACAATTATAGGCTTAATAATCAAAACCAAGATATCTTATATCATTAATATGAAGGACACAGGTCAATAGTTTTGAGGGACCAAACTTTTGGAAAATTGGGTTAACGTATGACCATTTCCTACCTCTAAGCAGCAATTCAGTCTTATTCTCAGGGGCTCCAAGATCATATCTACAACTTATTTTCTTCACTGTGGATGCCTGATTAGGCATGAGTATACAAAATTGACTGAGATGGTCAAAATACTCTTCTTAGGTTTTGTGTTCTTTCAGCCACGCTTGGTCTGAATGAAGCTAGTTCTCTGGGATAATGATTTCAGCATCCTCTTGCATCCTGCTGGCTTCCAACTTTCTCAGCTCTGGCCACACTAGCCTCATTTCACCGTGCCCCCTCCTGCCAGAGTCATTCAAATGCTGTTTCCTCTGCCTCAAGCACTGTTCCCACCCCTCTTCACAGAGTTAATGCATATCAACCTATTTTCAGCAACACTTCCTCAAACATTTCCTAGTTTCTCTGACAAGTTCATACCCCTTCTTATATTTATACCCTTGAAGCCCCTTTTCCCCGTTCTTTGTAGCATTTACCTCAGTGGCAGTTTTGTTCTGGGTCGATTAATGCTCTCTCCACTAGACTAAACACCCTAGGAAGGCAGGAAACCTGCTGGCTTTGGTTCACCATTATTCTCCAGCATGCAGCGTGATGCCTAGTACTGTTAAGTTGATGAACAAGAGCAAAGAAGGAAAATAAGAGTCTTTCCTCTCTTTGTTTTACTCAGTCATTAATATGATCTTGTCTTTGCACCCCATTAGCCCAACCTTCTTTGTTTTCCTTCCTTGGAATAAAATTATCATAAATCCTTTTTAGGATTTATGTTAGCTCCACTATGATATAGAGTTCTGAATCTTCTTTTGTTGGTTAATTTAGTTACTGTTTACTGGGGTCTTACCAGAAGTCAGACACTTCATATTATATACATATATATATACATATATATATACATATATATATATATATATATATATATATATATATATATATAAAATCACTGCTTCATAAGGACGATGCAAGGTAGGTATTCCTATACTTGTTTAATAGATGAAGAAATCCAGTCTCAGAGAGGTTCAGTGATTCATCCAAGGTTATACAGACAAGCGGTAAATCTGGGATATGATCCTTGGTCTTTCTGACTTTAAAGCTCATGATTTTTGGTTCCCCCAAATGTAAATCTGTGTTAAAGCCTATTTTTCGAATTTGATGGGAAATATAAATGTGACAGTACATGAAAAGAAAAACTCTTCTAAAGTTGTAAAGCATTGTAGGAACATTAGTCACTGAGTTTCCCAGTTAATTATCACCAATGCATCCTGTATTTTTAAAATTTGCCTGTGGATATGTGCTCTTTTGTTCATGAGAAAAAACTAAAGATTGCCATTTGTGGGACTGAAGAATTTAGGGAAACCTGTAATTCAGATCAAGGTAACCTCTTTTTTTTTTTTTTTTTTTTTGCAGTACGCGGGCCTCTCACTGTCGTGGCCTCTCCCATTGCGGAGCACAGGCCCCGGACGCGCAGGCCCAGCAGCTCCGCGGCATGTGGGATCTTCCCGGGCCGGGGCACGAACCCGCGTCCCCCGCATAGGCAGGCGGACTGTCAACCACTGCGCCACCAGGGAAGCCCCCTGTATCTGCATTTTGAAGTCACTCTCAGTGTCCAGAAGAACTTTATAACACCCAGAACTGCCTATCTGCGGAACCCTCCGTCTTGGGTGGAAGCGAGCTCCTTGTCCTCAGGGGCCGGCTAGCCCCTTGCGAGGCCATCGGAGATGTTTCAAGGGGCTGGGACCAGGCGCCCGAGTCAGCTCCCTCCAGCCCCCCTCAGTACTATGGCTGGAGGGATGGATGCATGATTGGATAGGTCACTAACTGACAGGAAGAACTCTAGGTCATTCTGCATCAGGCAGAAGTTTAATTTTAAAGGGTAAAGTAAGACAGTACGATACTCAGAGGATATATTCTTGCCTCAAGTATGGGAAAGACCGTGTTCTACCACTTGGGCAGGAATGAGAAGGATGTTAAGAGTAGACAGGGTAAGATCAAAGGCCCAGGGTCAAGGGCAAAGCCCAGTCCAGAGCACCCACGGGATGGTCTCCTACAGGACAAGGAAGAGGTCGTACAACTGGCCCCAACAGAGCCTGGAAAATGCTGCGATTACCTGTGGCCAAAGGTTTCTCCAGACCTCCCAATGTAAATTACTAAAAACAGCACTGGCATCTTGTGATACCAAGATGGTGCAGCAGTTCAGCAAAACTCTAAATGAAAAATGAAAAACAAGTTTCACATTCTAAGGAATGAATGGATAAATCCTTTTAAACATGTCCAGTTCTATTGGGCAAATTCAGAACACTGAGTATTCATAGCTTAAAAGGATTTTATAATCTCCACAACTATGGATGACACTGTTGGACTCAGGCTCCCAACACTGGTCCTGATAAATATTGCTGGTGAAAACCCCTTGGGCATGTTTCCACAAGGGCATTTCCTCTTCTTTCCCCGAGGATGGAGTAGCCCTAGTATAAACACTCCCATCTCCTGCTTCTATACTCTTTACTTTTTCCAGCCTGGGAAGGAGGAATCGTTTAGCTGATCCATGAGACTCTGGAAAAAACCAACACCTACGGGGCCACGTGCAAGTGGAGCAACAGCCTTGAAATGGGTCAGTACAGGCTTGGCATGTGTCTGTCTTCTTGAACAACCTGTGGGCTCTTTGGATTTAAACCACCTGAGGGCCAGTGAGCTCTTGGAGTTTGAGTTTAAATTCAGCAGATCAAGTGCCGAAGCAAGCCCAGCCAGATGCCTTGTCTCTTTGTCTCAGCTCCTTGGCCTGCCAATGAATGGATCAAGTCAGTGCCATGCAGGTCCCAAGGTTCAGAAAAGAGGGTAGGATTCCCCCCACTGCTCTTTAATTCAGTCTAACCGAAGTCAATATCATGCTTTGCTTCAGGTGTCTCTGTGAAATGTTCTCAACTGGTTGGACTCTGGAGAGGGACAGTGGTGAGTTCTGACATAGCTATGTCCCAAACACATACATGTCATTAGTCAAGATTCTTTAGCTATAATTTTAAGCCTACAGGACAAAAATATCTAAAATTCAGCTTCAGTTAACTGCAGGGTTTATTTTACTCTATGGAAAAGCGATATTCCCAATCTTCCTAAAATAAGTTGTTTCAGTTATTTGGGTTTTTTTTTGTGAAGGAGCCTGTAATATTTCCTGTCTGGAAAATCTCTGAGAGACTTGTTGTAGAAATGAGCTCTCATTCGGGGGAGACGGGGGGCGGTGTCTTCCACAGGAGCCCTTCTTAAGTGGTAAACAGGTTAGTGAAAAAGGACTGTGAACACTGAATTTATGAAACAAAAGCGTTGTCTATCAACTTGTAGTATCATTTAATTCAAAAGAAGTTACAGGGTCCATTAACTATTAGGAATAATCAAAGCCAAAGGGGGGCTTATTTAATCAAATCCTTCATTCAAACATATATTCAACAAATAGTTCATCAGTATGTACCATGTGCCAGGTGAAGGGCCCACAGTGTCCAACGTCTAACACGTGGTCTCATAAAGGGAGAGAAACCCAGTGAAAAAATGCAGTCTCCCTCCCCTTAAGGAACGGTCCCGTTTACATTGGCTTCATCATCATTTCTGCCTCTCATTTAACAGTTAGTTCCTGCATTGCCTGGCTTCCCTGACCCCACAAAACGAATGATCTATAAGCTAACACACTACATTTTTATGTAACAAGGCTCTTTCTTTAATGCAGATAGTCACTCTATAATTCAGCCATGCTGTACACACGCATAAAGTGGCCTGCCCCAATAATACAATGAAGCACCTTTCCCAGGAAGTGAAAAATCAATGGAACCTGCTGAAAGAGAGCCTGGATAATCAATTAGAACAGGTGGGATGTTGCTTCTCTTCCTAAGGGTCCTTCCTCCCTGCTGATCTCTTCCTTCTTGTTTGCTTTTGATACATGTTTAGGATTAGATGGGTAACCAGGGAATGATTCACAGAGAACTGAAGGTCAAAATCTATTGACACAGATCATTTAATTGGACTATGGGTATATAATTCCCTACAAAATACTGGTTTGGGTTTTCTCCATCAATTCTGAACATGAAATCAACTAGTATAGTTTTAATTGTCGAGAAATATCAAGGGTAAGCTGAGGCGAAGTGAGAGAGTGGCATGGATATATATATATACACTACCAAAGGTAAAACAGATAGCTAGTGGGAAGCAGCCGCATAGCACAGGGAGATCAGCTCAGTGCTTTGTGCCCACCTAGAGGGGTGGGATAGGGAGGGTGGGAGGGAGACGCAAGAGGGAGGAGATATGGGAACATATGTATATGTATAACTGATTCACTTTGTTATAAAGCAGAAACTAACACACCACTGTAAAGCAATTATACTCCAATAAAGATGTTTAAAAAAAGTCTACTATATTCTTTTGATTCACAAAACTATTTTCTTCTTTTACTTTGTATAATGTTCCCAAACCAAACCATCCAAATACCTCCTTAAGGAAGGCATTAGGTAGTAACATTTTATCTTTGGAAACTTGCAAGTAGTTACTTAAAACATTGTAAATTTCTTCCCCTGTCCTTGAAATGCACCATATAAATATTGCATTTGATCCTTAACTTACACTTCATAAATAATTTATTTCAAAAATGTCCCTCCATAAGACTATCAGTTGCTGAGGTGTTCAGTTTTCAGGGAAAGCATTTATTTACTGCATGAGCCCAGAAAGGCTGGTAAAGACTTGGCTAAAAGCTCCACATGGAGCGAATTATGGTAATTATATTAATGCTCAAATCCATGATGTGCTGTTCAAATCTGTTAAAAGGTTTTGCACTATAGTGTCCACATTTGATGGGCAATGAGTCCACTGGAAATGTTTAACACTTCATAGGGAGGCTTCCGAGATTCATTTCTCATAGTTCCAAGAATTGCTACGACTGCCTGGAGGTAGCTTCCAGAGGAGTTTCTGAAAGTCCCAACTGAGAGTGCATGTCCTCTTTAACATCCTCCAGTTCTGGTTCAGACTGAAACTACAAGTTCCAGTCACCAGAAATGAAAATCAAAGGAAACATCATACAATTAATTTTGATGACTGGGTAAGTTTTAATTCATGTATGGTAATATTCTGGTTAATGATATGGCTCCTTAGGACATCCATTAAAAATCCATTAACAGGCAAAATCTAATAAAATTATTCTGGAAATTTTCTGCTAGATTAGCATTATGGACTTTTAATGAATAATGAATTTCCTGTAGGTGTTGCTCTATTAGCAGAGCTAATACACTAATTAACATGGGTCTTGTGTTGGAAGGGAGGGGAGCACAAAAAGATGAAAATAATCAGAAAATCAGAGTTGAACTTGAACCCAAGTCACCTAAGATAATTGCTAAAATCAGTAAACATCACTAGAGCTTTTAAAAGCAAAAAGTGTGGACATCCCAGTACCAGCCACCCCAGTCATTCATTTACCCACTTATTAATCAAAGAGTAATTTAGCTGCTAAAATGTGCCATGTCTTGTGCTGGGGCCAGAATACAAATGTAAATAAGTGAAAATCCACAGGTCAAGGAGCTCATAGTCTACAGTAGAATCAAGACATGTAAACAGGTAATCATTGTGTACTATAATAAATCTGCGTTCAACACACCACGGGAATACTCAGGAACAAACAACTAAATTTGAGGGAAAGGGTGGACATATAAATTTTAAAAATCACTTAAACAATGAAGCAACTGAAGTTGAAATTTGTGTTCCAGTAAAATATTAGCTCCTTCTAGGGCCTCCCACAGGGAGGGTTTCAATCCTGACATCATTTATTGGTTCTGCATGTGGTTATAGAAAGTTACTTATATCTCTGATTCTCATCTGCAAACAAGGTAACAGTACTTCTGTCACTGGTTTTAAGAATTACATGCAACGAGGTATGTGAAAGCACACAGAAATGTGCTTGAAATATAGAAGGGGAAGGAGGATTAGCATTTATTTGTTGCCTACTATAGACACACAATAAACATTATTTGGAAGTCAATACAGCGAAATGATTAGAGCAGGATTTGGAATCCTCCAAACATAGGTCTGAATTCTGCTTCTACCATTTGCAAACTGTGCAACCATAGGTTAGACACCCTTCCCCTTTCTGAACTTTGGTTTCTTCAGCTGTAGAACAGGATAAATAAAAATAACTCTGTTACACTGTTTTGAAAATTTAAAGGGATACTGGTTGTAATGCAATAGAATCATGTCTCAGGAAAAGTAAACTATTAGTTTTCATTCTACCATTAATTATATCTTTCACAGGCAAAACTATAAAGATATACAGCATTATGAGACTTGTCAAAGTTCATACCATCAGTGCTAAAACTAAAACTACCCTTGCTCCCAGTTCAGTGTTTTAGAGCCAACTTGCCTGAACCCCTCAATTACAGGACAAGAGTCCCTCCCCTAGTACTCAGTCCTGATGCTTCTTCTTCAAGGCAGGGAGCTCATGGGGAGCCTCCAGAACACCAGACTGGGGACTCAGGACTTAGTGGCCCTGCTTTAGCTCTAATGACCAGTGCACTAGTACATTGGGGTTGTGGGCTAAATTTTGTCCCCAAGACTCCTATGTTGAAGCTCTAACCCCCAATGTGACTGTATTTGGAGATAAGAGTCAACAAGGAAGTAATTAAGGTTAAATGAGGACAAAAGGGTGGGGCCCTGATCTGATAGGTTTAGTGTCCTTATAAGAAGAGACACCAGAGAGGTCTCTTTCCGCACACACACAAAGAAGAGATCACATGAACACACAGCAAGACGCAGCTGCCAACAAGCCAAGAGGAGGCCTCAGAATTAAACTACCTTGTTGGCACCTTGACCTTGGACTTCCCAGCCTCCAGAACCGTGAGAAATAAATTTCTGTTATTTAAGTCTCTCAGTCTATAGTATGCTGTTATGGCAGCCAGAGCAAACAAAGACACCTGAGATATCTCTTTGCCACCATTTTCTCTTAACTCTTTCCAATCCACCTCAATTCAAACAACTGTGCTCAAGTCAAACACATTCTGTCAGTAGATATTTACCAACATCTTCTATGCCAAGATACTCAAGGGTATGGCAGATACAGTCCCTGCCCTCCAGAAGCTTTTGCTTGAGTATCACTTTGCTGTCTGGCTGCCCATTTCCCCTGCTGGACCTGAGGCACTGTCCAAAACCCCAGTCTGGCTGGCTGGAGTCCTGACCCGCCATCCTCTGGTTGGCTCCCTCAGCCCCCAGAATAAAAGACTGACTCTATTTCCCAGTTGCTATCTCAGTTGCTGGCTCCAGATGGTCTGAATACCCAGAATTTTAAAACTAACCAACCACCATATGACTTAAAGTATTAATACTTTTTATACCCTGTGAAGTTATATCCACTCATCAGCTGAGAGCCCATCACACTCTGACTCTTGTCTAGGTGTGGACTATGGATGTTTGTTCCAGTCAAGCTCAAACTGGCTTTGGGTGCTAAATATTGGACTTCTGCTTAATCCTGCTGGAGGCCAGCCATACAGCCACATCAGTTCCCTCAGGTCCCAGATAATCCCAAGGAGGAAGTCTGCTTTGGTAGAAAAGTGTAGAGTCAGAGACCCTAGTCCTACTATTGACCCTACAACTAAACAGCAGACAAAAGAACTGAATCTCAGTTTTCCCATCTGTAAAATGGAAATAGCTAGACAAATAGGTTTGTGAGGTCCTAATGAGATAAATAAATTAATCACCTACCAAATCACCGACCAAAGGACTTAGAATGCAGCTGATGACTAATGACTGCTGCTTTGCTTTCTTCCTCCCTTCCCCTGGTCCCAAGCTCCTCCCCTTCTCTACCAGCTCAGATCCTATGACGGTTTCAGTCGAGCCACAGAAAGTCCAGAAGGGTTCTTTCTGCATACTACCCTGGCTCTGTTCTTTACCCCAGATTTAGCTATTAGTAGTTGAACAGACCATGGACAACTGAGCTACGTTGTCCACAGCGTAGCAGTATAGATGCTACATGGATCTTTCATATTTCTATTCTTATATTCTTGCAATCTAAGAGAGTAGTCATGAGGACTCCACCAGAGAAAGGCTGGACTGAAACGACCTACTAAGTGACTCGGTTATCAAGGGGGGTTGAAACTATGGCAGACACTACTAGTTGTTCACTCATATTTTATAGCACAGCTCTCAACTTCTGGCCAGTCACACGAATGGTCACCTGACTGCATGGCCAATTACCACATTTCCCAGCCACCCCTGCAGCCTCATGAGGCCTCGTTAACAAGTGTCGGTCAAATATATACACTACCAAATGTAAAACAGATAGCTAGTGGGAAGCAGCCGCATAGCACAGGGAGATCAGCTCGGTGCTTTGTGCCCACCTAGAGGGGTGGGACAGGGAAGGTGGGAGGGAGACGCAAGAGGGAGGAGATATGGGGATGTATGTATATGTATAGCTGATTCACTTCGTTATACAGCAGAAACTAACACACCACTGTAAAGCAATTATATTCCAATGAAGATGTTACAAAAAAAAAACAAAAAACAAGTGCCAGTCAATAGGATGTGATCAGAAATGATGTGGCCCATTTCCAGGTTATGCTTCCTCCAAAGGAATGTGGATGGATTCTTCTGGTCCTTTATATTCTTCCCACTGACTGGCTGGGAACTGATGAGAAGTGAATTGGCTAATCTGGACCCAAAGTTGGAGGACATGTTATGAGAATGGCAGAGCTGCCTTATAATCACTTACCTCTATTCTACTACATAAAAGGGAAATACTCTGCCATCCTGTTTAATCTGCAGTACTTTTAAATTGTCTCGTTACAACCTCCTAGCCTGCACACTAAACAATACAGAAGTACTTCTCTTTAATCAGGTATAATTGCCTACCTGATGACAGCTTACTAGAATCGTAGGTAGTAACTATAAGAAATAAACATATTTCTGTGACATGAACATGTAAACCTGAAACTTTAACATATCAGCTACCATTATATGTACCTAGTATCTGAATTCTTTTACCAGGTAAATTCCTACCAATCATCCACACCTTTACTACCCAGTTAGTGTCGCATAAAACTGGAAGTCAGGGACCCTACGGCTTTAGTCAGGAAGCACTGGCTCACGTTCCAGTTTATGTCTTGCTCCTGATCCTTCCAATTTTGACCTCTTCAATTATTTTTCTCTGTATGGCCTTGCCTGGTTCCTTGAACCTAAATCACAAGACATCTTCCTAGGTCTGACTGGAGACAATCCATACACATCCCTTTGATTATGCTATTCCCAGTTGCTCCATGCAAGTATCTTCCTCAGTCTAGCCCCACGTCTAAGAGTCTACATTTCAAGGCAGCTTTTCATAACTCAGTTCCTATAAGCCCCAATACAAGGGCCTACTAGTCATGGCCTACCCATCATAACTTACTCACTGCTCTTGGAAAAACAGGGCTGTGTTCCTATATTTTAATTCAGACAAAGACAAACAAAAAATAAACACCAATATATTCATGTGTACAAACACATAATCAGAAAAAATTATTTTTTTTACCTATTTTGCTGTAATTATCTGCAACCAAGTCTTCCAAACCAACCATCTTCCAGAAACTGTCATCCCAGCCTTTCTCTGCAGAGTATGTCCATTTGCACACCAGGGAGCAGAGAGACCTAAGAAAATGGGAGAGAGGTAGAACCAATAACATGAGCCTGGCTTCCTTTATATTTTGCCTAGTACTCGTCCAGATATCTGCAATAGTATTGAAAAAGTAGAATAAACTGAAGTAGGTAATTACTCATCCCTGTTTAAATCAAAAGTCCCCACTGACACCTGTTAATGACTGAGAGCATCTTCTTTCTCTTTCAAAAGGGTCCCAGCCCTTTATTTAGGTCTGGATCAAACAGTGTATATAAATATTTGTATTTATATCTATATTCATATTTACATGACGTTTGTGAAATAAACAGAAATTACAACAATGACTAGCTACTTGATGATACGGAGCATTATTATTAAGTGTTAGGTGTGAAACTGATAATTGTGGTTATGTTTTGAAAAAGGCTTCTTAGCTAAATGATACATACTGAAACACTGATGTATAAAATGATATATTGGGCTTCCCTGGTGGCGCAGTGGTTGAGAGTCCGCCTGCCGATGCAGGGGACGCGGGTTTGTGCCCTGGTCCGGGAAGATCCCACATGCCGCGTAGCAGCTGGGCCCGTGAGCCATGGCCGCTGAGCCTGTGCGTCCGGAGCCTGTGCTCCGCAACAGGAGAGGCCACAGCAGTGAGTGGCCCGCGTACCGCAAAAAACAAAAAAATCAATAAAAATAAAGCTAGGAAAAAAAAAAAAAAAAAAAAAAAAAAAAAGATATATTATCTGGAATCTGCTTTAAAAGAGCAAGTGAAGGGGAAGTGAATGGTGTTGCAGATGGAACAGAACCGGCCACGGGTTGACGGCTGTAGGGCTGAGGGTGGCTAAATGGGTGTTCGCTATACTTCTCTATTTTGTACAGGTTCAAAATTCTCTACGATAAAAAAGTAAAAAAAAAAAGTTCTTGGTATAGATGTGGTAACTGCAGTCTAAAGCAATATCTAACAGGAGGAAGACTTGCTTCTGGATGGCGTTTTACTCTCCAGCTTCATTTCTCATCAATTCCCTCTTAGTATTCTACACTCCAGCAATAAAGAATCCTTTGCAGCACTCTGAAAAGGTCACGTTCTCGAACACTTCTGTGCCTCTACCCTACTTCTAGGTGCCTGGAAAATTCTTCCCAGCTTCTTCACCCTGATAACTTGAAACAGTTCCTTTAGCCTAGACTGAGACCCCAGTTCTAGTTTAGATGCTCCTCCTCTGAGATCACAGCGCAGGAATCAAATCTCACACAGACCTTATCACACTGTATAATTAACTGCTTCTTTTATATATCTTCTTCCCAAGAGTCCCATGCCTTCCAATCTGTTCTCCCTTGTGTCCAGACCAAACTTCATAAGGTAAAACCCGATGACACCAACCCTTGATTCAAACCCTTCGACTGCTCCTCACTCCCTTCAGGAAAAAGTCCCGTCCTTAGCTGGGCTTGAGCGACCCTCTGTGACATGACCATGCTGACCTCCAGCTTCCTCGCTTGCCATCCCCACCCTTGCTTTCTCCATTCTGCCACACTGAATTACTTGAAGTATCCTATAGTGGCCTTGATTGCTCACTTCCCTGTACCTTGAAACCTTTACTCCATTCTTTCTGCCCAGAATGTTCTTCCCTGTTATATGTCTAACTGCTGATTAGCCTTCGTGACTCAGTTCAGACTGCCCCTTTTCAAAAAGCCCCAGTGGAGGGCCAGCTGAGTCCAAAGCCTCTTCTCCAAGTTCAATGTGGACATACCTGTATCTTAACACTTAGCACAATGATTGCCTTTGCCCCTTTCCTTCTCTATCTCTGCCACTAAACCAGCAACTCCTCCAGAGCAAAACCAGCCCTAATGATCTCCACATCACCAGCACCTAGTCCACATTCAGCCATATTTCAAGCCATGATGAATACTGATTGAATGGAAGCTCTAGAGAATGAATATGGTCTGTCTGCCTCACCACAGGTAAGTGATAAACCTGGGGAACGCTTGCAGTTTTACAGATAAACCAAAACCTACCTGTCTCATAGAGCCAATAGTCTAGGCCTATCTCATTCAGTCATTCACACTGATTCACTCACTCACTTAACAAATATTTAGTATTCAGTCACTATGACCCTGGCACTATGCTAGGCTCTGGGGAACCAGTTATACGCAAAAGACCTGGTCTACTGCTCTCCTAGAAGCTGACAATTTAATTGAGGAGACAGTGATCAAACAATCACACTAAAATCACATCCTAACAAAAATGTTCTGAAGAAAGTAGAGAGAGAAATGAGAACTTTTAGCAGGAGAACCTGGTGGGAGAAAGGGGGAGAAAGTGTCAGGGAGGGCTCCACAGAAGAGCTCACATTTTGTGAAACCTAAATGTCTTTTGAAAGCAAACAAATGTTATTTATCAGTATTTTTTTCACATGAAAAAATACTGAACACATTGAGCTAAGTTAAGTGGCACCTATATATTGAAGGACAGAACACATTGAGCTAAGTTAAGTGGCACCTATATATTGAAGGAACACTAGTCCCAGTAGAAACTTAATACATATGCGCTAAACCCTTCACCTTATTTAAGCAAAATAATTTTTTGAGGTATAAACCAGCCATCTATGCAGCATGTTCTGAAGAATATACAATAGGATAACTCTTCCTGGCACAACGCCTGAAATTCCAACTTTTTAGAAGCTATGATAGCTCACTGGAAAGAACAATGCAATGAAACAAAAGACTGTGTGGAAGGATTGCTTCTACGGATCGATCCACATAGGACAACTCTTCACTCACCAAATGCCCCATTCATTTGCAGACTTCCGTGCCTCTATTCTGTCCCTTCCATCTTGACTGATTTTTGCTCCTTTCACTCAACCTTGTCTACTTGGAAAACTCTATGTTGTTCTTATGGTCCAGTTCCAATGTGTCCTCTGCACGAGTTTCCTCACTACCTCCAAGCTAACCTCATGGCTGTCTCCTTTGAAGTAGCATTATAACTTGGAAATGTTTCATTGCAATTCTTAAATGCTGAGGCAGGTTGAGTTCATGGTCCCAAGTCTTCCGCTCTCTACGTATCCACATACTTTGCCACTTAATTTGTAGTGCTACACCCTCCTCCTCCCAACCTCACACTGTGGGCAGGGCCACCTTTCCTACCTCTAGACTTTGGATTCGGTCACGTGACTGGATTTGGCCAAAATAATGAGGCAGAAGTGACTGCATTCCAGTCTCAAGTCTAAGCTTCAAGATACCTTATGTGTTTCTGCTTGCTCTCTTGAACTTCTGAGAAGATCACTCAGGGTTAGCCCATTGGTGCCAGGAGGAGGATAAGAGGTATGTGGGGCAGAGCAACGACCACCAAGCCCAGCCTGGATCAGACATCTCCAGGGAGCCAAGACTGGAGGGAGTGAGTCCAGCTGAGAAGAAAAGAACCACCCTGCAGAGAACAGCCTAAATGAGCTACCTGTGAGTCAAATAAATGATTACTGTGTTGAACTACGGAGCACTGGTTGTGGTTTATAACAGAGCAATAGTTAAACAGCTCAACACTTTACAGCATAACTAAGCTATTCCAGGCAGACTCTCCCTCCCCAATAAGGGCAAGGAGAGGGATGTCCAGTTCTCGCAGCAAGTTAGAATAAGTGGCCAGAGAGTAAGCTTGGAGTTAAGGTGACCAAACCCAGGAGGCAGGAAGTTTTACAGCTGCAGATGCCTCTGGTAAGTCCCTCCTGCATTAGGGTTATTCAGACACTGTGAGTGTCTCTCCCATTTGGGTCTCTTTAAATCAACTCTTGGGTAAATATGGATATACGAGTGCAGCACAACTGGCAATACTTGGCCACAGGTTCTCCAGAAGCCTTCAGCAGAGAGAGAGCAAGTACAGGACTTTGTCTTGTTAGTAAGTAAAGGCAAGCTAGCAGCAGCAGAACAAAAGGTTTGCCTCCCTCTGAGGCTTCTATTAGGAGCACTGTTGTCATTCCCTCAGGTGTTTTAGTGAACAAACTACACTCTCAGGATAGCTATTCACCCTCAGGCAAGCTAACCTATCAGGCTGTGTGTGTGTGTGTGTGTGTGTGTGTGTTCACGTGCACCTACATTCTCGTGTGTGAGAGCATGGGCGGAAGGAGTGAATTGTAGGATCAGAATTCAAGGTAGGAGCCCAAGAAAGGCAGGGGTTATCCTAGCAGGGTGAATTGTTTCAAAGATTGGCAGCAGGAAAGGAGAGCTGAGTCCACCCAGGGAAAAGGGTCACTCACTATCTGTTCCCTGCCACCAAGAACACCAGGGCAGAAACTGCTGTAACTTTCACTGCTTTCAGATTTGTTAATGGCAAAGAGACTATAAAAGCCTATAGCCTATATGAGAGTCAAAAGAACATAAACTAAGGAGTAGGCAAAACAAAAATAATACCTAACTTAGAGGACTAGTTTACCTGAGAGAGAAGATCACACAGAACACCTCTAAGAGGAAGGTCTCAGTGAGGTAGAAATGATGAAAACAATCGGAAGA
>NW_006789324.1:3075290-3110545 GCF_000442215.2 Lipotes vexillifer | reverse complement strand
CGGAAGAGAACACCAATAATGAAAGCAACGAGAAATCAGAAGGCAGCATGAAAGACTCTGAATTAAAACCACTAACTTTCAATTTTATTAAAAATTTCTGTAGGAGAATTAAAAAAACAAAACAAAATAAAACACTGGCACTGTTAAAAACTGAATTAATGATCTGGAAGACCAAGTGAACGAAATATCTTACTATCTGTAACAAAGACACAAAGGAATAATGAGGGAATAAATAAGAGGCTTGGAAGGCAGATCTGGAAGCCTAACATGAGAATAACAGGAATTCCAGAACGGATTTTTAAAGAAGAGGAAAAGGAAAAAAAGAAAAGATGAAGGAGATGTTCTAATTAAAGAAATAGAGTACTAGTTTTTATTTATTTATTTATTTATTTATTTAAACTGGCTGAAGCAAAATTTAAGTCTGCAGTGAAAAGTCTCATTAAGTCCAGGAAGTGAATCCAGGAAATACTTGAAGTTCAAGCATAAACAGAAAATTATACAAGCTTCCAGGCAGAAAGAATAAGTTACTTACACAGGCAAGAGATTCAGCCTAGCTAAGGAATTCTCACCTACAACTCTGGAATGTAGAAGACAGTGGAAAAAGGTACAGATCATTAAGAAAAATGATCCAAAAATCCTATATCTAGAAAAAATATTATTCAGCTGTTGGGGAAAGGAAAAGATTTTCAACGTGCAAGGATTCAAAAGTAAACTTCCCATATACATTCTCCGAGGACAATACTTGAGAAAGAACATAACCAAAAAACAATTGCTTCTGAGCAGCTATATCTCAACAGAGAGGAAATCAAAGACTAGAGGAAGCAGTTGTGGTGAATCTTGATATTAATTCATATTCTCTCTCTCTCTCTCCATAGTGTGTGTACATACATATATATACATACACATGTATATATGGGTACATACATATTTAAATCTAAATAAATGATGATCATGTAAACAGAAATTTGTAATATTAAGCTTTCTTGAAACACAACAGGTATGCTATATTAGAAGGAAAATCTAATGATAGCCTGGAACTGAAAATATTAAGTTAGCAAAACATCAAAGTCAGACATTGGACAAGGGGTACACAGGAAAAGGACTTTGTATGTTTGGGCAGAACATAAATTTAATGTTGGTTGTAAGAAATGATATGGTAATCACTAATGGAAAAAAAAGCTTAGTAGAATGCTCAAATTAACAAGGAATTAAAAGGTAATAAAGAGAGAATTAACAGTGAAACCAAACTAAACCAATTAAAATAAAAAGAGAGAGCAAGTAATGTAATATAAACAGAAAACAAAAATAAAATATAAAGAATAAAATCAATTATTACAGTTATTACAACAAATGTGAATGAGCTGAATTCTACAACTGGTTGAAGGACAATAATCACACTGGGGTTAAAATTAAGGGATATCTTGCTTACAATACAGGTTTTAAAAAATGTGATAAAGAGGTTTTGCTTTTTTATTTTAAACAAAAAGGGCAGCAAAGAAATGGCAAATACAAATTTTTTAAAATATGACAACATAAATATCCGAGTAGAATACAAGATCAAAAATATTAGCAAAACAAAGAGGATGACTTCAATGACTAAACACTCAAAGAAGAATATTACCATTCGTTTAATTTTATGAACTGAACAACATAATGTGAAACATATAAAATAAGGGCTCTTAGAAATAAAAAAAGGCACTTGAAAAGAGAGCTTTTTAAAGCTTTTTAAAGCTTTAAAGCTTTTTAAAGCTTTTTAAAGCTTTTATGATTATTTGAGAATTTGAAGAAACAGGTAAACCAAAAGAATACTACTACTATTATTGAAGAATTAAAAGACTCCAATGCAGTCAACAAACTCAATTCTATATATTCATATGGGGGAGAGAAAGGAAGAATGTTTTACAATACAAGCAGAGACCAGATGGGTAAAGTGGTATTTCACAAAGAAATTTAGAGGTTTAAAATATTTTACTGGAAAATAAATATGTTTGAAAATTAATAACCTAAGAAGGTAACATAAGAAATTATGAAAAACAGTAATAGATTAAAATGAAAGAAAGATCAAAAAGGAATAGTAAAGATAAAAGCAGATGAAAGACATAAAATAGCAAGATAAAATTCAGGGAATCAACAGAGCCAAAACATGGTTCTAAGAAAAGACAAATGAAACAGAAAAGCCTCTGGTAAAAACTGAGGAAGAAAAACGAAGAGAAGGTAAAAATAACAAATATCATGGATGGAAATGGGGGCTATAACTACAGCTAAGGCAGACATTAACAGGAAAAAAAAAGGAATTACATGAATAACATGCTAGTAAACTTGAAAATTTACATGAAATGGACAGCTTAATAGAAAAATAGAACTTATCACAACTGACTCAAAAACACAGGAAACCTTAATAAATTTATTACCATTAAAGAAATTGAGTCAGCAGTTAAAAATCACTGCTCAAATAAAACTTCAAGCCCAGGTGGTTGTACTGGAAAGTTCTAACAAATGTTCAAGGAACAGAGTACTCCAAAATATTTCAGAATCTAGAAATAAAAGGAATGTTCCCCAAGTTAATTATAAAGGTAGTATAACTATGTTACAAAAACCAAGCAGAGATAAGAAACAAAAATCAGAGGCCGCTCTCACATTATGAATGAGAACATAAAAATTCTAAATAAGACATGACCAAATTTAATATAAAAATGCGGAAAAAATACATGAAGAACAACATTCAAGAATGTTTTAATAACAGAAGATATACGGATGTATTTTACCACAGGATTTTATTAAGAGAGAAAAATGATCAACTCATATTGAAGAACAGAAAATATTTGATGAAGTTAAATGCCACATCAAGACAGAAACTCAGGCTTCCCTGGTGGCACAGTGGTTGAGAGTCTGCCTGCCAATGCAGGGGACACGGGTTTGTGCCCCGGTCCGGGAAGATCCCACATGCCAGAGTGGCTGCGCCCCATGAGCCACGGCCGCTGAGCCGCCACGGCCGCTGAGCCTGCGCATCCGGAGCCTGTGCTCCGCTACGGGAAAGACCACAACAGTGGGAGGCCCGCGTACCGCAAAAAAAAAAAAAAAAAAGACAGAAACTCACTAAAGTGGCAATAACAGAAGCTTCTGCTTCTAAACATGATGGAGTAACAGAGACTGGATTTTACCCCCCTGCCTTAAATAACTAGAAAAGTCCAAGTAAATATAAGAAGCAACTGTATTCAGACCTTGAACAAGTGGCAGCACAGGTCTGTGATCCCTGAGAGAAGGAAACAATGGGGTTAGCCCTAAGACGGTGCTGGCTTTCTGCCTGGGAGCACACACCAGACCACAAAGCAAAAAGAGGGATGCCAAGGAAGCAGTATCATGAAGCTAAGGGGACTGAGATCAGAATCCAGGGAATTTAAGGTAGCTGGAAGCACAGACTTCCTAAGAGGAGGTAGCAAGGCAGAAAGAGGGCCCTGAAAATTTGCACAAGTGTCCCATGAACTCTTTGCTGACTACTGAGATGTAGATATGCACACTGACACTCCGTGAGGTCTGATGAAGGAATGACTGGAAATCTAAGAGCGGAACAGTTCTGACTTCACGAAGAGCTAGGAGTCACTTGAGCTACTAAAAATAAGAGTGGAACATCCTCACCGATCACTTGAGACATTCAGTGGAGACCCCAAAAGACACATGCCTTAGCAGTGTGACTACACTACCTGCACTAACAAAGTTTAAAAAGAAGTCTACAAAGGATAAAACTAAGCCCAATGTACATTAACAGCCTCCCATGCAAAGTAGCTCAACAATCCTTAAAAGAAGCCAATAAAATCAAAACACTCACAACATAAAACTGACCCTGTTAGTATCTAATAAAAAATATTTGGGGGACTGGTTCAAGATGGCAGAGCAGAAGGACGTGCACTCACTTCCTCTTGCAAGAGCACCGGAATCACAACTAACTCATGAACATTCATCAACAGGAAGACACTGGAACTCACCAAAAAAGATACCCCACATCCAAAGACAAAGGAGAAGCTGCAGTGAGATGGTAGGAGGGGCGCAATCACAATAAAATCAAATCCCATAACTGCTGGGTGGGTGACTCACAAACTGGAGAACACTTATACCACAGAAGTCCACCCACTGGACTGAAGTTTCTGAGCCCCACGGCAGGCTTCCCAACCTGGGGATCTGGTAATGGGAGGAGGAATTCCTAGAGAATCAGACTTTGAAGGCTAGCAGGATTTGATTGAAGGACTTTGACAAGACTGGGGGAAACGGAGACTCCACTCTTGGAGGGTACACACAAAACAGTGAGCACATGAAGACCCAGGGAAAGGAGCAGTGACCCAACAGGATACTGAACCAGAGCTACCTGCTAATGTTGGAGGGTCTCCTGAAAAGGTGGGGGGCTGGCTGTGGCTCACCACAGGGACAAGGACACTGGCAGCTGAAGTTCTGGGAAGTACTCCTTGGCATGAGCCCTCCCAGAGTCTGCCATTAGCCCCACCAAAGAGCAGGGTAGGTCCCAGTGCTGGGTCACCTCAGGCCAAACAACCAACAGGAAGGGAACCCAGCCCCACCCATCATCAGACAAGCAGATTAAAGTTTTACTGAGCTCTGCCCACCAGAGCAACACCCAACTCTACCCACCACCAGTCCCCCCATCAGGAAGCTTCCACAAGCCTCTTAGATAGCCTCATCCACCACAGGGCACACAGCAGAAGCAAGAAGAACTACAATTCTGAAGCCTGTGGAACAAAAACCACATTCACAGAAAGAGAGACAAGATGAAAAGGCGGAGGACTTTGCACCAGATGAAGGAACAAGATAAAACTCCAGAAAAACAACTAAATGAAGTGGAGATAGGCAACCTTCCAGAAAACGAATTCAGAATACTAATAGTGAAGATGATCCAGAACCTCAGAAAAAGAATGAAGGCAAAGATCTAGAAGATGCAAGGAATGTTTAACAAAGACCTAGAAGAATGAAAGAACAAACAAACAGAGATGAACAATACAATAACTGAAATGAAAAATACACTAGAAGGAATCAATAGCAGAATAACTGAGGCAGAAGAACAGATAAGTGACCTGGAAGACAGAATGGTGGAAATCACTGCCACAGAACAGAATAAAGTAAAAGAATGAAAAGAAATGAAGACAGCCTAAGAGACTTCTGGGACAACATTAAATGCATCAACATTCACATTATAGGGGTCTCAGAAGGAGAAGAGACAGAGAAATGACCTGAGAAAATATTTAAACAGAAAACTTCCCTAACATGGGAAAGTTGAAAACTTTCCCTAACATGGGAAAGAAAATAGCCACCCAAGTCCAGGAAGCACAGAGAGTCCCAGGCAGGATAAACCCAAGGAGAAACACACTGAGACACACAGTAATCAAACTGAGAAAAATGAAAGACAAAGAAAAATTATTGAAAGAAACAAGAGAAAAGCAGCAAATAATATAAAAGGGAATTCCCATAAGGTTAACAGCTGATTTCTCAGCAGAAACTCTACAAGCCAGAAGCGAATGGCATAATATATTCGAAGTGATGAAAGGGAAGAACCTACAACCAAGATTACCCTAGCCAGCAAGGATCTCATTCAGATTCGGCAGAGAAAATCAAAAGCTTTATAGACAAGCAAAAGGTAAGGCAAGTCAGCACCATCAAATGAGCTCTACAACAAATGCTAAAGGAACTTCTCTAAGCGGGAAACACAAGAAAAGGACATACAAAAACCAACCCAAAACAATTAACAAAATGGTAACAAGAACATATATATCGATAATTACCTTAAATGTGAATGGATTAAATGCTTCAACCAAAAGACACAGGCTCAATGAATGGATAAAAAAATAAGACCCCTATATATGCTGTCTACAAGAGACCCACTTCAGACACAGGGACACATGCAAACTGAATGTGAGGGGATGGAAAAAGATATTCCATGCAAATGGAAATCAAAAGAAAGCAGGAGTAGCAACACTCATATCAGATAAGATAGACTTTAAAATAAAGAATGTTACAAGAGACAAGGAAGGACACTATATAATGATCAAGGGATCAATCCAAGAAGAAGATATAACAATTATAAATATATATGCACCCAACACAGAAGCACCTCGATACATAAGGCAAATGCTAACAGCTTATATAAAAGAGGAAATCGAGAGTAACACAGTAATAGCGGGGGACTTTAACACCTTACTGACACCAATGGACAGATCATCCAGACAAAAAATTAATAAGGAAACGCAAGCTTTTAATGACACAACAGACCAGATAGATTTAACTGATATTTATAGGACATTCCATCCAAAAACAGCAGATTACACTTTCTTCTCAAGTGCACATGAACATTCTCCAGGATAGTTCACATCTTGGGTCACAAATCAAGCAAATCACAATTAGTAAATTTAAGAAAATTTAAATCATATCAGGCATCTTTTCCGACCACAATGCTATGAGATTAGAAATCAATTACAGGGGGAAAAAAACGTAAAAAACTACAAACACATGGAGGCTAAACAATACATTACTAAATAACCAAGAGATCACTGAAGAAATCAAAGATGAAATCAAAAAACACCTAGAGACAAGCTACAATGAAAACATGATGATCCAAAACCTATGGGATGCAGCAAAAGCAGTTCTAAGAGGAAAGTTTATACCTATACAAGCCTACCTCAAGAAGCAAGAAAAATCTCAAATAAACAATCTAACCTTACACCTAAAGAAACTAGAGAAAGAAGAACAAACAAAACCCAACGTTAGTACAAGGAAAGAAATCATAAAGATCAGAGCAGAAATAAATGAAATAGAAACAAAGAAAACAATAGCACAGATCAATAAAACTAAAAGCTGGTTCTTTGAGAAGATGAACAAAATTGATAAACCATTAGCCAGACTCAGCAAGAAAAAGAGGGAGAGGACCCAAATCCATAAAATTAGAAATGAAAACGGAGAAGTTACAACAGACACTGCAGAAATCCAAAGCACCATAAGAGACTACTATAAGCAACTCTATGCCAATAAAATGGACAACCTGGAAGAAATGGACAAATTCTTGGAAAGGTATAACCTTCCAAGACTGAAGCAGGAAGAAACAGAAAATATGTACAGACCAATCACAAGTAATAAAATTGAAATTAAAAATCTTCCAACAAACAAAAGCCCAGGACAAGATGGCTTCACAGGCAAATACCATCAAACATTTAGAGAAGACCTAACACCTACCCTTCTCAAACTCTTCCATAATATAGCCGAGGGAGGAACACTCTCAAACTCATTCAATGAGGCCACCATCACCCTGATACCAAAACCAGACAAAAATGTCACAGGGAAAGAAACCTACAGGCAGTATCACTGATGAAAAAAGATGCAAAAATCCTCAAGAAAATACTAGCAAACAGAATCCAACAGCACATTAAAAGGATCATACACCATGATCCACTTAGATTTATCCCAAGAATTCAAAGATTCTTCAATATATGCAAATCAATCAATGTAATAAACCACATTAACAAATTGAAGGAGAAAAAATATATGATAATCTCAAAAGATGCAGAAAAAGCATTCAACAAAATTCAACACCCGTTTATGATAAAAATCCTCCAGAAAGTAGGCACAGAGGGAACTTACCTCAACAAAATAAAGGCCACATACGACAAACCCACAGCTAACATCGTTCTCAATGGTGAAAAACTGAAACCATTTCCTCTAAGATAGGAACAAGACAAGGCTGTCCACTCTCACCACTATTATTCAACATAGTTTTGCAAGTTTTAGGCACAGCAATCAGAGAAGAGAAAGAAATAAAATGAATCCAAACCAGAAAAGAAGAAGTAAAGCTGTCACTGTTTGCAGATGACATGATACTATACACAGAGAATCCTAAAGATGCTACCAGAAAACTACTAGAGCTAATCAATGAATTTGGTAAGGTAGCAGGATACAAGATTAAGGCACAGAAATCTCTTGCATTCCGACACTCTAATGATGAAAAATCTTAAAGAGAAATTAAGGAAACACTCCCATTTACCATTGCGAAGAAAAGAATAAAATACCTGGGAATAAACCTACCTAAGTAGAAAAAAGACCTGTATGCAGAAAACTAAAAGACACTGCTAAAAGAAATGAAAGATGATACAAACAGATGGAGAGATATACCATGTTCTTGGATTGGAAGAATCAACATTGTGAAAATGACTATACTACCCAAAGCAATCTAAAGATTCAGTGCAATCACTATCAAACAAAAAATGGCATTTTTCACAGAACTAGAACAAAAAATTTCACAATTTGTATGGAAACACGAAAGACCCCCAATAGCCAAAGCAATCTTGAGAAAGAAAAATGGAGCTGGAGGAATCAGGCTCCCAGACTTCAGACTATACTACAAAGCTACAGTAATCCAGACAGTATGGTACTGGCACAAAAATAGAAATATAGATCAATGGAACAGGATAGAAAGCCCAGAGATGATAAACTGACGCACATATGGCCACCTTATTTTTGATAAAGGAGGCAAGAATATACAATGGAGAAAAGACAGCCCTTCAATAAGTGGTGCTGGGAAAACTGGACAGATACATATAAAAGAAGGAAATTAGAACACTCCCTAACACCATACACAAAAATAAACTCAAAATGGATTAAAGACCTAAATGTAAGGCCAGACACTATCAAACTCTTAGAGGAAAACATAGGCAGAACGCTCTATGACATAAATCACAGCAAGATCCTTTTAAACCCACCTCCTAGAGAAATGGAAATAAAAACAAAAATAAACAAATGGGACCTAATGAATCTTAAAAGCTTTTGCACAGCAAAGGAAACCATAAACAAGACCAAAAGACAAATCTCAGAATGGGAGAAAATATTTGCAAATGAAGAAACTGACAAAGGATTAATCTCCAAAATCTACAAGCAGCTCATGCAGTTCAATAACAACAACAACAACAAAAAAACCCAATCTAAAAATGGGCAGAAGACCTAAATAGACATTTCTCCGAAGAAGATATACAGATTGCCAACAAACATATGAGACGACGCTCAGCATCACTAATCATTAGAGAAATGCAAATCAAAACCACAATGAGGTATAATCTCACACCAGTCAGAGTGGCCATACCAAAAAGTCTACAAACAATAAATGCTGGGGAGGGTGTGGAGAGAGGGGAACCCTCTTGCACTGTTGGTGGGGATGTAAATTGATACAGCCACTATGGAGAACGGTATCGAGGGTCGTTAAAAAACTAAAAATAGAACTACCATATGACCCAGCAATCCCACGACTGGGCATATACCCTGAGCAAATCATAATTCAAAGAGTCATGTCCCACAATGTTCACTGCAGCTCTATTTACAATAGCCAGGACATGGAAGCAACCTAAGCCTCCATCGACAGATGAATGGATAAAGAAGATGTGGCACATATACACGATGGAATATTACTCAGACATAAAAAGAAATGAAACTGAGTTATTTGTAGTGAGGTGGATGGACCTAGAGTCTGTTATACAGAGTGAAGTAAGTGAGAAAGAGAACAACAAATACCATATGCTAACACATATATATGGAATCTAAAAAAAAAAAATGGTTATGAAGAACCTAGGGGCAGGACAGGAATAAAGATGCAGATGTAGAGAACGGACTTGAGGACACGGGGAGGGGGAAGGGTAAGCTGGGATGAAGTGAGAGAGTGGCATGGACATATATACACTACCAAATGTAAAACAGACAGCTAGTGGGAAGCAGCCCATAGCACGGGGAGATCAGCTCAGTGCTTTGTGACCACCTAGAGGGGTGGGATAGGGAGAGTGGGAGGGCGACGCAAGAGGGAGGAGATATGGGGATACATGTATTTGTATAGCTGATTCAGTTCGTTATAAAGCAGAAACTAATGCACCACTATAAAGCAATGATAGTCCAATAAGGATGTTAAAAAAAAATTTTTCCAACAAACAAAAGTCCAGGACCAGATGGCTTTATAGGTGAATTCTCTCAAACATTCAGAGAAGAGCTAATACTCATCCTTCTCAAACTCTTCCATAAAGTTGCAGAGGAAGGAACACTCCCAAACTCATTCTACCAGGCCACCAACACCCTGACACCAAAAGCAGACAGAGATACTACAAAATAGAAAATTACAGACCAATATCACTGATCAATATAGATGGATAAATCCTCAACCAAACAGTAGCAAACATAATACAACACATTAAAAGGATCATACACCATGATCAAGTGGGATTTATCCCACGGACGCAAGGAATCTTCAATATACGCAAATCAATAAATGTGATACAACATATTAACAAACTGAAGAATAAAAACCATAGGAGCACCTCAATAGGTGCAGAAAAAGCTTCTGACAAAATTCAACACCTATTTATGATAAAAACTCTCCAGAAAATGGGCATAGAGGGAACCTACCTCAACATAATAAAGCCCATATATGACAAACCCACAGCAAACAGCATTCTCAATGATGAAAAACTGAAAGCATTTCCTCTAAGATGAGGAACAGGACAAGGATGTCTACTCTCACCACTGTTATTCAACATAGTTTTGGAAGCCCTAGCCACGGCAATCAGAGAAGAAAAAGAAATAAAATGAATACAAATTGGAAAAGAAGAAGTAAAACCGTCACTGTTTGCAGATGACATGATACTATACATAGAGAATCCTAAAGATGCTACCAGAAAACTACTAGAGTTAATCAATGAATTTGGTAATGTAGCAGGATACAAAATTAATGCACAGAAATCTCTTGCATTCCTATATGCTAACAGTGAAAGATCAAAAAGAGAAATTAAGGAAACAATCTCATTCACCACTGCAACAAAAAGAATAATATATCTGGGAATAAACCTACCTAAGGAGGTAAAAGACCTGTACTATGAAAACTATATGACACTGATGAAAGAAATCAAAGATGACACAAATGGATGGAGAGATATACCATGTTCTTGGATTGAAAGAATCAATATTGTGAAAATGACTATACTACCCAAAGCAATCTACAGATTCAATGCAATCCCTATCAAATTACCAGTGGCATTTTTTACAGAACTAGAACAAAAAAATCTTAAAATTTGTATGGAGACACAAAAGACTGTGAAAAGCCAGAGCAATCTTGGGGAAACAAAACGGAGCTAGATCAGTCAGACTCCCTGACTTCACGCTATACGACAAAGCTACAGTAATCAAGACAAAATGGTACTGGCACAAAAACAGAAATGTAGACCAACAGAACAGGATAGAGAGCCCAGAGATATACCCACGCACCTTTGGTCAACTAATCTATGACAAACGAGGCAAGGATATACAAGGGACAAAAGACAGTCTCTTCAATAAGTGGTGCTGGGAAAACTGGACAGCTACATGTAAAAGAATGAAAGTAGAACACTCCCTAACACCATGCACAAAAATAAACTCAAGATGGATTAACGACCTAAATGTAAGACCAGACACTATAAAAGTCTTAAGAGGAAAACAAAGGAAGAACGCTCTTTGACATAAATCACAGCAAGATCTTTTTTGACCCACCTCCTAGAGTAACGGCAAGAAAAACAAAAATAAACAAATGGGACCTAATGAAACTTAAAAGCTTTTGCACAGAAAAGGAAACTACAAACAAGACAAAAAGACAACCCTCAGTATGGGACAAAATATTTGCAAACGAATGAATGGACAAAGGATTAATCTCCAAAATATATAAACAGCTCATGCAGCTCAATATTACAAAAAAACCCACAACCCAATCAAAAAATGGGCAGAAGACCTAAACAGACATTTCTCCAAAGAAGACATACAGATGGCCAAGAAGCACATGAAAAGCTACTCAACATCACTATTAGAGTAATGCAAATCAAAACTACAATGAGGTATCATCTCACACCAGTTAGAATGGGCATCATCAGAAAATCTACAAACAACAAATGCTGGAGAGGGTGTGGAGAAAAAGGGACCCTCTTGCTCTGTTGGTGGGAATGTAAATTGATACAGCTACTATGGAGAACAGTATGGAGGTTCCTTAAAAAAACTAAAAATAGAATTACCATATGACCCAGCAATCCCACTACCGGGCATATACCCAGAGAAAAACCATAATTCAAAAAGACACATGCACCCCAGTGTGCACTGCAGCACTATTTACAATCGCCAGGTCATGGAAGCAACCTAAATGCCCATCAACAGACGAATGGATACAGAAGATGTGGTACATATATGCAGTGGAATATTATTCAGCCATAAAAAGGAATGAAATTGGGTCATTTGCAGAGACGTGGATGGACCTAGGGACTGTCATACAGGGTGAAGGAAGTCAGAAAGAGAAAAACAAATATTGTCTATTAATGCATATATGTGGAATCTAGAAAAATGGTACAGATGAACCAGTTTGCAAGGCAGAAATAGAGAAATAGAGACATCTCTACAAGATGTAGAGAACAAACGTATGGACAGCAAGGAGCGAAAGTCGGGGGGGAATGAATTGGGAGATTGGGATTGACATATATACACTGATATGTATAAAAGAGATTAATAAGGACCTGCTGTATAAAGAATAAATATAACTAAGTTAAAAAAATATTTGATGAAACAATGGCCACATATTTTTCTCAATTTGATAAAAACTATCAATCCACAGAGCTAAGCTGAATGAAACCAAAGCAAGATAAACACAAAACCACATCAAGATAGATTATAATCAAATTATTTTTTTTTAATGTGAAAAAAGAAAATCTTAAAAGTAGTCAAAGAAAAAGAAACATTACAGAGGAGCAAGAATTAAAAAAGTCTTCAGACTTTTCACCAGAAAGAACACAACCCAGAAGAAAATGGAATGACATCTTTAAAGCACTGAAATAATTTAAAAAGAGAAAAATCAATATAGTATTCTATGTTCGGCAAAAGGAAAGGATCTTTGAACAATTAATGTGGAACATAGGCTTTTTCAGACAAAGAAAAGCTGAGAAAATTCATTTCCAAGAAACCTTCATTGTAAGAAATGTTAAAGGAAATTCTTCAGGCAGGAGGAAAATGATAATAAAGGGAAATATGAATTTACACAAAGGAATGAAAAATATCAGAATCAGGAAGTATGTGGGAAATACAAAGGACTTTTTATTTTAAAATTTTTCTAAAAGATAACTGACTTTAAATCTTTATCTTGAAAAGAGAATTTAGAAAAAAATCAATGCATTGTGGGACTTATATGTACAAAGAAAACATATGACAATAGCAGCACAAATAACAGGGAGACATGAAAGTACATTATATGTGACAGGGTATAAAATAATTTTAAGGTAAACTTTGATAAGTTAAAATGCATATTATAAATCCTCGAAGAGCCAGTAAAAAAGAGATGAAATGAATAAACCAATTTGGGAGATAAAACAGAATACTAAAAAATATTTCAGCAATCTAGAAGAAGGCAGGTAAAGGGGGAAATTACATAGAATATATCGAAGAAGTAAGAAGCAAATCGCAAGATGGTGGATTAAAACCCAACCATTAAATGTAAATGGCCTAAGAACTCTAATGCAAGGACAGAAATCATCAAGCTGGATAAAAATAAAATTCAACTATATGCTGTCTACAAGAAACTTATACTAACTATAAAGACACAAACAGGTTAAAGAGTAAAAAGACAGAAAGAGATATTCCATAGAAATACTACTAAAAATAAAGTGGAAGTAGCTATACAAACATCACAACGTAGACTTCAGAACAAGAACTATTACCAGGGAAAATGAAGTCCATTACATGGTGATAAAAGGGTCAATTCACCAAGAAGACTTGTGGGTTAAAGAGGAAATCATACTTTTTAGAATGGCAACTTGAATTCAACTAAAGTCAGATTTCTTTAACTCAGAACTAACAAACAAGCAGTGTAAAAACATGCATGTGAAATCAAGGATTCATGATGGTATAATTGGATGTGTCCACCTAGGGTTGCCCTTGTTTTTTATATAGGTGTGCCTGAAATTCAGTGGTCTCAGTGGCCCACGTTGATTAAAGGACCTGACAGATGGGAGGAGTCTAGTACTGTGGGCTTGCTGCATTTTATACGATCTTAGGCAAGAGTGTGTGTGAGTGGGTAAGGCCAGGAGGTACTGAAGGATCTACCTCCTCATCATAACAGAATGTTATTATTTTATTTTGTTTCATTTCCTGATGTTCTACCTGGCCTTCTGGGAATTTCAGTATATCAGCCCTGTCAGTGACCTTCCACAGCAGGAACCATATCTGCCTCACCCATCATGTCTTTCCCCAGCAACAGGCAGAGTGCCTCTCTGGCAAATTCTGAGAGCTCAATGCATGCTTATTAGGTAATGAATGAGAACCCTAGGATGTCAGTTATAGGAGGAAGCTTTCAGGTTCCTCATCACTTTTTATTTGTTTGTATTCTAAGGCCCAGATCTTCAGCTGTTTCCCTCTGCACAGGCCCTAAGGGAGACAGGAGTTAGAACCCTGGAGTGTCCAAGGGCAGCAGCAGAGCCCTGCACTCCCTGAACAGACCATCCCCCTAAACGGAACAAAGACAGCTCTGAAAATGCACTTTGCCTACCTCACGTACCTCCCATCACCTACTTCCCCAGACACAAAAACATGCCAAATCTCAAACACATCTTTCCTTTTCTAAAAAATGAAAAACAAAGACACTTCCAGTTAAAGATACCAGACTGACTAGACATGTTGACCTCTGTTCCCTTTAAAAATTCTAAAAAAATGGCAGTGGGAGAAAATTTCAAAAAGGCAAAACCCCACAATGTCAAAGAAGACAGGATAGAAGATGACAGCAACAGAAATCTGAAAGCCAGAAAAGACGGATAGATGAGTAGTAAACTCTCTTGGTAGACATGGAAAGATAAAACTTAAGTAGCAAGTGGAAAAAACCCAGAAGCACAACAATTACCGTAAAGAGACCCAGAAAAGTTCAGGACATGGAAAGTGGGAATAAAAGTGGGGCTACAGTCAATAGGATGGTTGAAAGCCATGTAGGAAGAAACTAGACCCCCCGTGTGCCCTCATGATGAGCAGCCTGGACTCTCTCTCTCCCACACCCTGAAGAAGACTCAGGTTTACCCTCAGACAGAGTAGGGTCCAAGGCTCAGACAAAGAGGAGAGGCATCTTGACAAGACCAGAGAGGTGAAGGAAGGGCCTGCCTTTTCACAGGTCAGCCTTCAAGGTCCTTTCCCCAACTCAATTCCCAGAGCTCTGGCTGCTAGGTTTATACCCTGAGGATTTGTTTTTAGGGAATCTGGCAAGACAAAAGAAAAAACCTAAGGGTAGCTGGGAAGATAGAGGGAGTAGAGAGAACAGGCCAGCCAGATGACTCTAGTCTTAGGAGGATTAAAATGACAGAATCTAAAACCATTTTTGATGATCAATAGGGGTAACTGCTGTAATTATCATCATCATCTTAAAAAAACACATTAATTCAACAAGTATTACCATGGGCCCACTAGGTACATATCAGAGTTTTTCTAGGCTGGTGGGAGCCTCCAAACTCCGGGAGAAACAAAGGGAAAGTGTCACCAAGATTCTAACCAAAAAGCAGCCAGAACAAGAACTTTTGACTTTCCTGCTTTTACCCAGAGCAAGGCACACATCAAAAGCGCATGCCTGTTGAGTTCCAGGGGCCTGATCATTACCCCATATTTCTCCAACATGATTTTATAAAAATGAAGTCAGCACTGCTGCATTATTTATAAGCAGTTCACTGTATTGACACTGCCAGGCCCCCACCTTCAAGGGAAACCTTTTGTTCTCTGCTTGGGGAAGGCAGAACCTGGAGAGTCTCAATGGAACAAGTGAGTGGATAACAGAATAATTGGAGCTGAGAGTAGGGATAAATTACCAACGTATTCCTGGCTATGGCATTCAGGACACCCCAGGCCTATGATGGCTCTGTTTTTCCAAGTCATACAACAGACCGAATTACCAGCACTGAAGATACAGCTCGTGGGGAGATATGACTTGGACAGGATTGCTAATTGTATCAACAAAGAGACCAAGAGGGTCTTATTTCTGAAGAAATACCACTGCACCCATCAGAGCTGCTCCTGTTAAAGAGCTGTCAGACTCCAGGCTTGTTACTATTGACTCTGTACTTCATCAAGACTTGCTGACAGGTCCAAGACGGACCGAAATAACATATGCCATGATGCAACACAGGGCAATATTAAATTGCCTTTTCAGTTAGGCTTGCCGATAACATGGTTCGAAGGTGGCCGTGACAATATGGGGAGCATGAAAGGAATGAATAAGTAATCAAGTCCAGGGAGCTTTCCCATGCTGCAAAGAGAACGAGACTAAGAGTCAGAAAACAAAGGATTCTAACGTCGCCGCCAAAACATTCCAAGACCTTGCTGAAGCCCCTGGACTCAGGGGTTTGGATTTATCTCCTAAAATATAAGGATGGTAACAATTAGAGGGACTATGAGAGAAGGGGCAAGAATAAAGGCAAAAGAGAAAGGAACTAGAGAGCTTTCTGAGTCCCTGCTATACGCCAGGCACCGTACCCAGGACTTTTACGGAGGTTATCGCAACTGTTCCCACAACCAACTGGTAAGGATACTCTCAGTATCCCCGTCTGATAGAGCAGGACACTAAGGCTCAGTAAGGTTGGGTAACTCATTTGAAGTCAAGCATTAGGAAGGAGCAAGGCAGAAATTCAAACCCTGGTCTGATCCATTAAAAGTCCACACTTGTTAACTATGCGCATATTCAGGACAGTTCATGAAAGGCTATTTACACATCACTGCAAAGGCCAATCAGAGCATGTGAAGAGTATAAGAAATTTGAGATATTTGATTTCTTTGTGTTGACCTTGCCCGTGATTTCCTTTTCTTAATAAAGAAAAAACAGGAGACTAAAAAGAGATGAAGAGCTCAAGAAACACAGAGCTCTAGGAAGCAAATGAGTCGTTGCCTTAGGTTTCCTGTGAGGATGGTCTGATAAAAGTCAAGCTGTTCAGGATGCACACCATAGGTGGGGACACAGGGACAACAATGAGATGCTCATTCAAGATGGGGAAATTAAGACTGCCTTTGAGATTTCAGCTGTAATGTCAATCTGTCATGAATAAGAGTACAAATCTGCAAAATAATCCTAAAAAGACTAAATGGGTTCCAGGACATTCAGAGAGCTCCCAGTAACCAGACTGACAGCATCAAGATGGCTAAAGAAAGAATATGTTAGTCAGATGGATGGTTGGTCTACATGAGCAGAGGAAGAGGCGGGAGCAGAAGACAGAGAGGCAGAGATGACTGTCAGTGGGGAAAGGGAAGAAAGTTCCAGGTGGAAAGAACCACACGTGCCAGGGGCTGGCAGTGGGAAACAGTACAGTGCAGAGCACGTCTCAGAGAGAGCCTGCAAACCTCAAGGGCTGAGCGTTTTCCCCAAATGAGGAAAAAGGAACAAAAGAGCGATTCACTCCCTCCGTCCTACGTTCAGTAACAAATATTCAGTAAGCTCTTAATGTGTACCAAGAACAGATATTTTCTCTTCCCTCATGGGGCTTAGAATCTAGCAAGAGAGAAAAATCCATGAAGGGCTCACTCGAATTTCTAATAAATACTATGAAGGGCATTACAGGGTGTTCATAGAGCTTATGGTATCAAAAGACGTGAAGAACGACAAGAATTTATATCCTGCCCTAGATTCTTCCACTAAGTGGGCAGGGCTATGGGCCCAAGGGTTTCCAGTGGCAAACCCCAGAGCTAAAGGCCATTAAAATGGGGCTGCTGGGGCTGCCTTTTGATGGGAACATCCTCAGATTTCACCCCCCGCCCCCGGCCCCTGCCTCTGGTTTGCCTCTGCCATTGCCCTAGCTCCTTCTCCATTCTGGTGATGTTGGGTTTCTAACTCAATCATTTCAGGCTTATTCTGACTTCTTGGACATGAGCCTCGATCTCAGCCTCCTGGCTCTGGTCATCCAAAGATTCACCACTGTTCCCCCTTCTAGTTCTTCCAAACATCTTGTCTTTAAGGTCCCACATTCTGGCACTGGCTTCCTCTGCAAGGTCTACCCTAGTATGAATATGAGGTTATTCATACCAAGACCTATTCCCAATCATAGCTATATCTTAGTATAACTTAGAAGAGATTAAGTCATATGCACCTATCCCAGTCTGAATCACAAGGGAGAACTTCCCCAACCATTTTATGAGTTCCAATATTAAAATATCTCTTCCAAGGTTAGCTCATCCTGGCCTATCCTATTACAGGACAACACACTGTGTATCAACAGAGACAGTGGTGTCTGTACAATCCTTATCTTTCAACATTCTTCAGTCCTAATGGCATCCCAAATGTGCCAGTTGTCAAGCTGAGCACTGGGCCTGATCCAATGTTATCTAAAGTGTACACATCAGTAAGCCTGGGATCTAATGCTACAGACAAGAAATATATGAAAAAGAGCAAAGCTATTCTAATGCAACTACTTGTGGTGGGGGGCAAGGAAAAGAGAGTTATATTAACATATGGTCATTTAGGGCTGGTCTGCCTTGAAGAGATAATTTAAGATTCCTGGCAGAGGATGAGAAAGGGGCAGATTCAAATAGCTCTTGCCAATTGGCCCCATGCATTCCTTTATTCCATTTGGCCATTTGGATATTAGGCCTTTGGAGCACCCAACAAACATCATCTTAACTCAAGAATACTCTTCAATATAAATAAATGCATAAACAAGTTATAAAACCAACATATCCTTGATACACTGGGGTTACCTTTACAAATTCCCCTAGTTATAATAAGAATTATACTATGCTATAGTTTAGCATAGTACCTAACATACTGTAGGCACTCAACAAATATGTTTTACTTTATCTTTTAAGAGGCATCGACAACTTTTTGTCTTTCAACTGTTTTGAAAGACATAGTGACTTCCTTTACAGTAAACATTCCAAACTGCTATGCTTGATTTTGTCCAGTGATACCACCTGCAGGCATTCAATACTTATAGCTCCTAAGAATATTTAGCAGATCTTATAGTTCTAGTTCTCTTTCTCTATCAATTTTGGTTTGGTCTCTAGAAATGATGCCATTCTTCTCCCATGGTGCAAAATGCACAAGTGCTTGGAGAATTCTTTCCCTCACCTATTCTCCCTTTGCCAGGACTCACTATACTCCAGGTACTGAGGATGTCAATATGAGGATGGCCATAATGATAAGTGGAGGTCACCACGGTGATGCCAGTGCCCTTCTCAGTTATGATGCCAACTGTTCTAGCAACCAAGGAGCTGCCTGCTTTACTTAGCTTGCAGAGCTGAGAGTTTTAACACAAAGTAGTATCTCTCTAGCACAAAGGGGAGAGAGCCAGATTAAGACTTTTCAAACAAGACAAAGAGGAGAAAACATTAAAAGAAAGAGTTGGTGTCCGGAAACAATAAATGCTAGAGAGAGTGTGGAGAAAAGAGAACCCTCCTAACACTGTTGGTGGGAAAGTAAATTGGTAAAGCCACTATAGAGAACAGCATGAAGGTTCCTTAAAAAACTAAAAATAAAGCTACCATATGATCCAGCAATCCCACCCCTGGGCATATATTCGGAAAAAACCATAATCCGAAAAGATACATGCACCCCAATGTTCAATGCAGCACTATTTACAATAGCCAAGACATGGAAGCAACCTAAATGTCCATCGACAGAGGAATGGATAAAGAAGATGTGGTACATATATACAATGGAATATTACTCAGCCATGAAATGAATTAAATAATGCCATTTGCAGCAACATGGATGGACCTAGAGATTACCATACTAACTGAAGTCAGACAGAGAGGGACAAATGTCATATGATATCATGCATATGTGAAATTGAATTAAAAAGTGATACAAATGGACTTATTTACAAAACAGAAACAGACTTGCAGATATCGAAAACAAACAGTTACCAAAGGGGAAACGTAGGGGGAGGGATAAATCAGGAGCTTGGGATGAACATACACACACTACTATATATAAGATAGATAACCAAGGACCTACTGTAGAGCACAGGGAACTCTACTCAGTATTCTGTGATAACCTCTAAGAGAAAAGAATCTAAAAAAGAATGAATATATGTATATGCATAACTGAATCACTTTGCTGGACACCTGAAACTAACACAACATTGTAAATCGGCTCTTCTCCAATAAAATTAAACTTAAAAAAAAAAAGAGTTGGTGAACTACAAGTATAGACTTGAAGTTTTCATAACTTTCAAGATATCTTGTCTCTAAAAAAAGGAAGGAAGGGAAAGGAAAACAGGAAAATGAAATGGAAATGGAAAAGAAAAAGAAGCAAATAAAAAAGATGGCCTTAAACCTAGGTTCTCAAGGGATGAACAGGCAGAACACAGAGGATTTTTAGGGCAGTGCAACTACTCTGTATGGTTCTATAATGGTGGACACATATTTACATTTGTCCAAACCCATAAGATGTGCAACACCAAGAGAGAACATTAATGTAAGCTAGGGATTTGGGGTGATTATGATGTGTCAGTGTAGGTTCCTCCATTGTAATAAATGCACCACTCTAGGTGGGGATGTTGATATGCACGTGTAGTGCAGGGGGTATATGGAAATCTTTGTACCTCCTGCTCATTTCTGCTGTAAAACTACAACTGCTCTAAAAAATGGTCCATTAAAAACAATGACAACAACAATTTCAGTTCTCAATATCCTTCAGGGATCAACATCAAGAAAGAGTACATCAACTCTTCAGAAGGAGGATACAGTCAGACTTGCTATTAATGTCAAGAAAATGGCAATTTTGTGACTTAGCCATTTAAGCATTTATAGTAAATATCATCTCTCTAGCCTCAGGGGGTTAACAGTCTCGTGGGGGAGCAGACCACCCTAGGATCACCCAGCTCACATGGGGAGAGCAAGTGTTTGAACACAAACAGTTAGCTTCAGAGCCATGTCCTTAACTATAAAACACAGTGCCTCTAGGAGCATACCCTCTGTGTGACACTGACGGGGGGATTTCACAGGTGAAATACAAGGTATTTAAGAGGAACAGTGCGGGAAGAGGACAACCCTACCTGGGGATATTAAGGAAGCTTCCCTTAGAGGAGTAGTTTGAGCTGTGAGTCCTGAAATGTGAATAGGAGTTCACCAGGGGAACCGAGGTTGCGGACAAGATGTTTTAGGCATAGTGTGTGTACCAAGGCATTCAGTTCAAGCATAATCCTGCCTCCAGATGGGAGACAAAATACCCAACCTCCCCAGGGCTCCTCCAGTCTTTTGATTTCACTGCTGCTATGAGGAAAGCATTACTGAGCACGTACAGAGTCTGGATCAGACACGGTGATGCTTCCCTGCATTCATTTTCTTCATCCCTTAAGGAAAGTAATAGTAGTATTTATCTCATAAGTTCATTAAGTGAGTTAATTCACATAAAGCATGTAGCACAGCACCTGGTATACAGCACATGCCCAACAAACAGTAGCCATTTTTGTTCTCATTGTTTTCATTCATCATCGTCGTCATCACCACTGTATCATAGCTACCTCTGATCCAGAAAAGACTAACGAAAGAAATATTCAAACGAAACCTTGCTTTGAGACAATGTTAAGAACACTGCAGAGAAATGAGATGGGTTTTCAGCTCTGAGTTGAACATTATGTGAACTAAATGAAATAATAACCTAAGCAACCCAGCTCACTCTTGCTCAACTCAACGTAAAATTGAGTTAAAAACTAAATTATTTTTTTAAATTTTATTGGAGTATAGTTGTTTTACAATGTCGTGTTAGTTTCTACTGTACAGCAAAGTGAATCAGCTATACGTATACATATATCCACTCTTTTTTGGATTTCCTTCCCATTTAGGTCACCACAGAGTATTGAGTAGAGTTCCCTGTGCTATACAGTAGGTCCTCATTAGTTATTTATTTTATAGAGTATCAATAGTGTATATATGTCAATCCCAATCTCCCAATTCACCCCACTGCCCCCCCTTTCCCTGGTATCCATATGTTTGTTCTCTATGTCTGTGTCTCTATTTCTGCTTTGTAAATAAGATCGTCTATACCATTTTTTTCAGCTTCCACATATATGCGTTAATATACAATATTTAAAAACCAAATTCTTGATTCATATCTGGCATACCAATATTGGGCACAAACTGTGCCCCCTCAGCAAAGTTAGGGTCAAAACCAGTCAGAATACTTCATGCATTCATGGAGTGATTCATTAATTCCCAGACACATTTTTGCCAGCACTGAGTATGGCTTCACAGAGATACGGAGGCGAGTACTGGATCTCCGCCCTTGAGTAGCTCAGAGGGAGGAAGGGAACAGAGTCGTACGTACAGGGGGGAATGCAAAAAAACAACGTAAGAGGGGTTTTTTTTGTTTTTTTCTTTGCGGTACGCGGGCCTCTCACTGTTGTGGCCTCTCCCGTTGCGGAGCACAGGATCCGGACGCACAGGCTCAGCGGCCGTGGATCACAGACCTAGCCGCTCCGCGGCATGTGGGATCTTTGCGGACCGGGGCACGAACCCGTGTCCCCCGCATTGGCAGGCGGACTCTCAACCACTGCGCCACCAAGGAAGCACTAAGAAGGGTTTTTTGTTTTTTTTTAAATCTTTATTGGGGTATAATTGCTTTACAATGGTGTGTTAGTTTCTGCTTTATAACAGAGTGAATCAGTTATACATATACATATGTTCCCATATCTCTTCCCTCTTTGTCTCCCTCCCTCCCACCCTCCCTATCCCACCCCTCCAGACAGCCACAAAGAACCGAGCCGGTTTCCCTGTGCCATGCGGCTGCTTCCCACTGGCTATCTACCTTACGTTTGTTAGTATATATATGTCCATGTCTCTCTCTCGCCCTAACACACCTCACCCTTCCCCCTCCCCATATCCTCAAGTCTGTTCTCCAGTAGGTCTCTGTCTTTATTCCTGTTTTACCCCTAGGTTCTTCATAACATTTTTTTTTTCTTAAATTCCATATATATGTGTTAGCATACGGTATTTGTCCTTCTCTTTCTGACTTACTTCACTCTGTATGACAGACTCTAGATCTATCCACCTCATTACAAATAGCTCAATTTCGTTTCTTTTTATGGCTGAGTAATATTCCATTGTATATATGTGCCACATCTTCTTTATCCATTCATCCGACGATGGGCACTTAGGTTGTTTCCATCTCCGGGCTATTGTAAATAGAGCTGCAATGAACATTTTGGTACATGACTCTTTCTGAATTCTGGTTTCCTCAGGGTATATACCTAGTAGTGGGATTGCTGGGTCATATGGTAGTGCTATTTGTAGTTTTTTAAGGAACCTCCATACTGTTCTCCATAGTGGCTGAACCAATTCACATTCCCACCAGCAGAGGAAGCACTAAGAAGGGTTTTAATGCGAGCAAATACAAAGCTCTAGGGGAGCACAGAAGGCTTGAGAAATTAACTTCGTGAACCAGAGAAAAAATGAAAAACGTGCCTGAGATACACATCCTAGGGAAACTAGGGTGAGGAGTACTAAGTTATCGGTGGTTTGCCTATTCTCTGGTTGAAACAAACGGCAGCTTCCTGAATGGGTCCTGCTCCCACTCGCTTCTGTGCTTCGTCATGCAGTTTTGAGCTGCATGAGCTGCCTGTAAATTTTAGAGATTAATCCTTTGTCAGTTGATTCATTTGCAAATATTTTCTCCCATTCTGAGGGCTGTCTTTTGGTCTTGTTTATGGTTTCCTTTGCTGTGCAAAAGCTTTGAAGTTTCATTAGGTCCCATTTGTTTATTTTTGTTTTTATCTCCATTACTCTAGGAGATGGGTCAAGAAGGATCTTGCTGTGATTTATGTCATAGAGTGTTCTGCCTATGTTTTCCTCTAAGAGTTTGATAGTTTCTGGCCTTACATTTAGGTCTTTAATCCATTTTGAGCTTATTTTTGTGTATGGTGTTAGGGAGTGATCTAATCTCATACTTTTACATGTACCTATCCAATTTTCCCAGCACCACTTATTGAAGAGGCTGTCCTTTCTCCACTGTATATTCCTGCCACCTTTATCAAAGATAAGGTGACCATATGTGCATGGGTTTATCTCTGGGCTTTCTATCCTATTCCATTGATCTATCTTTCTGTTTTTGTGCCAGTACCATACTGTCTTGATTACTGTAGCTTTGTAGTATAGTCTGAAGTCAGGCAGCCTGATTCCTCCAGCTCCATTTTTTGTTCTCAAGATTGCTTTGGCTATTCGGGGTCTTTTGTGTTTCCATACAAATTGTGAAATTTTTTGTTCTAGTTCTGTGAAAAATGCCAGTGGTAGTTTGATAGGGATTGCATTGAATCTATAGATTGCTTTGGGAAGTAGAGTCATTTTCACAATGTTGATTCTTCCAATCCAAGAACATGGTATATCTCTCCATCTGTTTGTATCATCTTTAATTTCTTTCATCAGTGTCTTATAATTTTCTGCATACAGGTCTTTTGTCTCCTTAGGTAGGTTTATTCCTAGATATTTTATTCTTTTTGTTGCAATGGTAAATGGGAGTGTTTTCTTGATTTCACTTTCAGATTTTTCATCATTAGTATATAGGAATGCCAGAGATTTCTGTGCATTAATTTTGTATCCTGCTACTTTACCAAATTCATTGATTAGCTCTAGTAGTTTTCTGGTAGCATCTTTAGGATTCTCTATGTATAGTATCATGTCATCTGCAAACAGTGACAGCTTTACTTCTTCTTTTCCGATTTGGATTCCTTTTATTTCCTTTTCTTCTCTGATTGCTGTGGCTAAAACTTCCAAAACTATGTTGAATAAGAGTGGTGAGAGTGGGCAACCTTGTCTTGTTCCTGACCTTAGTGGAAATGCTTTCAGTTTTTCGCCATTGAGGATGATGTTGGCTGTGGGCTTGTCATATACGGCCTTTATTATATTGAGGAAAGTTCCCTCTACACCTACTTTCTGCAGGGTTTTTATCATAAATGGGTGTTGAATTTTGTCAAAAGCTTTCTCTGCATCTATTGAGATGATCATATGGTTTTTCTCCTTCAATTTGTTAATATGGTTAATCACATTGATAGATTTGCGTATATTGAAGAATCCTTGCATTCCTGGAATAAACCCCACTTGATCATGGTGTATGATCCTTTTAATGTGCTGTTGGATTCTGTTTGCTAGTATTTTGTTGAGGATTTTTGCATCTATGTTCATCAGTGATATTGGCCTGTAGTTTTCTTTCTTTGTGACATCCTTGTCTGGTTTTGGTATCAAGGTGATGGTGGCCTCGTAGAATGAGTTTGGGAGTGTTCCTCCCTCTGCTATATTTTGGAAGAGTTTGAGAAGAATAGGTGTTAGCTCTTCTCTAAATGTTTGATAGAATTCGCCTGTGAAGCCATCTGGTCCTGGGCTTTTGTTTGTTGGAAGATTTTTAATCACAGTTTCAATTTCAGTGTTTGTGATTGGTCTGTTCATATTTTCTATTTCTTCCTGATTCAGTCTTGGCAGTTTGTGCATTTCTAAGAATTTGTCCATTTCTTCCAGATTGTCCATTTTATTGGCATAGAGTTGCTTGTAGTAATCCCTCATGATTTTTTGTATTTCTGCAGTGTCAGTTGTTACTTCTCCTTTTTCATTTCTGATTCTATTGATTTGAGTCTTCTCCCTTATTTTCTTGATGAGTCTGGCTAATGGTTTATCAATTTTGTTAATCTTCTCAAAGAACCAGCTTTTAGTTTTATTGATCTTTGCTATTGTTTCCTTCATTTCTTTTTCATTTATTTCTGATCTGATTTTTATGATTTCTTTCCTTCTGCTAACTCTGGGGTTTTTTTGTTCTTCTTTCTCTAATTGCTTGAGGTGCAAGGTTAGGTTGTTTATTCGAGATGTTTCCTGCTTCTTAAGGTGGGCTTGTATTGCTATAAACTTCCCTCTTAGAACTGCTTTTGCTGCATCCCATAGGTTTTGGGTCGTTGTATCTCCATTGTCATTTGTTTCTAGGTATTTTTTAATTTCCTCTTTGATTTCTTCAGTGATCACTTCGTTACTAAGTAGTGTATTGTTTAGCCTTTTGCAGTACGCACGCCTCTCACTGTAGTGGCCTCTCCCGTTGCGGAGCACAGGATCCGGACGCGCAGGCTCAGCGGCCATGGCTTACGGGCCCAGCCGCTCCGTGGCATGTGGGATCCTCCCGGACCGGGGCACGATCCCGCGTCCCCTGCATCGGCAGGCGGACTCTCAACCACTGCGCCACCAGGGAAGCCCCCTTGGTAAATCTTAATCACCTTCAGGTGTCGATTCCTTTGGGAATTTGTCCAAGGGTGTGCTGTTCATCCCCCTCCCATGGTGCTTCCACTGGTCCCTATCCTAGCATGCACTGCATTATGATTGCCTGCTAAACTGTCTGTCTCCCACCCTCAACTGTAAACTAGATGTACATTCTGCTTTTTTGACTTTCCAGTAAGGCTAACACATAGACGACATTAAATAAATGTTTGTTGACTCAGTACCTATCACTGATGTCGCCTTTGTAACCTGCACGCACACCCATTTTATTCTTGTACTGGAAGTCGGCTTTGAGGGCTGAACTGGAGCTCTACCACTGCAACTCAGTCCATATGCTGAGTTTTTAAATGCATTCAAATTAAAAACAAAACAACCAACCAACAAAAGGGCTCAGAGGCCTCTGCTCAAGTGTAAGTCAATATCCTTGCTAAACTAAATAAGGAAGGGAAGTTGCCTGCTTACTATTCTTTTTAATAACTAGCACAAAGGAGCTCATGGGGTTTCTTAATTGAGAAACCATACAAAAAGGTAAAAGTGCACTTACAGTGTACCATGTCTTTTTTTTTTTATCTCCTTTAAAATGATCATGTGTTTTTCTAATTGAGAAAAGCTTATTTATCAACCAGATCTGAAAAAAAAAAAATCCATGGCCTATATTTACTGTTTCCCTTGTGGCATCATTTCTGTTTCTTTTGAACCTTGCAAAGCAAGGTTTATGACAAACAAATCATGTCTTGTAAATTAGGCAACCGGAGAAACTGAGATGGGAATGACTGATGGCAGGCTTAGAAAGAAACCACCATAGATCACAGAGGGTCACAGTATTTCAGTTACTCACCAACCTGGCTGGATCCACTGATTTTAATGGTGTGAGACGTATTTCTAGGTACACCTGAAATCAATGATCACTTACTAATCATACCTAGCCTTAGTATTTTTAGGCAAAAGACTGGTAAATTAAGAGTGTAGCATTCAATAGTTTGGAAATGGAGAACAGAAAGGAATGTCAGATGGAAGGGAAAATTACACCAGGGGAAGAGAAGGATATGGAATGATGGAATAATCATCTTTAGGAAGGGAAATATTTTCAGTTGAAAGCAACTGTTTTCCATTTCTATGAAAGCAACGAGCATAAATTTCAGTAAAGGAGGACTCAGATTAACTGAGAGAAAACTGCCTAACTTACAAGACTAGAAGACACGAGTTGGCGTGAGATGACTTTCTTCTTCAAAGGGATCTTTAAGAAAGGACGGCCATGTCAGTTTAAGGTGGCTGGGCAACTGGCCTGAAGAGAAGAGAATGGATGATGCAGGTGACTTCTAGTTTTTACCATTATTATCGTTGTTATTCTGGTCCTAAGATTCTGCAATTCGTTTGATTTACTGTAAAGCCAACCCCTTCGATCTCAACAAAAGAACAATACTGAAGACTACCGTTTCTGGGAATTTCAAAGTCATGAAAACAGTTGTGCCCAATTTATGGTCTTATTTAAATAAAAGCGCACAAGTTTCCCTTTAGACTGCAGTTTAGTAAAAGACGCCGAGGGGCTACACAGTGCAGATTCTGTGGGAGGTGCCAGGAGCAATGGAGATAAACCATGAGTCCCAGTCCTCAGTCCAATGAAGGAGGGAAAATGAGCCGATTCATTACTGTGGTGTAAGTGACACTAATAAGCAGCCTTACCAAAATCCAAACCACGGAGAAACAAAACATAGAAAGGCAATATGCAGTTGTGATTTCAAGTGCTGGAAAAAATCTGAGAAAGAAGTAGATGATGAAGTTGGTATTAAAACGTCGTAAGATGGTAAATGCTATACACATTATAAACAAAGACACAGAAGTATGAATACTTGAATCATGCCTGGGAACAAGGAATGGCCTCGTTTAAACTGAACAAAGGTAGCTGCTGGGAAGTAATAAGAAAAAAAAAGAACCTGAAACTTAGCTTGGGTCATGGAAATAACCCAGTATGTTAAATCTCTAAAGGTGAGGCGAGAGATATTTATTATCCTTGGGTCAAAATAAAGTCATTTCCTAATTATTTCCCCCTCAACTGGAATAAGTCAGACCAAATTTATTATGGTGTTTCTTAACAGAATTCCTAACACTGAAAAGTTACAACTTAGGCAATTAACTGATAACTGCTAAACACATGCAAAGTCTTGGACTTCCCAGCCACTGTAATGTACCCATAAGGCACCAATATGGATTGGATTGCCTAGTGGAAGAACAGCTAATGGGACAGCCTTGGCACTTTCAGTAAGGGTTTAAAAATATTGTCACAATAGATATCTGACTCTGAAAAATCTTCTAAACCAGAAGCAGAGAAACACCAACATAAGCCATTTGGGGAAAAAAAAAAAAAAAAATCTATGACATGCCTAAACCTTAGAGCTGGCTGCTGCTGCAGAATTTGTAAAACATTCTGGGTTTACAATGAATAAAGGAGGAAGTGAATAAGTTCCCAACTGGTACTTACCTCTCAAGTAAACAAAAGAATGTTCCAGGATGTTGTGCAATGGAAAGGGCACAGGCTTTGGAAATAGGTAGTCCTGGATTGAAATTCTAGCTCTGCCACTTGCTATGTGATTAGGCATGGGCAACTCTCTGAACCACTCCATTTTCTCACATCTCAGGTCGGGTAATGACATTGAACTTAAAACCTTGCTGTGTAAAGGACCTCCTGGCACAGCAACTGACCTGGGCAGGCCTTCATTAACAATACCTAGTATTAGCAGTACTCCTTTTTCTTCAGCTTCACTTGGCACATTTAAACACACACACACACACACACACACACACACACACACACACACACACACGTACTACATACTTCTCCTGAAATCTGTCCATCAAACCTATGGAAAATCTCCCCATTAAATGGTCTCTTCTGAAACCCCAAGATCTCTCCCCGACTGGTGCAGAGACCACATGGGGAGGGTGGATTTCATATCAACACACAGTTCTCTTGTCAGCCTATAAATTGGCTCAGATTCCCTCCAAACAGAGTCTGTTCCCCTGAGCTTAATAACTACTCTAGATTCAGAAAGGGTCTGAAATATTCACGTTTTCAGTGGCATTTACGTGAAAACTCCAAACCAGAAGATTTTAAGTTAAATATCTACCATCATCCTGGTCCATTAGACCAATCACTGCCACATGCATATGTGCACACGGACATTATCTCCAGAGCGAGCCACATGTTGACACAACTGTAACATCAGTGTAACAGGTACTAAGTACTTCCCTAACACTTCCCCCAAAGCAGTCACTAGACCCATCGCTTAGGAAGTGGGATGCAGGACAAATACGTTCTCAGCCACTACATGTAATGGGTACATGAAGTTTCTTTTCTGTTGACTGTTGTATACCTTTGAAGGTTTCCAGAATAAAAAGTGAAACCAAGTGAAAGAGGATTTAGTGACATGGAGGTCTAATGCTGACCTTAGGGAAAGTCAATCTGAATGCCAATTCTGTGCCAGTCAAGGAAGAAAATAAGATAGATATGGTATCTTCCCTCCTGTACCCTGGAGGGAGCAGAAGAGGTCAGCATTTAACATAAAATTATATAAATACTTACAGCTGTCTTAAGTGGGAAAAGTGCAGGGTACCAAGAAATCTTATAATTAAGAGGGCCCCAATTTACCCTGGGGGTCAGGGAAGGACTGCTTGGGGAAGTGGCATCTCAGTGAGACCCGCAGGGTGAACAAGCATTGTCCAGTGAGGCGTGAGGGAGAGGGCAGTGTCCCAACCAGGAGGACAGCCAGGCTGATCAAAAGAAAAAATGGTTAGGCACCTTTGACACATATGATTTTTGCCTCCCAACAGTCCTGGTAAAAAGAAACAAAATTAAACTAAGTAACTGACTCAAAGTTGCAGAGCCAAAATTACTCACTAATATTAGCAACTGCCATTTCTCTTCCAGATCCTCTTCAACAAATGCCAGTTGCCTACCATTTTACAAGTCCCTATGAATGTGTATACAGCGAGATGTGTATACACGAGGTAGTTGTGTCGGTGGGATTAGAAACCAATGAAGTTCTAGGTCTCAAATAGTGTTATTAGCTAAAAAAGCAAGAGTTGATGTGCCGTCCTTAGGCTTGCATAGGTACAGAAGTCCTGGAGATGAGCTAGTGAGCCATGTCTGGATCTTACCATGACTGAGAACGGGCCAGTCCAGGGTGGTGCAGACTGTATGCTTAGCTAGTGCCTGGCCTGCAGAGAGAGCTCCACTACGGGGTGGGTGGGGGGATAGTTGTTCTGAGGGCAAAAGCGGGTTTATCTGCCCCACACTTTTCCCTTCTGATTGCATCTCTGTACAGACCTGGTTTCCCACCACCAACCCTGAAGAACGTCCAACCTGGAGGTCACGGCAGGTAGCGTCACACGTAATGCAAATGAAAACACAGAGCTCCTCAGGCGACAGCAGAACTCTGACCGCCCCCCCCATGCCCCTGCCCATCCCCCAAGGAAGAAGAGAAGCTTCTGAGGAGCTGGAATCACAAGGACTTGGTGAGAGACTGACTGAGCGTGGAGAGGAGGAGGAGGACAAAGCCTTCAGGACGCTATCTTGGGCTCTGGATCCTTCCTCAAAGACAAAATCCAAGTCTGAAGCCGCCTCTTCAGATCTAATTAATGAGGGGTCAGGGAAATGAGGGTCTGAGGCGTGGTATCATGGGCTAGTCGGGCCAGAACTTGTAAACACCCACCTCCTGTCCGGTTCTCTTGACCTTTCTCCAAGAACAGTGACCTTCGGCAGTGGTAAACAAAGATCACCCCCAAAGGGCTAATTTTAGACCTCATTATAACAGTCAGAGCCAAAGCTCTTCCCTTTCCTGCGCTGGGACAAGACAAACACAAGGCTCCTTATCCCTGTAGCTCGACCTCTCTGGTTACCAGATACAGACAGACATCTGTGAAGGGCAAGTGCCCGCCAGGCTGTGGAATCTTATCAGGGAGATTTCCCAGAGAAGGGAGGTGGGTACAGTAGATTCAGGCGCTCTTCATTCACTCAGTGACACTCAGTGATTCATTCACTCAGTCCCCGGACAAATGTTTACGTAGCATCTGCCACCTAACAGGCCCAGGAGGCAACCCTGGGTACACAGAGATGAGTGAGATGAACCCGGTGCCCTTCTTGGGGGCCTGGGCAGAAGAGCCAGAATCAGACAGTGAATCACAAAAATGACTATGTAATGACAGTGGTGATCAATGCGATGAACCGTACTTGAGAGGCATCTAATCTGGTCCAGGGGCTTTGGTACAGATTCCTGGGGAAGGAGTGTTTAAGTTGAAACTTGAAGGATAATAAGAGCTGAGGGAAGGGAATGTGAAAAGGGCTGGACCAGCCAGAACGTGGACTGACTAGGCGGCAGCAAAGTCAGCGTGGCTACAGCAGCAAGGGAGGATGTGCAGAGAACCGGGGGCCATGGGGCTGGAGGCAATGCAAGGCCAGGCAGAAAGGTTTATGGCCCATGCCAAGTGCCAGGGACACTAACCAGAGAAATATGGGGAGGCAATGACGGGTTTCAAGCAAGGCGCTGTCACGATCAGCTCAAATCTCGACTGTGCCATCACGAATCTATATGACGTCGGGTGGGTCTCAATCTCTCTGATTCTGCACGGTGAAGTTAGCCTCCTCCCACTTGCTGCCTCGTTCAGTCAACAGACATGTCTTTATCGTGTGCCTACTTTGTGCTGGCCACGTGTCACCAATGGCATGAGACAGGGAACAGGACAGGTCCTGGCATTCTTGGGCCTCACATCCCAGTGGGGGAGTCAGCCAGGCAAACATGCGTGCCAGGGAGGAGGCCAGCAGAATGACAAAGAGGAGTGACGCAGGAGGCTGCCTTTGGACAGGGTTGGCAGCGTGGGCCTCTGAGGAGAGGACCCTGGAGCTGAGGCCAGAGGAATGACAGCGGCCCTTCAGAAGAAGGAGAGACCTGGGCAGAGGGGAGAGTGACCGTAAGGGCGTGGGGCCTGTGCGGCTGAGCAAGCGGAGCGGAGCGCAGACCTAATGGCACAGGGCCTCCTCGGAGCAGGGACGTTACTGCGTGAGCAACTGGGAGACTGCGAGGGACCTGATCTCAGTGACCCTGTGAGACCACTTAGGATGATGTGTGGAGGATGGACAGGAAGGGGGCAAGAGTGGAAGGATGAGATCCAGAAGGGGGCTGCTGTGCTCTTCCACCATTGGCTACAGCACATTACATTTCATCACCAGCCAGCTACTGGCTTCATAACCTTGGGCAAGTTACTCAACCTCTTTGCATCTTAACTAGCCTCATTTACAGGGGCAGTAATACCCGCTACCTCACACTGGGCTGTTGTCATTTCTAAAGGACACAGAACAGAGCTTGGCGGAGCTCTCAGTACATCTTAGCTACTCTCATTTTCTCACTATTCATTTCCTGTCCATCTCTGCTACTGGACTCTGAGAGCCTCATCTTTATCCGCCCAGCACCTGCGCCAGGGTTTATCCTAGGTACCCTGTAAATTAGGAGTCACAAATGGCTGCCGGAAGACCTAAATTGGCCCAAAGACATATTTTGTTTGGCTGACTCAGAGACTTCAAAGTACATGAACTGTGAATGTCTTCAGGCTGCGGGTGCTCTCGCCAGCTTCCTGGATCCCTCCTCACCTGTCTTACCTCATGCCTGCCAGTGTCTTACGTGTGTACTGCCTCTGCAGGCACTCAAGTTTGTGACCTCTAGTAAATACTCTGTGAACTCTTAAAAATGTGATTGCTTGGAACGTCTTTCACAAATGTAAGTGACGTGTAAACGACGCAATAACTCAACTCTCTACCCCTGTCTCCAGCCCCCAGTGGAGCAATGGACCACAGGGTCTGACTTTCCAACTTTTCTTCATACAGTCATCCATCACGTATTTAGTGAATACTTTCTAGGTCCTACGAACTGGGAGAAAAAGGCAGAGATAGAGTCTACCTTGACTGAACTTACAACCAGCGCCGAAGAACGAGGATGCTGCAGTCTTCTTGGGTGCAAAACGTGCACTAATAGTATATAACACTGGGGAGTCTAAGCCTTTTGCACAGATTATCTTATTCTGCTCTTATAACTCTGTAGGGATAGCTTGGACAAATAGGTTACTCTATTTTGTAAACAAATGACGTATCAATGAAGCTAAGTTTACTGTCCAAAATGACAACAAATAAATGGCAGATTTAGGATTCCTGTCCCTTGTCATCAATAAAGGTAATGCAAGCACAGGAGGGCTAACTCCCTTTGTAGAAAAACCTATAAAGCTTTTCTCCTTGCAACATGCTACAGGCCCGAGAATAATATAGGTGACAACGATACCCAGACATTGACCACCACATGGTAACATAACTTAGACTGGCTTAGACGGCGGGAAAATTATGACAACGGGGCTGGCAGAGAATAAGAGACTTGGGTTGCAACAGAGTTCTCCATGGGCTCCACATGTCACCAGTGACACATCTGGAAATAGAAAAGAGAAATCAGGAAACAGAACACGGCCCCTGTATTGCCAGGAGAGTTACAAAAGCATATTTTTGGGTAAGGCGATGAGATTTTGCCACATGGTGCCAGGCCAGACAGCAGATCTGCAGGGCCCAGGGAGATCTGCCTCCAGAGGGACCCTCTCTGGTATTTCCCAAGAAGGCTTGGCATACTCAGGGAGATCACTGCAGCCGCCTCCGCAGACACCCTTGGAGTGTAGCAAGCCTCCTCTCTATACACCAGACACACAGAGGCCTGGAAAACACATCATCATCTTTGAGAGACGCAGCAGCCTTACCAATCCTGAAGATGTCCTTTCTGGATGTGAGCAGTATTCAAGGCTCCTTGGCCGTCACTTGATTTAAATCAGTGGTTCTTAACCAGGGGAATCTGGCCTCCCAGGGGACAGCTGGCAATGCCTGGGGATGTTTTTGGTCTCCCTGACAGGGAGGTAGAGAGATGTATGACTGGCATTTAGTGTGTAGATGCCAAGGATGGTGCTAAACATCCTACAACATCCCACAGGACAACCCTGCAACAGAAAATTATCTGGCCCAAGACGTCAAGAGTGCCAAGGTTAAGAAACCCTGATTTATATGTCTAAAGTACTTTCTGATTACTGACTATATGCCAAGCCTTATGCTAAGCTCTACAAAGACAAAGGTGAACTGGAAAAGTCCTTTTCCTCAAGGAGTTCAGATTCTAGTGGGAGAGATGATCATGTAAAGAAACAACTGTCACTCAGTGTGACTGGACTGAAAGCTGGTGGTGGGCTCTGGAGTAAGAGGGCTCTGGGTTCGAATGCTGACGTACCTGTCTATGCATTAGCTGTGTGACTTTGTGACCGAGGCCACTTAACCCTTCAATTTCTTCTGAAACTGTGAATGGGAAATGATGCTGCTTCTACCCCTACCGCTATTATTGCTCCTGCTAGTATTATCACGACTTCGGCTAGAGATCTATTGCTACCACCCCCACCATTGCTGTCGCTGCTGCTGCGACTACCACTACCACAGAAGTAGAGTACCAGACAGCCAGGAGGCAGGAAAGATTGGGAAGGAGAGATATGTACAGCTTCTAGAATGTGCCCCTAAAGGGAAAAGTATGTTTCTTCTTCATCCATCTTTCATCCTGCTGCCTGGAAGGAGACCGAGGCAGAAAGCCACCTTGGATCATGCGTACAAGAGCATCACATAAGGATGGTTCAAAGCCACCTGGGTTCCTGGAGGACCTCATGGAAAGCATCCATCTCTAGACTACCATGTAAGAAAGATGCCATCTTATATAAGCCACAAATAGGACTATAACCTAATAACACAAAAGTATAGAAGTTGATTAAGCCAGTTAAGGAAAGGGCATTACTAGCAGAGGAAATAGCATGTGCAAAAATACAAAGAGTTGAAAGAGAATGAAAGGATCCACGTTTTCTGATCCCTTCCACCAGGAGAGTGGCAGAGGGTGAGCTGGGAGCATCAGGGAATAGCTAGATCACAGCAGGCCTGAACTCCGCACTAGGGAGGTAAGACTTGAAAACTTTTTTTTTTT
>NW_006789324.1:3065073-3075279 GCF_000442215.2 Lipotes vexillifer | reverse complement strand
TTTTTTTGCGGTACACGGGCCTCTTACTGTTGTGGCCTCTCCCGTTGCGGAGCACAGGCTCCAGACGCGCAGGCTCAGGGGCCGTGGCTCACAGGCCCAGTCGCTTTGCGGCACGTGGGATCTCCCCGGACCGGGGCACGAACCCGTGTCCCCTGCATCGGCAGGCAGACTCTCAACCACTGCGCCACCAGGGAAGGGTTTCAAATGGAGAAGTAATAGATCCACGTTCAAAGATAAGACTAGAGGTGGACGGACCACCGGTTTCGGGGAGGGAGGTGAGGAGTGAGAAGGTGAGTTGGGACAGAAGTTGGGGGCAAGGCAGGAAGGACGGCGGGAGCCAAGGAGCCCAGTCAGGAGGATAACGGATCCCAGAAGTAGTTAAGGGGCAATAGAATAGTGTTTGCCCCTCATTTAGTGAACAGTAATGGATATGGGAGGTATGATATCAAGGGTTTTGGTTTGGGTAATACTGATAGCACCTTCCCTATGACAGGAAACACTGAAAGAAAAGCAAAATTATTTCAGGGAAAAGGAGTGGAGCCTGAGGTGCCTGTGAGTCAGCAAGTAGAGATACCTAACGATGAGCTTGTTGTGCAGTCTGGAGATCAGGAGAGAATGCAGGACAGACATCCAGATTGTGAAGTTGGCAGCGGACAGTGGGTATTTACATCATGAGACCACGTGACATTTTGTTGTACTCTGATCAGACTGAGGCATCTGACCCGCTGTATTCAGGTCCCCTCCAATGACCAATGGAAAAGTCCACCATCTCCTTTCCAAACATATTGTGGGCTTGTATACTTTAAAAAAAAATCCACACACTGGGGAACAGAACAGCTGGGCAAGGTTCAAAATTTCTAGAGGACACTGGACCCTATCAGAAACAATGCTCTTCTCAGACCACAGCCTGTTTCTGAAGGAACCCTGATGGGGCCCCACCACAAGTTTGCATGCAGGGCCCACGAACACATCTGACACCTGCAGAAGCCATACACGTTTGGGATTGACATGTACACACTGCTATACTTAAAATGGATAATCAACAAGGTCCTACTGTATAGCACAGGGAACTCGGCCCAATATTATGTAACAACCTAATTGGGAAAAGAATTTGAAAAAGAATAGATACATGTATATCAGAATCACTTTGATGTACACCTGAAACTAACACAACATTGTTAAATCAACTATACTCCAATATAAAATAAAAATTAAAAAAAGAAAATGTCTCACTGCCCTGGGACTTTGCACCGAAAAGATATGAAACAAATCCCCTTGGAACGCCAACATTCAGTGTGGCTCACAGAAAAATGTGCCACAGAGGACATCCAGATAGTACTTTCAAGGCCCCCAGAGCAATACTTTGTTTTAAATAGAAGTGGGCGTTGACACCACTATGAAGGATCCGCTGGTGGCTCCAGTTATCACAGGGCAGAAAAAGCCCAGTAATTATTTTCTCCCCAAAAGGTTAATTCTCTGCAAGTTAATTCTTGGCTTTTCTAAAACAGGACCCGGAAATTAGCTCTTCACGTGCAAGACTGCAGATACCGGACCCAGCAGCAGCTTCTGGCTGGTGGCTATTCCCTTCTACTTCTTAAGAAGTGAGGAGGGGGCAGGAAGTGAGGTTTTGACTTAGGCACCATTTAGCCAAGTGGAGAGAAAAATCTCCCTTTCGCTCTGAAACAGGATCAAACAGCTATAAAATTTATTGGATGCAACTGAGGCAAGGGTGTTGTTGGGTGAAAAGAATCAAAGAAAGAACTATGGGCTGAGCTCAGGACGGTGTAACAAAATCTGCACCTGTTGTCACTCACTTAATTACCCCAGATCTCCCAGGCAGCTTAGATTTAAACCAGACAGGCCTGCGGCCCAGCCTTGCTGATGCTGGCCTTTTTTACCTATTAGCACAAAGGCAAAAACGTGTGTGAGCATGCAGGCACACGTGGGTGTGCATGGGGGCGTACACATGTCTGCTGGAAACGAACTGGGAAGGGGGACCTGGAAAAGAATGACACTTCTTGCTGGGTAGAGGCAGGGGCGAGGCAGCAAACTTACCCACAAACAACTTCGGCCCAGAAAAGGCAAATTCTAGATTCCCTAATAGTTGCAATTTGCGGGTTGTATTTTCAAGTCTATTTTGATTGAATCCCCAGAATTAATCGTTTTCATAAAAGGAAAGCAACAGCACCAAATGAACTGGGTTGATTGGAAAGACAGAAAGTTCCCCAAGCAAAAAAATCAAGAGGAGAGACTGCTGGAGTAGAAAAGTACTATTCCACTTACCCTCTGAAGAGCCCTATTTTCACACACATTTTAAATCTCTCTCTATATACTTAGGTATATGTATTTATTTTTCTTTAATCTTTAAGTTTCTAAGATAGTTTTCTAAAAAAAAACAACAGAATTATTGAAATTAAATTTAGCAAGGCCAGCAGGAGATTCACTTTTCTAAAGGTCTACTCCAGGTCACCCATTCAGCAGGTCACCTCTTTTTAATCTCTTGCATTCAGTGAAGTCATACCTCTGATGGTCTAATGTTTTCAGTTTTCACGAAGGGGAAGAGAGTTTCCCGCTGCATGAGGTCAGTCATATGGTGACCAGCCACTCACACGCTGGCTGAGCACTCCTGGACCAGAGGAGCTCCCTCGGCCCCAGCCAGGGGACAGGGCCCAGGAAGAGCAGCCGGGAACCTTCCCTGCTCACCCTGGGAAGTAAGGGCAGTATTTTCCCCAAGTTCTAGAGGACAGAAGAGACCTAAGTGAGGGGGATACTCACCCCACCTTTCATACTCAAAAGCACCTCTAATGTTGCCAAGTGGTCCACTCAGTACTCACCAGCACTAACAGGTGCCATCACAGACTCCAGAGGTGGGCAGTCCTCAGCTCTAGTCCCAGCCACGGGGGCAAGTTGCCTAACACTCTGAGCCTCAGTTATCTCCCGTGAAAAAAAGCAGTAATAGCTTTGAAAGTTTAAATGAAATAATCCAGGTAAAAAAAAATTTCTGTATGGGTCTTTAGCACTCAGTATATGTTCACAATATTTCGAAAGTGCTTTGTAAGCTCAAAAGAGATGGGCAGATAGCAGTTAACAAATCTCTCGAGCACCCTTCTGATCTCTGTGTCCTTAACATCCAGTGCCATTCCCATGGACATTTAATGACAATCTCCAACTAGGGAGTGGTGCAGGGTGGTGGTTGAGCACTTGGGTTCTGAAGGCAGGCAGATCTGAGTTTGAATTCCAGTTCTATCACTTATTAGCTGAATGACTTGGGGCAAGTCATTTTAATAGTTTCTCTCTCCAAAAAGAGGAGGGTCAAGGGGCTTCCCTGGTGGCGCAGTGGTTGAGAGTCCGCCTGCCGAAGCAGGGGACACAGGTTCGTGCCCCGGTCCGGTAAGATCCCACATGCCGCGGAGCGGCTGGGCCCGTGAGCCATGGCCGCTGAGCCTGCGCGTCCGGAGCCTGTGCTCCGCAACGGGAGAGGCCACAGCAGTGAGAGGCCTGCGTACCGCAAAAAAAAAAAAAAAAAAAAAAAAAAAAAAAGAGGAGGGTCAAATGACAGAATCTCAAACTTTCAATAAAAGTCAGATTGTGTGTATGTTCCTCACCTTCATTAATAAAGTCTCAGACAATGATTAAGACTGGAAAATGTTACATGATCCCTGTAGCACACATGGAATCATAAAATAACAGGGGCAGAAATTACCATCAAGTCAGGTAATATCTGGCCTGTGAGCCACTACCCCTGGGTCCATACACTTGGAGAACATCAAGAGTGGATATTTCTTTGTCGCTTAGCTGAGACTGACTTACCAGTCATCCCCACACTGCTCCAGACAGCAATTTCCGACCGATAAGAAGAGGCATGAGAGCTAATCTATCCGATGTTCCCAATCCAGTCCTACCTTCCCGTGTGGGAGATGAGACAGCAGGAGGCCATGGAGGTTAAGTGACCTGCCAAGGGTCCCGCCTCTAGTGGATGATGATCCTGGCCCCAGAAAGTAAACCATCTAACTCCTCATGCAATGTTACTTACATCTCCCGCTCTGCCTTTCCGAGTTGCTCATACATCCTCAGGGATGTGAGAGAAGCTTCTTTTTTTTTTTTTTTTAACATCTTTATTGGAGTATAATTGCTTTACAATGGTGTGTTAGTTTCTGCTTTATAACAAAGTGACTCAGCTATACATATACATATAGCCCCATATCTCTTCCCTCTTGCATCTCCCTCCCTCCCACCCTCCCTATCCCACCCCTCTAGGTGGTCACAAAGCACCGAGCTGATCTCCCCGTGCTATGCGGCTGCTTGAGGGAAGCTTCTTTGATGCCCTCTTTGCTGTCCTCCTCAGAGCTGCATGGGTGGGGAGGGGAGAGTGCACTTAACAAATGACTGCTAAGCTAACTCCAACAAGCCCTTTCTGTGGCAGGTGAAGGATGAAGGGGAAAAAATAAAGTATCTTTTTCAAACACTTTGATTGAAGATATACAGGTTTACAAATATTCCTAGCCAAGTCTGCTTCTCATTGGCGTGAGCAGACAGAATTCTTACAGCCCACAGAACCTGACCTGTAACTTCAGCCACGGCAAAGTGAGTCACTTCAGCTGCTGAGGGAAGGCAAGGTGACCGGCCCTCACCTCCACCATCTCCATCTCCGTCTCCCTTGACCGTGAGTAAAGCAGCAGCTATGCAGTTGGTGCCACCAGATCGGCGGCGGCCTGAGGCCATCTGTTTCTGTCTGGCAGGCAGGATCCCAGCATGTGCTGGTTCCAACTGGATTTTTGTGGGGAGGGAAGCAGAGAAGGCCCCAGCTGCTGTCACCAGACAAGGAGGCGCCTTCTCCTCACCTCCATCCCGGGCGCCCTCCATGGACCTGAGTTCCCAGCTGTCCTGTGGCTACAGACTCTCCTTGCCTGACTCAGAGTACTAAACGTGCCCTCCCTCCAAAGGGAGCATTAAAAACAATTTGGTGTGTGTTTATTCATATCTGTGATAGAAAACGGAGGGTGGGGTAGAAAATTAGACTTATTCTCTTTTGCAGGTGGTACCATCTGTTGCAAGATTTTTACTTCCCTCAATTCCACAACATGCCTGTCATCCTCAAAGTTTTTGAAACAAAATAATAATTGTAATGATAATAACCAAGCCTGTATCAGCATTGCCTGACCTTGCTTAGAGAACTGTAGGCAACTACACCCCTTTCCTCAATGTTCAGCTCACCCAAAGCAACCTGGATTGCCAAAATTGTTCCCGTCCACTCATTCAACACATATTGACTGGAAGTGACTACGTACGTTCTAGACACAGGTCTAGGCACTGGGGAGCAAGCAGGCAGGGGTCCTGCCTTCATGGAGCTGAGATTACATTTGGGGGATTTCAACAACTAAACAGTATACTTAGATGACTAAACAGTACAAAAGGGGAAACAATATATTTCCAGAGAGTCGTAAGTGAGATGGGGACTTCAACGTGGAAGGCAGAAGAGTCCCTGTTGAGGGGCTCTCCCTGAGGAGATAACTTCTAAGGTGAGAACTGTGAATACACTGCCACGTTTTGGCATTAAAGCATATTGTGCTGTGTTTTTGAGTCCTGAATTACTGCTATTTTTGTTGGCATGATACTGTGATTTCAGACGTTCGTCAGCAACTTTGTCCTTCTTGACTCTTCCCGTCCAACTGTTCCCTCCTTCCCCTCCTGGATACCCTAATGACAAGCACTCCTGGCCCCTCTTTGCCCGGTAACCCTCTGCCCCCACCCATCTCCCACTGGGGAGGGGGAGGAATTGGGTCCCCAGCAGGGCCACCTACCGGATTCGTAGGGACAGGGACAAAACCACCTGCAACAGACGAAGGCAGAACTGCCCGGAGGCTGTGGTTCTGAAGGCTCAAGTAGGGTGAGGGTGAGGGTGAGGGTGAGGGTGCAGAGCGTGATGCTAATCGTCCTCCCTGAAGAGACAGTAGCTTTACAGGGAGCCCAGGGGAGCGGGAAATGACACCAAGAGTAGGACCAGCAGTAGAGCCCAGAGGAAGGCTTCCTACCATGTGCCTACATTTTTGTATTTGAAATATATTAAATGTCACTGTTTAAAAAAAATTAAGAATTGCAAACATTCTTAAAATATTACTCCTTGGTATGACGTAAAATAAACACTGAAAAACCAATTCCATTATTTTGCTCCAACACTACTGCAGGAGAGGGGGCCTGCTGATCTTCTGAAAAATGAAAAGAGCCAGAAGAGGAGAATTTCAGTCAAAGGGACTCGCAGACTCAAAGAACCCGAGGCAGAAAAGAACTCGGCATCGTCTAGGAACCCAAGAGAAGCAGATGTGTGTGAACAAAGTGAGAAAAGGAGGGATGGCATAAGACGAGGGGAAGAATTAGGTAGAGGCCAGGATCATGAACTCAGTGAAAACTCTCACACCAGGGTCTATAGGGAAGCGCACACGTGCGCGCACGCGCGGCGCGCGCGCGCGCGCGCGCGCGCACACACACACACACACACACACACACACACACACACACACACAGCAGAATGAAAGTCAGGTGTATGTTGTTTCTCATGGGAAGAGTAGCTCCAATTTTTCCACCTCAAAAAAAAAAGCTGATTCCCATCCCCCTCTTCTTCTCATCATGATCCCCCTGCCAGAAAAGCCTTCCCTTCAAACAGGCCCCTAGTGCTAGGGCAGAGGGAATCTATGTATCAGGTAGGTAGACTGGAGGCACATACCCCTCCCCCAATTCTTCAAAGTTAAAAAAAAATGAATAGAAATGTGAGAGAAATCTCCAAAGAACATGAAAATAGCCACAAAATTGTGAAATCGAACTCTGATTCTTCTGTGCCAGTTTAACAATTGTGCCATTTTTATCAAATTTAACTACCTCCTCTAAATAATCCCTGTTTCCCAGGCATTTAGTCACACTGTATCTGTACCACTGATTGAGAGCCTAATACATGCTCGACATTATGCTGCATGCTTTATATATGATAACACTTTAATTCTTCAGAATAAAGAAAGTAATATCAATCTCATTTTATGGGTGAAGAAACTGAAACTCAGAGATCTTAAAGTCACAAAACTGGTAAGTGAAAGAGTCCAAATTTGAACCTAGATCTCTTTGGTTCTAAAACCCATCTTCCTTCTAATACATCAAGAGCCCTACAAAAAATTCTGATTCTCTTAAGACTAAAGCCACAACCAGTTCTGCTGATTCCTCAGAGCTAAACTCCTTCACAACGGGTGTATTGTGAAGCCCTCCTTGAACACTCCAGCCAATAAGCCAGCCTTCCTTTGACCTTGAACGGCACTGCATAGTGACTACCATCCATCTGTTCCGTCCTGTGAGCACCTCCTGTGTACTGGGCATTGTTCCCCGTGTGATGATACAACAGGAGACAAGTTAAAGGCCCTGCCCTCAGGGAGCTTCCAGTACAGTGGGAGAGACAGGCAACACTCACATGGAAAAGTCAAATACTGCCAGGCAGGCACCATGCAAGTTAGAACTAAATTCTATCCATTTTCTTGGGGTTCTTTTCCCCTGTGTCTAGAATAGGCTGCACAGCTGTGAAGTGTAAGGACTTGGGCTGTTCCTGATGCAGGGAGGAGTAGGAAATGCAGTTGGAGGGACAGAGCCAGCCCAGGAAGGGTCATCACTGCTATGCTGAGGGGCTCAAGGAATGGGGAGTCACTGAAGGGATTTCACAAGTGAGGAGCATAATCAGACCTACATTTTTAAGAGGATCTCCTCCGAGGAAAGTGACCTGGAAAACAGGCCACAGGAAGGAAGACCAGTGTGCAATACACTAGCTGAGTGACAGGGAGTGCCTGGAATCCACTGGGGGAATTTTTTCTTTCCATCTGACATTCTGACTTTCACACTGTCAGAGAAAGCCAAGATGCTCGATGATGCTCACAAAACTCCCACATCTATGGCCTGTGACAAGGTACCACAAACACACAGAAATTCAGATATGGGCAAACCACCTAGAAGAGGCTTCTGTCCCTCAGCTGTCATGTTCCTTTGCCAAACAGTTCCCAGTGATGACACCTGGTGTTCTGAGCAGTGACAAAGCTATCAGTGGGACCTTTACCCAGTACTGGACCAAGAAAAACAAACACTCTGGTACAGCCCAGCAAAGGAAGCTCTGGCAGCCTGCCCCGTTGGTAGGGTTTCCTGACCTAAACAGATTTCCCCTCCTGTTACACAATCCTCTGGGGCCAAGAAAGGACTAGGAAATGGGCGGCAGAGTTCAACAAGGTTGCGTGGCACAAAACACAAACAAAATCTGGGTTCAAATACTCCTTCAGTCATGGGTTCACTGTGTGACTTCGGGTAAAATACTGAACTTCTCTGAACCTTAATCTCATCAAATGCAAAACCAAGTAGTAATAACTGCTCTCCAGGGCTCTGGCAAAAATTAAAGGAGAAAACATAAATGATGAGTCAACTCAACTACAATACCAGGCACTCGATAAGTGTTAGTTATCTTTCTTTTTCCTGACTTTCCTTTCTGTATTCACCATTTATTTACCTTATGCTTGTGGTAATAACTACTAGATGCAAAGCCTTACTCAGAAACAGGTCATCTTAAATGAAAACAATTAAAAACAGTAACACCAATGGAAAACTTGCCACATCCGTTGTAATAAAGCAGAACTATATGGAAATACAATCTCGATCTGCTCCTTGCACAACTGGAATCCCTCCAATCTATCAAAAAAAACCGCCCTGAATCTAGAAGATCCCCAACCGAATGATCATAAGAATCATGGGAAGCTAACAAAATTACAGATTTGAGCTTCTGTTTCCACTCAGATCTACTGAATCAGAATTCCCAGCAGGTTGCCCAAGTATCTTTACTAAAAGGTTTTTTTAAAAAATTAAAAATCTCTGCAGGTGATTCTTGACATCATGACTTACTTTCTGAGGCTAGTTTGGGGGTCAATAATCTAATCTCTCTGTCTGCTCAGACATGGACCAAATCAGACCAATCGCATAGCAAAACCTCAAAGCCAGGAACTCCTTCCAAGTCACAGACAGTGACAACGTTAAGACTGGGGTCCCAACGTCTCCTTTGAAAATCCACACTAATGATAAGAAGTTAACTTTGACCCCAATCCTTCTCATCATGGCAAATAGTTTTACAAACCAGTTGCAGTGACTGATGTCGGGGGAGGGTGGCCTAGTCAAGTTTTGTCCTCAGCCCAGTAAGACCACTTAGAGGTCAGGCAGGCACTGGCAGCCTGCCTCTTTCATCTGAGTCTCCAGAAAGTGCCTGGCCTCTGTATTGCCACGATAATATGTCCCAAGTATATTTGCAACTTGATACAAAACATGTGTCTTCTTGTCAGCCCCAGTGAAGGTCAGGAAAGGAAAGAAAAGCAAGAAAAGAAGATAGAAAGACAGGAAAACAGAAAAGACAGACAGGAAGGGAAGGGATGGAAAGATAGGCAGACAGGAAATAGGGAGGGAGGGAAGAAGGGAGGGAGGGAGAAAGAGACAGAGGGAAACAGCCACAACTAAAGGGGAAAACATCCCTCCACTGGGGTTTAGGGAGGTGGGAATAGAAGCAAAGGCAACCAAAAGAAGTTCCCTTAGGAACCCAAGACTCTCAGAGATTCCAAACTGTTAATTTTTTAAAACTTTTTAGTATGTTAAATTATAAACATGTTCAAAATTAGAAAGAATAGTTAGTGAACTCTCATGTACCTATCACCCAGCTTCAGGTAATTTCAACTCATGGCCATCCTGTTTCATCTGTACGTCACTCCAGTTCTTTTTAAGAGAATTCTAGACTTTGTATTATTTTTCTGCAAATATTTAAGCATGCATCTATAAAATGTGAGATATCTTTTTAAAAGTAATTGCAATAGTATCATAATTTAAAATAATTCCTTAATATCACCAAATGTCCATTCTGTGTTCCTACTTCTCCTACTACTTTACTTTCTTCTTTTAACAGTTATTTTTTGAGTGAAGGTTCAAATAAGAACCATATATCAAGAGTGATCCACATGTTTCCTAAGTCTTTTTCATTATAGTTTCTCCTCCCTGTCTCTTTTTCCCCTCTCTGCACTTTTTTGTTGTTGTTGTTCTTGAAGGAACTAGGTCATCTAACTAGCTAGCATTTATTTATTCTTTGTCACAAAGAGATTTCCCTGTTCTAAGAAAAGACTTGAGAAGCTTCATTAAAAAAAAAAAAAAAAAAAAAAC
>NW_006789324.1:3040787-3064777 GCF_000442215.2 Lipotes vexillifer | reverse complement strand
CACAACTAAGGAAAGCCCTCGCACAGAAACGAAGACCCAACACAGCAAAAATTAATTAATTAATTAATAAACTCCTACCCACAACATAAAAACTTCATTAAAAAAAAAAAAAAAAAAAACCAAAGAAAAGAAAAAGTTAATGACTGCTGGACAAATCCCTCAAAAACAGCTTTGCTGAGCAGGTGTATGTAAAGCAATCAGAAACATGCCCTAGAATGGCACTGTTGGCACTGTTGGCACAAATACCCCAGAAAATACTCATGCCCAAAGCTCCTTGGTGGCCAGGAAGTTGGGAGCAAATTTGGGCCTCTTTGTGATCACTAGAGTCACCCATTTCTGTTGGTCTCATTAAAGAGCAAAAAGGACATTTAAAAATTCAGAAGACCTTTTCTGGACATCAGAGATCTCCAAACTACAGTATTTTGATCATTCCAGGGTAGACGAATCAGACATGTACAGAGTGCACTGCTCTTAATAGACACCAGTATACAAACACTTGGCAAAATACACTTGGGGAAGTCCCAAACCCTACAAGATTGAAAAATAATTTGACAAACTCAGTGAACACCGTATGCTCTGGACTCAGTCTGTCCCTTCTGTTCAAGGGTGTTGGACTCAGAGAATGGATGAGGTTCCCTCACTCCTCTCATCAGACCACCGTAGAACATCAAAGACTGACATTCAGGGCGAGCCACAGCCTCTGCCCTTCGAGTGTTACTGGAGAGGCAGCGGACCTCTGCTTCCACAGGGGCCTGCGCAGGTACACACCCACCCACCACCCACCCTGGGAAAGATGACTTCATGAACCAGGCCTGGTCAAAGGGGCAGTCTCTTTTCATGTCATCACCTCTGTCCACTCCACCCTTGGAACTACTGATAATTCCCACTGGACGTAGGTCTGGCCACTCAAAATCAGGTTCAGGAGACATCTTTCTGATGCTCACAGTATCTGAAGTCAGGACATCCGGAGAGAAAAATAGCCGTGCATGGACGATATTCCTTCATTTTCATTCCTAGGGTGAGGTATAATTCTGCTTTGTGAAGAGCCCAAAGCTGTTTCTTATATTTTAATTTATATTTCATAATTTTAGGAATCAGTGATGATTTAACTAGTGAACAAGCCAAGATGCTTTCTTGATGAGTATGGTCACATAATAAAGACTCTCAGAAATCACTACACATTACCCCACTCCAAATTCAACTTCAGAGCATTCTGTACTAATATGCTTACAAGTAGGAAAACCAACCTAGCAACAGCTTAGCAACATTTACTGTAGAGTTCTCCTCCCTCAGTCTGCAAAATTGGCTTTGAAAGTATGTTGTGTACTCACAGGGAAGGATTACTATGTTGGAAAAAAAAAATCCATGGACACATAATTTGCATTTGCTATTTTTGAAGTCCACGTGGATTATTCATCTTTGCTGATGGCAGACACTCCCAGGCAAACCTCCATACTGTGCTCAACTCTGGACCCAACTTCATAAATGAGGAGTGCAGCAAGGTTTCCTTTTCCCCTCCAAGGGCCTTTCAGAACTGAGCCATGGCGAAGGAGCTCACTTCCCCATTTAGAAATAACTCTTCCAAGGCCACAGTAAGCCTCCCCAGTCGACTCCAGTCTCACAGCTTTCCAAAGGTCACCAATGTTCTCAGAGTAATATTCAGCACCAGTTCTCTGGCTTTCCAGGTGACTCTCCTGGGACAGGAAAAGAGCATGTCCAAGTCCCACTCTCACACCTCATTTAAATCAACATTGCTTCTTGCCCAGCCCACAGTGAAGAAGTTAGTGGGGACAAGTTATCTGCTTGGTTGTCAATATCTGTACAGATGCAATTAGCATGATATTTAGCAGATCTTTATTTGTACCCAAGACACAAAAGCTTAACCTGTGTCACTGTCACGGGTATTCTGTAAACAGCCTGACATGATTAGGGAGACACCCACGTATACTCATTAACAGAATGACTTGGTTTATACTACTACCTTTGTTCAGGCTCTTCAACAGCTTCTTAATTGGTCTTCTCTGCCTCTAGCTTCCCTTGCTCCAATCTGCTTTTCACAATGGTGCCAGAGGATTGTCTAAAAAGCCAACATAACTGTATAATTTCCAACTTAAAAACCTCTGATGGTTTCTTGTCACTAAAAGTATTTTAAAAAACAAACAAAAGTGCCAGAACAAAACAAAACAACTTTGACATGCACTGAGGATACCTACAGTCTGGTTGTCTCTCCTCCTAGCCTTCTCTATATACCATTATCCCTAAAGCCTATTTTCTAAAGCCAAATATCTTACCATTCCCCTTTACTGCAGCATGGTAGGCCTCTATAAACTTCCATACCTTTCTACATAATGTTACTCACAAACCATGGCCTTTGGGCCAGATCCAGCCCACAACCTGCTTTTGTAAACCAAATTTGATTAGAACACAGTCACGCCCATCCACTTACACATTGTCTCTGAATGCTTTCTCATGAAAAAGCTGAATAGTTGTGACAGATACCATGTAGAAGCAAAGGCAAGAATATTTAATATCTAGCTCTTTACAGAAAAAGGTTGCCAATCCCTGGTCTAGAATTTTGGCCTCCCACTCACCCCCTGCCCCAGCTCCTCCCTTGGAAAAATTCTATGCATCTTCAGGAGATTTATACTAAATATGTATATCCCTATCTCTGAGGACCAGGACATCTTACTCTTTCTGAAGAATGTTCTAATGTTTAAGCCATTTCCCTTAGCATAAGAAAATTCTGATTTTGTTTACAGTGGCCATGCCCCCACCTCCAACTGACCAGTCTTGATGGTCTAAGCCGGTGCTGCCCATTACCCTGCAGTGATGGAGATGCTCTATGCATGCACCGTACAATAATGTAGCCACTTTCCACACATGGCGACTGAGCACCTGAAATGTGGTCAGTGAGACTGAGAAACTGAATTTTTATTTTATTTCATTTTAACTGATCTAAATTAAAATAGCCACTATAACTCAACAATTAAAAAGACAACCCATTTGGAAACAAAGGGCAAGAGATCAGAATAGACATTTCTCCAAAGAAGATACACAAATAGCTAACAAGCACATGAAAAGATGCTCAACATCAGTAGTTGTTATGTAAATGCAAATCAAAACCACAATGAGATACCACTTCACATCTGCTAGGATGGGTAGAATCAACAAATGGAAAACAACAAGTGTTGGTGAGAATGTGGAGAAACGGATTCATTTCCATCAGGATCTATAAAATGCTGCAGCTGCTCTGGAGACAGTCTGGTATTTCTTCAAAGGGTTAAACACAAAGTTACCATATAATCCAGTAATTGCACTCCTAGGAATATGCCCAAGAGAACTGAAAATACGTTCACACAAAAACCTGTATATGAATGTTCACAGCGGTATTTATAACAACAACTAAAAAGTGGAAACAACTTAAATGTCCATCAACAAATGAATGGATAAACAAATGTGGTATATCCATGTAGTTGACTATTAACAAGTCATAAAAAGGAACTGATTTTTAAAAAGTACTGATACATGTTACAACTTAACTGAACCTTGAAAAACTTACGCTAACTGAAAGAACCCAGACACAAAGTGCCACAGACTGTATAATTCCATTTATATGAAATGTCCAGAACAGACAAATCCTTACGGACAGAAAGTAGATTAGTGTTGCCAGGGGCTGGGGGTAGGGCTAATGAGGAGTGACTACTAATGGATATTGGATTTCTTTTGGGGATGATGAAAATCTTCTAGAATTCGATAGTAGTGATGGCTGCCTGATCTTGTGAATATATTAGAAACCACCAAAATGTACACTTACTATGATAAATGTTATGGAATATGAATTATATTTCAGTAAAAAAAAATTTTAAATAGTCATAGCTGGCTATCAGATTAGATTATGTAGACCTAAGTGAACCATGACAATCTTATTCTCCCTTTCCCTGTCTCCCTTGTAGCTACAAGCGGCCATGCAACCTAATTCCACCCAATGATACCTAAGCAGAAGTCCAGTGGGAGTGTAAAAGTTCTTACGCTTCTCATTAAAAAAAAAGAAGAAGAAGAAGAAGAGGAGGAAGAAAAAGAAAAAAGGAGATACAGCTTTCTCCATTTCTTCCCCATTCTTCTAGCATTAAAGGTAGATGTAACGTCTAGAGCTACAGCAATTATCTTGCAACCATGAGGTAATTAGCATGAAGGAAAAATCTACAGAACTAAAGATCCGCTGGCTTTGACATGGTCAAACCCCCTTTGGACTGTTATTTAGGAGTGCAGGAGTAGGAAATCAAGTCTACTTGTCTAAACCACTGTAAAATGGGTACATTGTTAAACGAGTTAATACTATACAATGAGGCATCCAAAAAACTTCCTAGCACTTGTTAAATACTCCGTAAGTGTTAGGTATTATTATTGTCATTATAACTCAGTGTTTCTCAACCTTTTTTTTCTCCATCAACCCCACTAAAAAGACTTTTTAGACATTCCTTTCCTTATCCCTGCCCCCATGAAATTTTAATACCTGTATATCTGTTTACATTGTTAGGTAGGGATGAGCTTTAGAAAGCCACAAACCATTGTAATATCTAAGATACTTTCATCCTCCAGAAAACGATGTTTGCACTCTTGCAAATATATTCCTGATCGCTGTTTCTTCCCCACTGCAACCCACTGATCTAAATAAAAGCTTCTTAGTATTGTCACGAAGCTAAATGCATTCCTAACTGATTCATCCTCCTCCACTGCAACCAACGGATTTAAATAAGAGCTGACATGATTGTATAGACCCCACCCCACTGGCCACAACAGATTCCCCTGGGACTAGATCCTTGACTAAAGCTGAGACCTTTATAACATACCACTCCCATGGGTATAGTTGATTCAATAAAGGGGGTGGATCTGGCCCATTTGAAAATAATCAAAATTCTTCCCAGGATTTTGGAATTTGCTGTTCTCCACTGTAGAAGCTATGGTGTATGAGCCTGAGGACTCCCTGTAGAGAGGTGGGGCAACCTGAGCAACAGGAATGGAGGCAGCATTTACAAATAAGAGACAAGGCTGGTGATATGGAGATGAATAAAACATAGCATGGACCTAACGGAGGTCCCAGTCTAGTACAGGAAGTAATTGCAACACAATGTGCTAAGTGCTGGGAATAGCCTTGGGCTATAGATGCTCAGAGGAGAAGCACTGCGGGGGGCGGGGGCGGGAGGGGGGAGGCCAGCAGAGGCTTCCTGAGGGTGGAACACTAGAACTGAGCCTATGGCCACATCACAAGAAATGACATACGATGGTCTGCCCACAGTCAAGCCAGCTCTGCTGTGGCTGCTAATTCACACACCTCAGTAAGGCAGAGAGCACAATATTAGCCAACAATCATAATTTGAAGGGCAGTACCAACATATTTATTAATAGCCCTTATGGATGTCTTTCTTTTTCTGACAGTAGGGAATCTGAAATACAGAAAAATACAATGAACAAAAAAAGCAACTATAAGCTCAAAACACAGTTGTATCTGTTTTACACAGAAAAACAACTTCACCGAGGTGTACTGCTCACATTTTACTACAGATTCTTCCAGCCTTTTCCAAGTCCCAGTCAACAGCACTGAAATATTTTCCCTTTTGAGGCTCTCCCAAACCTTTTGGTGTAGCATTAACCTCACTCCCATTATATGATGAGGAAACACGGGCTTGGGGAACTTAGAAGAGCTGAGACTCGCTCAGTTAGCAGGTGGAGCAGATATAATTCTGGGCCAGACTCTCTGACTCCAAAGCACAGCCTCCATCACTGCCCGACTCTTCCACAAATATCTGACCACAAGAAGCAAGCAATCAGAAGGAATGCCCCCATGTCCCAGACATCCTCCATCTGCCTCTCCAGATTCAGTCTCCTCCTTCTCCAGCCTGCTTTCTGACCCAGGATGCTGATGGTGTGGATCACACCAAAAGGCTCTCTGCCCTCTGGCCTGGGTTTGGCCAATGCGGGGGACACTGAGGGTATCAGCAGGTAAGAGGGAAGTGTGGCCTGGCTGTGGCTCTCTACCAAAGGTCACACTGCTGAGCCTCTTCGTACACAAGCTCTCCAGGACCTGGCAACACAGCCGCCCCTTGCCCTTGGCACCAGCTCCACTTTTGGTAGCCCAGGAGTCTTGCACACTATCCCTTGTGGTTACCCCACACTTGCCCACTCTTCTCAAATTACCCCACTGGAGTGTGCCACCTGCTTCTTGCAGGGACTCTGGCTGATACACTGACAAAACAGAATGGACACACGTGTTCCAGTGTGGACTGGATGAATACCAGTGGAACCTTCTCCCACCTTCTCACTCTTCTCATAATGGCAGTTTCCAGAGAGGGAAAACAAAGAACAGCTATGATTATGTGAAGATGGAGGTTAAGTGTACTCACCATCTCATTCCTCATAATCCTGCCTGATCTATATACCCTGAATGGACATAAGGTGTTTCCAGGTAAGCAGAGCCTGGATGAAGCACTATTTGTGGTGAAGATCTGGGACTTTAAAAAAGCTTTTGTCCAAGGCTGAGTGGTACGCCAGGTCACTATTAATCAACCTTTCCTTCCCCCCCACCCCATCCTCTTCCTGGTCCTTCAAAAGCTGAATCTCCTGCACCAAGAGAAGAGATCAATTTTAGCATAAGGAAGGTTAAGAGCTGTCAATTCCAAGTTCCATTTTCCCTTAACCAGTAAAAACAAGTGTCAAAATAGTCATGTTAGAAGAAAAATTCAAACACGCTTTGATAGAGTTACCTTCATAATTTCCCATTTTCCGATGAATTTCTGTAAGGGATACATACTAAAGCCGGGGTCCCCAACCCCTGGGCCACAGATCACTATCGGTCCGTGGCCTGTTAGGAACCAGGCCGCACAGCAGGAGGGGAGCGGCGGGCGAGCGAGCAAAGCTTCATCTGTATTTACAGCCGCTCCGCATCGCTCACACTGCCACCTAAGCTCCGCCTCCTGCCAGCATTATGGTGAGCTGTATAATTATTTCATTATATATTACAATGCAATAATAATAGAAATAAGGTGCACAATAAACTTAATGTGCTTGAATCGTCCCGAAACCAACCCCCGCCCGGCAGTCCGTGGAATAACTGTCTTCCACAAAACCAGGTGCTGGTGCCAAAAAGGCTGGGGACCGCTGTACTAAAGGATCAACGAATTTCTAGAGGGAGAAAAACATCAGGAAAGTGACCTGGGACCACACTTAAACTGACCTTGGCCTCATGACTTTATCTCAAAACTCTAAAGTAAAAATCTTTTGCAAAAAACGCACCAGACTATAAATGGAAACCTTTCTATATTTTTTCCCCAAACAAGCCAAGTTTGCTAGATCCCGATAAAATTACAAATATCAGTTTGTTCTTAAAGATGAAAAAAGATAAGTGCTTGTTTGTGCTGTTTAATCAATAGGCATGAACGATGGCGTTGATAACATAGCACTTTCAGTTACCTTGCAAGGCTGGCTTCTTCATTTGCTAAATAAATCCTGCTCAGCTTTCTCTCTCTACTTGTTCATCCTCCTTTTCTCTCCTCAAACAAACGCAATCAAATAATCAGTAGCTTAGGCCCACTGGTTTTACTTCCCAGGTACACTGACTGTATCCCTTTCACTCTGTCACTAAGAAGCTCATGACCTCTTGATGTCTCAGTTGGACAGAGCAGGGCTTCTTGATCTTGTCACTGCTGACACCTGGGGATGGATAATTCTTTGTTGTGGAGGATGTCTTGTTAGTGTAGGATGTTTAGCGGCACCTCTAGCCTCTACTCCCAAGATGCCAACACCATACCCCCTCGTTATGTCTCCAGACTTTGCCCAGTGTCCCCTGAGAAGCAAAATCACCCAGGCTGAGAACCACGGAATTAGAGAATAGCCTCCTATCAGGTCCACCTCCATCTACTCTTCACCCTTTGGAATTTATCCACCTTACAAGGGACAACCATGTCATTCCTCCCATTTACCCTAGGTTGAAAGCCAAACTCCTTAGCAAAACATACAAACAAGACCCTTGATTGGGCCCCCGCAGGCTTCTCTGGCCTTAGCCATCCCTTTAGTACCCTACCAGCTGTGTGCTTCAGGTGGATGGGAATTATGCCAATATCCCACATAGTTTTCACGTCTCCAGGCATTTCTACTCACTGCCACTCCTTCCTTCCATCAACACTATAACTGTCCTTTTTCTCACTTCCCACCTAGAGAATTTCCCAATCTCCCTCTACAGTAGGGGTTGCAAACCCAAGTGCATTCAAGGTTAGGATGGTAACATAAATGAGTAAAGCTGAGGGGACTGCAGAGCGCTCACCTACACTTAAAGGCAGCCCTTGCCTCTCAGCTCCCCCAGCTCTAGGACACTGTTCCATACAAAGAATGAATGGCCCAGTGTTGCCAAATCTGAGAAGCCGGAGGTCTGGATTTTTATATTCAGTACCTGAATTACATTTTTAAATAAATAAACAAACACAGAGCAGCTGAAACAAGACACGTCTACAGGCAGAACCTGTTGACTATCACTTGCTATTTATACTCTAAGGATCTCTAAGCATTTATCACTGCACCCTGAGAGTGTTTACATTCCTGTTTCCTCTATAAGCATGACAATATCTTAAGGTCTTAAGGTCAGGTCCCTGTGTCTTTCATCGGTTCTTTCATTTATTTATTCATTTGTTTTAATTCACATATCATTTTTCTTCTTTCTTCCATCTACTCACCCATTCATCCATCCAACTCACCAATAAATAGAATTACGTTCCTGTAAGCACTTCGTTAAGAAGGCAGAAGTAGAAAGACACAGTCCCTGCCCTCAAAATGTTCCCAGTCCAGTGAGAAGACACACAGGCAAACAATTATAATACACACATTCATATTACAAAGGAATAATGTACTCAAAGCACGGCACACGGACAACAGAAAAAGCACTTAAATCTCCCTGGGGGAGTCAAGTTGGCTTCAGATAAAATTTGAACAAAGGGTAGAAATCTGCCAGCTTGATAAGTATGAGAGAGAGAGAGAGAGAGAGAGAGCGCCAGGCCATGGGAACAATCTTTGCAGTGGTGTGGAGGTAGGAGAGAGATGGCACATTTGAGGAAACACAATAATGCAGTTCTGGTTTAAAACAGGGAGTAAAAAGGGGTGAAATTTCACAGCATGTCATTCTTAATCATGCAGTATTTAGTGCAGTTCTTGGCACCTAGAAAATACTCAAAAAGTGTTTGTTTAATTCATTCATGCACTCAAAATTGGGCAGGAAGAAATGCTGACCAAGCACGTTAAGCCGTTCCTTCAACGGGACCGCTATGCTAGGGGAATACATTATAGGAGCTGATTGAAGAACTGTTACCTGAACTAATATAATAATTACTCAATTAGTACAATAATAATAGTAATAAGTGACATTTACTGAGTGCTTATTATAGGCCAGTACTTGACTAAGGGTTTCACAGACATTATCTAATTCAGTGGACGTAAGGATCCTATGCAGTATTATTGTTCCCATTTTACAGACTAAAAAATAGACTCAGAGAAAGGAGGTGGGGCTCAAACCCAGGAATGTCTGAATCCAAAGTTCAAGCTCTCAGTCACCACAGTTACATTTTTTTGGTGGAAATATCCCCGAGGGTTTCTTGCAAAGGCTTTTGGTTGTGTTTGAACTCAGAGCATCAGAGTACCAAGGAACAAGCTTGCTCTCTTGTGGGTGACTAAAATTTGTCCAAAATAAAATCTACCCTCTAAAGTAAGCAGAGAACTGACCACCAACTGGGTATTGCCACATGGTCATAATGCAGTTGCCAGCAGCTCTCCATTAAAACAAAACAAAATAAAACTCTCTAGAAAATGCCATGGAAAGGGGAGGCAGGCAGAATCTCCTTCCAGAGCCAGCCCAGGCCAGGCCTGTCTGTTGGGGACAGCTGGGCAAAGGCTGCCAGAAGATGCAGACGACCTACAGAGAACCCATACAAAAACGGGACTCAGAGACAGCAGGCAACAGGCTCCCTGTCACAGGGGGTCAATTTTGTTTACTTTCAGACACCTGGAATCCCTTATATATCACGTGTAAATGACATTAAAGCGTCTTCAGTGTGAACACTGAACTTTCACAATTTGTACTGAACTTCTCTGTGATTCAGCTGATTTCATGGATGAAGAAAATGTATCTAAAACAAGGAGCTAAAAATCTGCAAGGGAAAGATGTGTTTTCAAATACCCTCTGAGTACTTATCAAGCACCATTTTATATCAAGATGATATTGTAACCAAAAATATATAAATTTATCAACTTACTAGAAGAGGTCTGCTCTAAGCAAATCTAGGCAATTCTAGTTGATTACTTCCACTTCTTACACACTTTCCATTTATTTATTTTCCACAGAATTGTTCTCTTTTTATTTTCCAACTTATTGAGGAATAATTGACAAATATAATTGTGTATATATTAAAGTATACAACATGATTATTTGACATACATATACACTGTGGAATGAGTACCAAGTTCACACACTGGTTACTTACATCTCCTATAATATAGATGAGCAATTCATTATATTGTACTGATGAAGAATACACATTCTTCAATTAACATTGCCTGGGTTCAAACTGCTACTCTGCCACTTGCTACTGTGTGATCTGGACAAATTACAAGTTTTCTCCAAGTCTCAGTTTTCATCATCTGTAAAATGCGTATAATAATGGAGCCTTAGCTATATTGCTTCCAAAGCTACCTGAATGACCGAATTAAGGTTGCAGAAGAAGGGAAAAGAAGGCACATTGAAAAATATTTAGAAAGTAACACAAACAAGACATGGAGATGGACCTCTGCATACGACATTGGTCGGAAAGGCAGGCGTCAAGACTGAAGCCAGGTTTCAGCCTGGACCTCTGAGAAAAGATGGCAAGTCATTAGGATGAAGCAGGCAGGAAAGGGGCAGGTTGGTGGGGAATGTGAACCTGGGACCTTCTGGTAGGAGACAACTGTGGAAAGCTATGTAGTTATGTCCAATACACACTACTATATATAAAATAGATAACTAGCAAGGACCTTCTGTACAGCACAGGGAACTCTACTCAATATTCTGTAAGAACCTATATGGGAAGAGAATCTAAAAAGGAATGGATATATATATATATATATATATATATATATATATATATATATCTCCATATCTCCTCCCTCTTGCGTATCCCTCCCACTCACCCTACCCCAACCATCTAGGCGGTCAGGGGAAAGGGCTAAGAGGGATAAATTGGGAATTTGAGATTAACAGATACACACTACTACATAAAATATATAAACAAGGACCTACTGTAGAGCACAGGGAACCATATTCAATAACTTGTAATAATCTATAATGGAAAAGAATATATACACACATATATATACACACATATATATATATATATAAAACTGATTCACTTTGCTATACACCTGAAACTAACACAACTTTGTAAATCAACTGTACCCCAATAAAAATTTTCAAAAAAAGCTATGTAGCTATGTCCACTGGCTACTTATATTTTGAAGAACAGTGCTGGAAATACAGATTTGGAAGTCACTGGCTTATAAATTAAATCAAGAAAACCAAGCCATTTACACTGAGTTACCCCAGAAAGAATATTTCGACAGAAGTTGCAAACCAGTGGCCCATGGACCACATCTGGAACACAGACTTGTTTTGTTTGGCCCCCACAGAGTTCTAAAAAAAGTTTCAGCCAACGTATAAAACTCTTAAGATTGCAAATTTTTTTTAAAAATCTGGATTTCTGGTTTGTCTTGAAAGACCAAAAGGCTTTGCAATACGGGGCCAGCATCCCCTCTCTTGAGATCATTTCAGGAAGCCCCCTTGAGACCAGGCTCCTGCTACAGGGTTCACCATGGCTGTCCCCACTCACATGGTGTCAGCACTGTGCAGTTATCTCAGCCTGCACCTCTTATCTCCTACCTCCAGGGATCCTACAGGAAGGCTAGTTTGTGTCTTCTGCTGTACAACCCCTGGAGAATAAAAAGAGCAAAGAACGAAGGTCAGGAGCCTCTGAAAACCAACATAAAGAGACTCTAGAAGATGAACCTGTGAATGAGACCGGGACAGAAGTGTCAGAAATGTGTAAGCACGTGTGCTATCATCAAGTTCAAGAGAATAGAAGGGTCAGGGGTTTATCCTTGACTACTCTTTGCCTGAAACCTCCCCTCCCCCACACCAGCAAGTCTTTTCAGCACCAACTTCAAACTAGATCCTCAACCTAAACACTTTCCATCATCTTTATGACTGGTCGAAAGCGCAGTCATTTCTCACTTGGATTACTGCAATTGCCTCTTGCCTGTTTCTACTCTTATCTCCCAACAATCCATTCTCCACACAGCAGCTAGAAAGAGCCCATTAAAATGTAAATCACCTCATGTCACTGGTTTGCCAAAACTATGCAGTGGCCTCTGGGTACATCTGGAAAAAATCCAAACTCCGAAGCACACCCTATAAGGTCCTACAAGGAGTGGTCCTTTTCCACCTCTGCTGGCCGGAACTCCAACAACTAGCTCCTTGCTCACGGTGTCACACTGGCCTCCTTGCTGTGCTCTTCAAACAGGTCAAGTGTACATCCCGCCTTGGGAGTCCCTGCCCTTACTCCTCTTTCTGGAGCTCACTTTTTCTCCTTAGTCCCTCTCAGCTCAAGGTCATCTTCTTAGAGAATACTCACTAACCTTCTCCAAGCCATTCCTTGTTTGACCACCCTTCTACCATCTCCCTGTTGCATTTTCTTCCGAGCACTTGTCATTGAGGTGAATTATTTTTATTTGGTTACTTGGTTATTTCTGTCTCCTCCACTATAATAGGCTGCATGTGACCAAGGTCTTTGTCTACCTGTTTATAATGCCTCACACAGAGAAGGTCTCAAGAAGTAAGTTTTAAAAGAATGAATGAATGAATTGGAATAAATGCATGAACATATGATATTATGGAAGTTAAGGGATTATAGAGAATGAGTATTAAACACAGAAAGCAGAGCCTGAGCAAGAGGTTTAAGTACCGACACTACAACAGGAAGTGCAATCTCAGGGAGCAGGAGAGAAGGGTAAACAAAGGGAGTGAAACAGATAAGGAGGAGAGACAAGATGAATTTGCATTAGCAAGCTGGCCCCACTAAAAGAGGCTGATTCTCCATCCCATAGTACCATCCCCCAACCTCCACACTCCAATCCCCCGAGCCATATAAACTGTCTCAGAATATCCACGATGGGGAGAGAGGGAGCATCAGTTCCCCTCCACATCCAGATTGTGTATGTGTGGGTACAGAGGGAGATTCAGAGGTGGCATCAACAGGGAAGCCCCATGGTTCAGGATGGACAGGTGAGGCACTGTCAGTTTATACCTGTGGGATGTCTTTCAGAGCCCACGCACACCTGGGTGCTGCATCGGCAGCTGAAACAAGAAACAATGCAACTTTTCTTTACCATCCTCCTGGGAGGACCTGATATGGGCCTAAGAGGTGCCTGATACACAGTAACATAAGAACCAAGAATACCCACTGCCTGTAACAACAGCAGCATCAGTGCACTGGGGAGAGTAGAAATCATATTATAGTGGATGAAGGAGCGACTGGGAGGAAAGGAAGCAGCACAGCAAGAGTCGGCTTCTCTTAAGAGCTCCTTGGAGAATCGCTGATTCCAGGACTGGGCAAGGAAAGTACTAAGTGACAGCCTATAGTGCCCAAAAGTAAACGTGTGCTCAACCAAAGATGAGGACAAGTCGAAAGGACGCAGAAGCCAAAATGAAGGGCTTCCCAATGGTTAAGTCGATGACTATTTGGGCAACAAAATAATGATAATAATGGATTATAACCAATAGAATAAAATAAGAATTCAAAAGTACATACTGATATTAATAAATAATTGAAAGAATAAATAAATGGGAGACAAGGGGAAAGCCACCTAAGAAGAGTTCCAGTTAATAAATACAGAAGGAATAATAAACATAGAAAAACGCCTGGCAAAATCACAGGAATAATTGTCTCAAGTAAGAATTAATAATAGATGCCAAAATTAGTGGGCAAAGGTATGATAGGAAACATGATATTTACACAGTCTCAGAGTTATCTCCCCACAAGGTAATGTTAATTATCAAGGGGTAAATAGTAACTTTATAGTGGAAAACTTGGAAGACACAACCTTAGCCAAGTGACATCACAAGTTAACCTCACCAGTGATGGGACAAATTGATATCGCGTGCCTCCTGATACGGTGCACTGTGAAGAGCACATAATTTCTGTGGTTTTCCTGCCAAAAATGCAAAACCTGAATGTAATCCTGAGGAAACATCAGATAAATTGCGGGACATGACACAAAACAACTGGCTGGATGCTTCGAAAATGTCATGGTCATAAAAGACAAGACTGAGGAAGTGTCCCAAATTAAAGGAGACAAAGAAGATCTGACAACTATATGCACTGTGATCCTAGATTAGGTCCTGGTCCAGAAAAAGAGACATCAGTGGGACAACAGGCAAAACTAGAATAAATTCTATACATCAGATAACAGTATTGTATGAATGTTAATTACCTGATTTTGACAATCGTGCAACGACTATGAAAGATGTTGGTGGGAGAGAGAGGAGGAAAATGTGACGGGGAGAGATACACAGAAGCTTCTAATAGTACCTGAAAATAGTGTCATTTTTCAGTAGGTAATAGGTACATGGATGTCCATTATAATATTCTTTATACCTTACATATGCATTATATTATTCTGCATGTATAAACATGCCATAATACGTTTTTAAATAGGGAAGAATTTTAAGTACAATGAAAGCATAACAAATGTCACTGTGTTCTTTTAGGTTCTGTTGCCTAAAGCTCAGAGCCTGAGCCCTGTTCTCTCTTGGTTAAAAAAAAAAAAAAGGATGAAGTATTAGGAAGTTATAAAAGGCATCCTTACACTTAATACTTTCTCCTTGATGTAATCCAGTGGTTTATAAGACAGCTGAAAAGGGGTGTGTCGTGTCACTTCTTAACTCTGTGAATCAGTGTTCTTTAACCCCTATCCTTCCACTACTATAAGTCATCTTATGAATCCCTTGAGGTCCCCACACGTGCTCCCAGGGATGTGTGTCCCATATGCTGAGTGGAGGGAGAATAGTGTTGGTGTAAGAAATAGTTTTGGTGTAGGTTCAAATCCCTACTCCTCCACTTAATTAGTAGTGTGAGGTGGGACAGGGAAGTGACTCCATTTCCCTGAGTATTTCCAAATCTGTAAATGAGAGAACACTTTGAAATTGTTATAAGGTTGACCTGAAAGAATAAAAGATAAATAAAAACCAAGTAAGTGTGCCTGGTACATACGCACAGATACTCACATCTGAGCAACATTCATCATTATTGTTGCTACCTTTGTTTTTAAGGAAACTGAGACTGAGAAAGCAAGCCTACCTCTGCCTTGAATCTCTAGAAATAAAACGAGATTGCAAAAGAGCATGACACACAACACCTCTGCACTCATGGCCACATATCTACCACTTCTAATCTGAGTGGCTTCACCCCAATATTGGGACGTCGTCCTAACATGGGGAGCTGGTGTAGTGGGCATAGCAAAGGTTATGCAGTCACACCTGGTCTCCAAGGAGTCACCTCCTTGTCCCATGTGGTCTTGGGCAAATGACCTAACCCTCAAAGCTTCAGGGATTTCCTGTCTCAAATGGGCAGACCACCACCCTCTCATAGGATTCTGATTAGAATGTACCCTGCATGGATGTATATTGCATAAAACAGTGCCTGACGCATCACAGATACTGCGCAGATCTTAGTCCCTCCCTTTGGCAGGAATATTAAAAGACAGTAAGCTCCAAAGAGGGGCCAAGGAAACCAAGGAGGAAAAAGTACTGTGGGAAAGAGAAAGACAGTCCACAAACTGGGCAATCCAGACTCATTGTAATCCTGGTTAGACCCTAAGTTTCCTTCACCTTGAAAAGCTTCAGTTTCCTCCACTGTAAAAGAGAAACACTACGGTCTCCTTCGCAGCCTTGTGAGGGTTCACGGAGGTATGGAAATATGTTCCGTGGAGCCAGGGACCCGCTGGGAGATGAATGCACACAAGCTGGAGCTAAAGGAAGTTGCGTGGAGACTCCCCCATCCTCTTAATGCCTCTTGCTCCCTTTTTCGAGAGCCTGGACCAGCGCTGAGAGTTCAAGGCTCAGGGTCTGGAAGCAGTTATCCCTTCAATCCTTCTCTGCCTAAACCATCCATAGCCCTGGCTCCTGGCTCCTCAAAGAGGAAAAAAAAGTCCCCCCAAGGCCAAGTGAAGCATCGTGGTACTTTCTGAAACCCACACTCCTACTCCCAAGCCACACCACAACTTCTGCCCGTGTTTTTTTGCATTCTACATTCTAAAACCTTTATTTAATCTTCCTAAGCAACCCAGAAAAAAAAAAAAAAAAAAAAAAAGACCTAACTCTATGTCTGTGTTAGATTTTAGACACTTCCTAAAAGACGGATTTAAATGTCATACTCTTGACTCCAAAAAAAAAAAAAAAAAAAAAAAAAAGACCTAACTCTATGTCTGTGTTAGATTTTAGACACTTCCTAAAAGACGGATTTAAATGTCATACTCTTGACTTTGGAGGAAAATCTGAGGATAAAAGAGGGATTAGGAATTGTAGGATAGGGGAGGATGGAGATTTGAAGACAAAATTAGGTTAAGGTTACAAGGATAAAGTTAAAGAAGAAAACAAAAGCCCGGTTAAGGCTGCCGTGGTTAAAGTTACAAATAAAGTCACTTCATAGATCTCTAGTTCTCGAACCCGAGAGAGCTCTGGGGCAGCTCTCGTGTGAGCTTGAACAACAGGCTAATTTTCAAGCAGGAATCAAAGGGGTTGGGCCCCAGGACAAATAGATTGAAAGCCCAAGCATAAGCCCGGTTTCAGGGAGTTAAAAGGAATGCAGACTGCCCCAAAACACACAAGCCGTTTGTTTTTTCTGCCACCTTTCCAACGGTCATGTCTGGAGTGAGGATAAACAGTTCTGGGGGAAAAAAAAATGATGTGAAGTACAGACTTTAAGAAAATAAAACACTAGAAGAACGTTTCTTAAAGAGTTATATGTGTGCCTGCATATACATACATATATATATAGAGAGAGAGAGAGAGAGAGAGAGTGAGAGAGAGAGAGAAAGAACAAGAGAGAGAGAGAAAGAATAAATATTGATATATACATATATATGCACGCACATGTGGATGCCAAACTTACCTAAACTTCTGTACGTTTCCAGGTGTGAATAACAAAGGCTGAAACCAGCCTTTAAGATGCAGTAGGTTTTTTTTTTTTTTTTTAGCAAAACCAACATTTTTTTTACAAAGGCGTTCCATAAATAGTGAAGGGTGTCTGAGCAACATTTCAGGTTTATTTAATAAGATTAAACTGCATGCTTTTGGTTATTATTAATAGCATATTTTATTCTAGGTTACTTAAAAATGTATTTGGAAAGTCCCAGATAGAGGAGCTAAGAAAATGAGAAGAGAGAGCTTCCTTTTATGGCAGCCCCACCGGGTGCGAGGAATGGTGCTAAGTGCTGTTCAAGTGCTGTCTCATTTTACCTGCCCAACTGACTTAAACTGTAAATATCAAAGTCCCAAACCCACACAGCTTGCAGAGCCCATTCTGCTTGCCCCAGAATCTGAGGCTTTTTCCATCATCATTCCACATTTCCTTCCAATGAAAAACTGAAAGGTCGAAGCAATCTTTCCCAGTATTGCTACGAGGACAGAGAAAAGTCCTATATTCCTGAGACAGGAAAACACCAAAGGGATAGGAAAGTAAGGAAGAAGGCAGCTTTTCTGTGATCTCCACTTTAGCAGAAACGAGACAAGAAACCTTTTGGTCCAAGAGGTAAAGCAAATAGATGAACAATTTACATGTGGCAGGTGACAAATATTTAATGCCGCTTGGTACAGTGGTTCTTCAAAAAGAACCAGAGTCTTTCAGCTCTGAGGACCCTTCTGTGAATCCACACTTCAACGGGTGTGGCCAAGGCTCAGAGAAAATACATTTTTAATAAGGACTGTGCCAACACGAGAGGCTCAAAATGGAATGTAAGACCCACAAGGGACCTCATACTCTTGGGATAGGGTCCTAAAGTAAAGAAGGGAATAAAGAGGCCAGAAAAAAATATATATTCTAGGGAATGAGGCCCTGGTAGAACCCTGTCAGTATAATTATCAGAATGGATTTTTTTTCTCCCTCAGTGGATGAGCTAGTCAGGTTAAGGGGCATCATATTCCAGACAAATACGCTCAGGACCAGAGGCACTGGCTGCTTTCCAATCACCAATGGCATCTCAGCTGCTTAACCTGTGCACAATGCAGAGACCAGCACCACACAGCACGTATGGCTCTGGTGCTGATGACTCTCTCCACTCCTTTCTCAGTCTCTCTCATATGGTGTTGGACCCTTGCTATTATTCTCTCCTTTTTTTTTTTGGTCTTGTTTCGGTGTTTGAATCTGATGCTTTACCCAGGGGACAGGGAAGAAACTCAGAGATCAGCAGCAGCAGGAAGCTGCTCCCACCTGCTGGCTGAAAGGACAAAGGGAGGAGGTATGGTTGCTGGAGCCATGGGAACCTACCCTGTGGGTGGGAGAGCCATGCAGAGGATGTGGCCACTGCCAGCGATGCTGTCCAAGGCAGAGGGTGAAGGACAAATGCTCTGGCTTCCCTTTCTCCTATCCTCCCATCTCCCACTGGTGTCAAACTGCCAGAGGGCAGAGGTCAACCATCTGGAATGCAGAATAGAGCAGGACAGGGCAACAAATGGATCTGGGTGCAAACAGGCCAAAGGCCAACACAATTGATGAGTTAAAAGATATGTCACAGAACAGTGTGTCATGTGACACCGTAACTGCTAAACATATGCACATGTAATTTAAGCTAATATATACATACTGCACACAACACAGAGACTGAGCTACTGTGAGATGCAAGAGAGAGCAAGAAGAGCAGAAAGATACACAGGCGGTTCTCAGTATTAGGTTCTACAAAGTCTCTACAAACACAGACTCATCGCTCCTAGGGGAAATACAGGGTTAGGTTCCTGCAAGCCTCCAGTTCCATGTTTACCAACTGACCAATATATAACCTTGTTTTTGTGTGCTTCTGTTTAAAAGCACGCCATCTAATATATATTGTTGATTCATTAACAGTGAACTCAATAGCCAACAGCACTTAACTCATGTCTGAACAAAGCTTATCTAATATATTTTTTCCATAAGGCACAACACACCCTTCTTGCACTTAGAAACACAGACAGCCCTTCAGCACTATGCTTGGGGCTCATTTAAACAGTAAAATCACCAACAAGAAGCACAAAAATGAGAAAAATGGGGCACTAATGGACCACAAAAAGGACACACTTATAACACGATAACAGAAACATGAGGGCAGAGGGTCACCTTGCTCAAACTCCGCTGGGAATGAGCACATCAGAGCAACTCAGAAATTTTTTTGCTGCTCTGTGCATGTCTGAGAATGACCACAAAAGCAGCACTCTGTATTAATTTGGGAGTTACAAATAAATTTCAGTGAGTAGGTGGGTTTGAAAATACAGAATTTGCAAACAATTAGAACAGAGCAGACAAAATATTTAAAGAAAAAAAGTTGTCCCTAGATGGTAGGAGATGAAATGCTATTTGTTTCATTATGTAATTTTCCTTCCTCTTTATTTTCAACTGTTGCCTGGCCTGCATTAAGCTTGTAATTAGTGGGGGGAGGAGAGAGATTCAAAATTTAAGATTTCAAAGAGAAAGAAAAACTAGGAGCAAAAGCATTTAAGAAGTGGAATCATTTAGCCGACCAGAAGGTCATGCTAGATATACCCCCGGGAGCAGAATGGGTCATCCTCACTGTGTGATGTGAGGGGCAGTCCCAAGGTGCCCCCACTCCAAATCTCTACCGCGCCTCCAGCCAACGACCCAAGAAGTGAGGGGGATGGCTGCAAAGGCCAATCGTGGGACAGGCTGAGGGCAGGAGGGGCACATGAGCTACCTTCTGAGTAGACAGCCAACGTTCCCATGGAACAACCCACCCTGGCTTCATGGACTCACACCGTCACCATCCACCTCTAGCAAAATCTCTCTTATGCTCATTTCAAGTTTACTCATGAGAAGACGTGAGCCTCTTTCAGATCAATTCAGCAAATATGATTTGAGCCCAAACTGTGTGAGCTATGTACAAACTGCTGTACAAGGTGCCAGAAGAAATAAAGCACCATTTTGCCATGTCTTTTACCAGTTTTGTGTTTTACCTGTTTGTAAATAATGTTCTGTATGCTTTGAGAATAATCAGAAGGTTTGGACCCCTAATTTCATCACCTTATACTGATAAATGGCTTATATTTGTAAAGCATTTTATATTAATGGCATTCTTATATATACATTATCACCTGGCTCTAACTGTCTGTGTTAGTGATTTGCATCCTTCTGGCACTGTATGTATACCTCTCCTATGACGTATTACATCATCTTGATTTATTTATTGGTCCATTTCCCCTCTAGTCTTTGAGCTAGCTTCTTGAGGGCAGGCACCGACCTAGTAGGCCCTCAGTAAGCACTACAGAATTATTGTGTTTAGATGAAATCTTCACAACAACACTAAAGTGGGAATTATTTAATAATTTTTACAGGTTAGGGAAGAGAATCAGAGGGATGAAGTGATTTGTCCAAGAGCAAATTATGAAGGCTCTGACCCTGACCCCACACACAGTGTTCCTTCCCTGTCCCAGAGCTGACACATCCCACAGGGTGCATGTTATAAAAATGACTTCAGTCCAGCCAAGTTCTAGAAGCACAATTGCATACAATACCTACTGGAACATCTATCCATTCTTTTTTTTTTTTTTTTTTAACCCATAAAGCAAGAGAGGGAGAAAAAGCCTGTACCCTGGTACTGCTTTCTATCTTCGTGTTCAAAAATATTTACCAACAGTAAAGGATCCTTTTGAGTTTAGAATGGAGATTCAAATAAAAAGTGTCCATTGAGTTTACTTTAGATGCACAAACCTACTCCAGTGATTGAAAAAATGAAATAAAAAATCTATTTTATGAGATCCTTCAACTTCAAACCAGGAATAAAACTAAGTTGCAGAATTGAAAAAGCATCAGAATAGCAGAAAAGCATAGTAATTTAGCTCTCTGTTCATTCCTTACGCCATTAGCGAGCAACTTTCAATCTTTAATCCTCCTTCATGAAGCTGCTTTTACTGTCCCATCTGCTCCTCTTACTCATGCCATCAGGATCTTATAATTAAATTCTAATTAAAGTTTAAGGCATGTAATAAAGAAAACACTTGCGGAATGCCTTTGATTCAAGAGGCCAAAATAACATTTCAGCAGTTTGAAAAATGAATTATATCCTTCTGCTTAACAAGCATCCTTAAAATGGAATTAAAATGGGAAATTCCAATCTTCCATGATTTCACCAGCCACACATTATGTAAATATGGTCATCATCATGGGTTACATTTAAGTCGGCTGAAAACATCATGAAGAGAACTCTGCCCGGTATGCACAGTATGGATGTGAGCTCAGTGGCAATGCAGGAAGCAGAACTTTCATAAAAACCACGGTGGTACCTTGAAATATGGACATGCTAGCCCTGAACATCAGCATCTTTCTACCACAACTCCTGAATGCTGAGAGAAAAGGGTTCTCACCCTCCTCATCTCATCGCTCACCAGACTCGAGCAAGCCTACCTTTCCAGCATCTTCCAGACCTATCTCCTCTTCCACTACATTAGGTCAGCCCTCCAACATCCCTGGGAATTTTGCAATACTTGTCCACTGCCGGCCCCAGTCCTCTGCTCCAATCCACGCTCCACTCCACCTTTTTTAAGCATCACTCTCATCAGGTTGTTCCACCCGGACTATAGGTTACAATTTAAGAACAATGATCATTGTTAATTATATGATTCTATAGCTCATATAATCATCATCATAATCGATACGCCAGACACTGTTCGAAGTGCTTTATGTTATTATTCAGATTCTCACAACCACCCTGTGAGGTATGTCCTATTATTACATCAGATGAGGAAAAGGAGGGACAGAACATCGAGGTGCTTGCCCAGGATCACAGGGGCACAAAGCGATGGGGCCAGGGTTTAGAGCCATGCAGTCTGACTCCAGTCTGCACCCAAAAGCCCAAAGCCTGAGTAAAGCACATGGGGACATCCTGTTCTTCTCTCCAAATGCTCCTGACATGTGCCCTATGTTCTGCTTATGCCAACAAGCTCCACCTTTGCAGATGCATCATGGTCTTTCACACCCACGGCTTTTCACCTGCTGCCTGTTTGCCAGGTGGCGCTCGTCATCCACCTGGTAAATTCCTGCTCATCCCTTTCCTATCCTGTGAGGCCTGTGCTGGTTCCCTGGACAGAGCTGATCACTCCCCTTTTTGCGGCTGCAGAGTCTAGAATCTACAGGACCTCCATTATGGTGCTAATTGCACTGCAATGTGACTGGGGGAGCCTTGGTTTCATCTCAGCGTCCCTTAAAGGCAGGGCACACAACAGGGCTTTGATAAATGTGCGAGGAGTAAAGAAACCGAGTGTTCTCTAAATCTATACACTGGCCATACACACAGCATGGTCCAGTCTTTGTCAAAGTCAGTATAGAGAAAAAAAAAAAAAGTTACTCTCTGGTATGATTTATAGAGAGAAAGGAAAGAAAAATCATATTTTACTTTATAAATCCAAAGAACACTTATAAAACTCTTCCAGAAGCATCCAGCTCACTGACAATGCATACCTTGTTTTACTTTTTGACAATCAAAATGCATGAGTTCCTTTCTTCCATGACCCTACAACCTTTAAGATGAGCCCTTTCCAGACCATAGCAGGGGGCAAACAGTAGGCTTAGGCTCAGCCACACAAGGCAGTCTGGACTTGACTGTGCTACTTATGTTCTAGCCTGGAGTCCAAGGCCTCAGGAGCCCAGGGCCCCCACTCCCAGGCTTCCCTGAACCCTGGCTTCTCTACCAGCCAAGGTCTAAACCACTGAGTATCTCAGCTGTTACTTGATTTGCCATCCAGGGTTCCACTGAAACTGGAGCCTTTTCCTTGACCTGACGAGCCCCGACAAACCTTGTTTCCTTTCGCCCAATTGTTCCTCCCCCTGGGGATCTGACTGCCCCTAGCCTACCCTGCCACTAGCTTGGTTCTGTTCCAGGCAGACCAGCCACTGTGAACCACACTGCTGCTACTGTGTCTAAACGCCCAGGGTCCCTCATGCCTAGAAATTCCTAAGCCATGTCTTCCACTAGGTGAATAAACACCAGGCACAGCACTACGTCTTTTATGTAGCTCTATCTCAAATTCCTCAACGCTTTCTTTCAAAAAGATATAATTACACTAATTAGTCCATTCAACCAATCTTCACTGACTGCCTACTCTATAGTAAGCAGGACAACAAAGCTAGGTGACATGCCCACTGTCACACAGATGCTGAGTAGCAGAAGCGGGATATGAAAATAGATCTTTGTCACTCCCACGATATACTCCAGCTTTTGGTCCTTTGTCTTTGTCCTTGAAAAGATGAAGATGTACTGAAGAAAGGCATGCACTCAAGAAATCTAAGGATATCACCCTTGATCATGGCACACACAAGTACAGATGACAGACCCAACCCTTCACAAGACCCCAGTCTACGTTTCCATGCCCTGTCCACTCCACACCACCCACTTTTCTCTGGACATGCGATGACTTTTCACACCTTCATTCATGTTCGAGTCTTTGGCTGTAATGTCCTGTCTCCACCTGTGCACTGTATTCACCCCTGCAGCTCATTCACTCATCATTCTGTATTTATTAAACAGCTGTTAGGTACCAGCTCCTGTATTGAGTGATGAAGATACAAGATTTAGGCCCTGCCTTTAGAGAGCTTACAGTCCAGTGGGAGGTAAAGATGAGTAAACACATGAGAATACTGAACAGTATGCCCCAGGGCGGGGGGGGGGGG
>NW_006789324.1:3036274-3040772 GCF_000442215.2 Lipotes vexillifer | reverse complement strand
GGGGGGGGGGGGGGGAAATGCAGGCTGCCCTGGTAGCTCAAAGGAAAGGCCTGGAACCCGGTCTTGGTGCTTCCTCCCTGAGACGCTCGTCTCCCCATTCCTTCCCTCATTCTGCCCCCAAGCCCACCATAATTCATTGTGCCTCACATGTTTCTCATTGTACTGTACACTCTGCAGTTACAACATTTTTCACAGTGAAACATAATGTATGACATGATCATTTATCTTCATTTTGAGAACTGAGGGAACTGATTCTTTTTTAATTGACAAATACTGAGCGGCTTGCAGGACTATAGTGGTTATGAGTCTGAGTTTTATTGTTTAAATCCTGGCAAGTACTTAGAAGCCAAGTGACCTTGGGCAGGTTATTAAAATCTCAGTCCTGCGACATTTTCCACATCTCTAAAGTGGGGATCAATCAGGAATACACCGAAGTTCAGCATGGCGACAGTACTTACCCCAAAGCACTGTGAGTTTTCGTCTTTGGCCTCAGTCTTTGCATTGCTCATTTCAACCCCAGTTTTGGCATCACTTAACCTCTGTGTGATCAGTGACAACGATCACAGTGAGGTCTCCATCCTCTCTATCCATATCAGTAATACAAGGCAGTTTGGGATTTAATGTTAATATCGTAATACCACTTCTAAATATAGGTAAGCGATTTAGATCCAAAGGTGGGTAGTAAGGGTGAAACTATATTGTTGGGGGTTAAGGAGTGAATGGGTAATTGAATAAATGAAGAAAATGGGCAAGGATCCTTCATATGGAGGATCTGACACCAGAAGGAGAGGGAGAAATGGGGCAGTAGTCTGCAGCCCAATTTTACAAAGTGTTTTCACTTACTAAGGCAGGCAACACAAGCTAAAACATCATGGAATATATTATATCTTTACATACCAGTATAAGGATTGTTGTTGCTTCTGAGTGCCAAATATGTATGTATAATGCTGACTCCACCCTACCCATCCAAACTGATTTGGTTCCCAAATGCTTGGCTTCAGCTGAGCCAGTTTTTTTTAAAACAACTTTCAGAATAAACAGAAAAGCAAAATGTCGAGCCAAGACATTTTCATGTTCAAGTCCATGATTTTGAACATTTGTGAGTTGCTTTACATAGCACCCAGATTTAGTACCCATCCATCTACTTCTAGACTGGATAGAAAGTACATGTACACACAGATACCCAGACACCAAATATAGCACCAAATCATACATGTGATGCTGAAGTTCTCAGAAATGCAAGAACCCAGCCTTAAGAACTTTCTTTCAATCCCTACAGATATATACATGACATGAGGAACAGAAAAAAGGAAAATTCTATTGCATGGAAAGCCGTAATAGGAGGTGATTAATAATATCACAGTGCATCATGTCAAGAGTGCCCAATAGGTACCAAATACTTAACGTTCAGTATGTAATCCTGACAAGGAGTTATTGTTATTCCTATTAGAAATGATAAAACTATGGCTTGGGGAACCTAACTAAGTAGCTAACTAAGAACAAGAACTTTAGACAATCAGCTTTGCTACTAATCTAGCTCTGTCACTTTGGGCAAGCTTCTTAGTATCTCTAAACCTTAACTTACTCATCTATGAAGTGGGTATAATCATACATACCTTGGAAAGTTAAAGTAAGTTTTGAGAGAAAAAGAATGTATATAAAGTACCTAATATAATGCTTGGCATTATAAGTTATATTCAGTAAATGGCATCCATGTTGATCGTTATCAGTATTGCCCAAGACTGTATGACCAGTAAGTGACAGAGGGGGCATTTAAATTCATATTTGACTGATTCTAAAACCAACACAAACGACAGCACTTACTGAGAACTTACCATGTGCCAGTATTACTATGTTAAAGCTTTACCCGTATTAACACAATCAACGGTCTTAATAAGCCTATGAGAAAGATACTATATTATCCCTACAATATAGATAAAGAAACTGAGATACAAAAATGCCTCATAGCTATTAGAAGCTTGACAGGCTTCCTCAGCCCCAATTTTAGGTAATTCCAATAATATATTATTCCCAACACCACAGTCATTTATCCTTCATGATGAGGTGCCTGCATTCTGAAACCACGTACAACATCTCAGATATATTTTGGGAACAGAGGGCATACCGAAAGGGACCCTGCTTGAGTTCTTTAAGAGGACAGGAACTATTTAAACATAAAGTAATATTATTTTTACTATTTTGCAGAGACATGAATAAGATGCATCAGGAATTTTATTATCCTAATTAGCCAATCAGGTTCTAGTTGAATCGAATCAGACTCCTCTCTGGCTTTTCTTTCTCATTCTGCAGAATTTCAAGACATCTGGACTGCCTGAAACACACCAAAGAATGGTCCCAGAAGCCACATGTGAACTGACCCTCGTGGCCAAAAGCCCCCAAATGGACATAAGTGGAAAGGTCACCATATTCTATTTTCCCATGGCAAATGGCCTTTGGAAACACTTGTGTTTTTTTAATTTCTTTTTATACTTTCACAGTCAAATGATCATGATCAACAAGAATGAGATAAAATTGACTGCAGCTGGAGAAAAATGCTGATGTGAATGGCTAAAAACATCATGCGTAGCTTGTAATAAAAGGGTACAGGACCATAATGTAAGTCGAGGCCCCCTCTAAAGTCACATCTCATTAAGACTAGAAGCAGCAGCTGGTTTCTCCCAAAACAAGTCCTGCAGGAACAAAATTAGAAGGGTTCCCATCCTTTAGATGTGCTCTTGAAAATATTAAGTCCTTGATGAGGATGGATTTTTATAGACAGTTGACAGGTCAGACCTGAGTGCATATTGTTCTAAAGGTCAAAGAACTGGCAAAAAAATGGATGTGACTGCTGTCAAACTAGAATGAGCTCCCTTTGAAGTTGGAGGCTTAGATGAACCGAATCCGAAGTGCTCTCTTTAAACGAAGCAAAGACGAGGATGAAAAATAAAAACGCTGCCCTGCGTATGCTGAGACGTCTTTTAAGTAACTCAGGGTGTACTACCCTACTCTGCTATGCTGGCATGACCCGCCATTAAAATCTGGGTGAAAAGGAACAATCCCTGAAGTCGGACGGTGTTAGCAAACAGCCACAATGAACACCCCACTCCCTACACCCTGGAAAGCTCCACGAAAAAATCCTCCCTCAAAGTCCTCCTGCTTCCAGTTTAATCAGCTCAGTACTTGCCTTGCCCTCTATTTATTTGTGCTCCCCTACTAATCACTCCCCCCAGCTTGTATTTTATTCTATGGATGACTTCAGGCCAAAACTTGCTGCTATCCCAGCAAATACTTGAGTGTTGCTGTGGCTGTTATCATTCATGAAGTTTCACTCTGTTGTTATCTGAACCTTCTCCGACTTTCAGTTTAGTAAATCAGACTACTATTCCACCTCATAAATCAGAAACACAAGCCTGTGTCCCTTGTCCCCTCAGCCCCAGTAGCTGTGGAATGGAATACCAGCAGAATTAAAGGACGTTCTTGCAGACTCAAATATCACAGAAATGCAGTAATTTGTCTTTATTAATAGAAGGTCAAATACCATGTACCTCTGACAGTTGCATCAATATTTTTACAGTCCTTAGGTCTTGACTTGCACCAAAGGCCTCTTTAACACACACAAAAAAAACCTGAAGACTAAATCTTGACATAGTTAAATCGCTTTTAGATATCTTTTTGAAAACAAGGAGATTTAAAACATAAAATGTCTCACCTGGTGCCTGGTTTTCTCTGGAATTGGACCTCCCAGAATTCCATTCCTAGGAATACCAGTCACTCTCTGGAGTACTTTGGAGTCCTTGCTGCTTTGCAAAACCTACAATCCATTTCTTAGGACACCCTCTGGCAAGGATGCTAGTGACTAGCTCTAGCTCTTACCGCTTCCCTCAACACAGATACAACCAGTACGGCTTAAACAGTTGGAGGGAAATGTAAATTGGAAATGGAAATGATCTAAGTGTCAACGGATGGAAGGATGAAGATATGGTATAGGTATACAGTGGAATATTATTCAGCCACGAAAAAGAAGGAAATCCTGTCACTTACAACAACACAGACAGAATTTGAGGGAATTGTGCCAAATGAAATAACTCAGACAGAGAAAGATAAATATTGTATGATATCACTTACATGTGGGATCTGGAAAAGTGGAATTCATAGAAACAGAGAGGAGAATGGTGGTTGCCAGGGGCTGGGGGTGGGGGAAATGGGGAGACATTGGTGAAAAGATATAAACTACCAGTTATAAGATGAATAAGTTCTGGGTGTCCAATGTACAGCATGGTGATTATAGCTAATAACACTTTATTATATACTTGAAAGTTGTTAAGAGAATAGATCTTGAATGCTACCATGGTGATCATTTTGAATATATAAGTGTATCAAATCAACACAATGCGTACCTTAAACTTAAACAATATCATATGTCAATTATATCTCAATAAACCTGGGAAAAATTAAAATTTTCTTAGTTTCTACCCTGGAAAGGAAAGGAAGGGAAAGA
>NW_006789324.1:3001082-3035197 GCF_000442215.2 Lipotes vexillifer | reverse complement strand
GGAAAGAGAAAGGGAAAGAAAAAAAGAATTAGAAAAAGAAGAAGAAAAGCCAAAAGAAGGAAGTAAAATTCCAGAGAAAATGATTTAGTCTTGGGCCATGGTTCTCATCAGAAGCTCCTCTAGGATTTGTTAAAACACAGATTAATGGGTCCCACTCCCTGAGTTTCTAATTCAATAGATGGGGTGAAGCCAGAGAGTCTGCATTTCTAATATATTTCCAGGTAACGTTCATGCTGCTGGTCTGGGGATCATGCTTTGAGAACCACTGGTTTACGGTAAATAAACACCTAACAAATGAACTCTTCACCTTAGAAAAATAGGTCTCTGTGGGACTCCCTTAATAATCTGTTAACAAATAAGTGCTGAGCTAATTAGTACTAATCACAGGCAGTACACCATTGTGGTAAAAAGCCTGCATTCTGGGGCCAGACTGCCTGGGTTCAAATCCCAGCTCTGCTGCTCATCAGCTGTGTGGTCTTGGACAAGGTCCTTGGCCTCTCTGAGCCTCAGTTTTTTTCTCTGTAAAATATGCATGGTAATTATAGTACATATAAAACAAAGCTGCTGGGAGGACTGAAGGAGCTCGTATGTCTGAAGTGCACACAACAGTGCCAGCATGTGTTAAATACTGTTATTAGTATAAAATACCACTAAAATTATTATTATACTTTTTTCTACTAGAAGAGGTAATAGTTCTTCTAGAACTATTACCCTGTGTCAATCCCAGGGTTAGGTCTTGGGGATAGAGCTGCAGACCAAACATGCAAGGTCCTATACTCACCAAGTTACAGTTTAGAGCAAGGAAGACACAAGTAATTATTTACAGAGCATCATCTGCTTAAATCAGAGGGCTGGAAGCAGGGAAACAAGGAAAACGCTACAAAGTCATTTCAAACTGAAGATCAATCAGACATTAAGAACCTTTCTTAAACTGGAGTAAAAACCAATGGGAAAACATGATCCTGTGCAATCATACCATACAGCTCTTCTGGAACAAATGATTGTGGCTTTTAAAATATAATGATATGAAAAGAAAAATTCTTTCCAGTCAATCCCCCCAAACTTCTCTGCGCCTAATATGCATCCTATACTCTCCAAATAATTTCAACGAAGGCCAGATCTTAGGGCCAGAGGGAGGTGATCAATTCATTACAGATCAAACAAGAGGTGGAGACAAGTGCAGTGTGAGAGGAAGTAGGGTCTTCATCCTTTCTCCCCTGCTAGAAAGATGGGCCACAGAAAGGGGCACCACTTTGGAGCCATGCAAACCTAGGTTCAGATCCAGCCTCTCTGCTCCTTAGTGACTGTGTGATCTTGAATGTGTTCCTTGATCTCTCTGAGTCGCAGTTTCCTCATCTGTAAAAAGGACATACTGTAATGACACAAAAAGAAACACTTTTTCCAATCCCTCCCAAATTTCTCTGCACCTAATATGCGTCATACACGCTACAAAGGTGAATAAACTGTGGTTTCTTCATCCAAAGGGTTCCGAAGCTAGTACAAGAAAAACACGTGCCGAGAAACAATTACAGTACAACGAGAGAAGTGCTAGAAAACTAGAGGAACAATGAAGAGGGAGTGTCTAACTGCCCTGGGGAGTCTGTAGGGCTTCACAAACAACAGGACATTGAAGATGGATTCTGAAGGATGAGCAACAGCTCAGCAAGGAGAAAAGCAGGCAGATGATGTTCTAGAGAGAGGAACAGTATGTACAAAGAAGACAGGAAAAGGCCCAGGGACTGGGCAAGACGTCTGACAGGGCTGGAATCTTGGTGTGTGATGAAGAGTGGCTGGAGATGAAGACAGCTCCTGTCTCAGCTCTGTGAACATATCACCAGTTTTCCACATAATGAAATTTATTTGAAGCCATTTGGATGATGGTCAAAGATGATAAGGAAATCAATGCATAAAGGGATAGTCTGTGGGCTTTTTAATGTAAGTCTGAAGTTGTCCTTGCACTATCCCCCTCAGAAGGTCAATGTTTTAACGGCAGACACGGGTATTCAGCTCCATCTATGTGTGTCTCATATACCAGTAACAAATAACAATCACAGCACCAGGGGAAGCTGACATCTGTTGAATCCTAAGCACGCTGTCCTACAAGCTTTATACACGTGAATGCTTACAATCTCTACAGCAAGCCCACAGGGTACAAAGAGGAAAATGAAGTGCAGAAAAGGTAAGAAGCCTGCTCCAGGTCACACAATGAGTCCCAGGGCTGGCTTGTTACCCCAGAGCCCAAACTCAGTGGCTACCTTGAGTTTACATTCCTTCCTCCGTGAAGGGTGCTCTCACACCACTTCCCGGGCAAATCCACATCTTGAAGGGCCTGAAGCTTTTATATGGGGGAACTCGTAAAGAAAGGAATACAAAATTATGAATACAAGATCACGTACGGTAATGAATATTTACAATAAGAAAAAAATTAAAACAAATACCTGGAGCCTTGGGGATTTAGGTTCCCTTTTCCTGAGACCAGAAATGCCTACGTAGAAATGCTTCCTGACTGCAACCCCTCTCCACCCGGAACATTCTATGCCTCCCAACAACTACCTGCACTCACAGTGCCATGCGAGCAAGGGTCCCTGAAGCTTAAGCTTCAGTGTGTTCACTTCCTGGGAAGCCCACTTCCACCACCGCCTCAAAGTCTCTTAAACTTTCCCAAACCCTTTAGACAAAGGTCAGATGTTAGGGCCAGAAGGAGGTGATCAGTTCACTACAGACCAAACAAGAGGAGGAGACAAGTGCAGTGTGAAAGGCACTAGGGTTCCCATCCTTTCTCCCGATACAAGGATGGGCCATTGCAAGGGGCACTGCTTTGGAGCCATGCAAACCTAGGTTCAGATCCAGCCTCTGCTCCTCAGTAGCTGTGTGATCTTCAACATGTTCGTTGACCTCCCTGAGTCTTGGCTTCCTCATCTATAAAAATGATACACTGTAAGAATCAAATAGGATAACTTGCATATTGCCCAGGAATGTCAGCTCCCTTCCTCCGGGTAAGCCTTTCCTGGACTTTCTCCTCCTTTGTGTCCCTTACCCCACCCCAATTTCTGAGGTGGGTAGGTCAGTCCCTTCTCTGTACTCCCAGCATATTCTGTAGAGACCTCCGCTTGAGCACATGATTCTCTTAGTAATTCAGCAAGTACTCCCTGGATACAAAGATGAACACGGACGTGCTACCATCTTCAAGAAGCTGACGTCTAGTGGAGAACCACAGGTCAGGCCAGGGAGCCTTTCTCGGGCTGGGGCCGTGCCTCATTCCACTGGAAACCCTTGGACATGGGGCAGGTCAGACCCAACTCTCAGCCAGTGCCTGTGCCAGCCTCACTCGCCTGAGCCCCTCGCTCAGCTCCGCTCTCATCAGGCCCCAGTGACGCTGCTGGTCTGCACATCCATCGCATGGCTAGATCAATGAAGTTTAGCCTGCAGGGCATTGGGCCCACTGTTGGCTCTCACCTCAAGAACAAAGAAGAATACTGGCCCTTCCAAGGCAAAACACAGGCCAACTTCTCCCCCATGGATCCCTTTTCCTTTACGGGCAACAGTATGCAGACCCCTGGTCCTCCACTGAACTGCATTTAAAATAGCTTTTGTGAAGGACAGACACGGCGGCCATTTTCGTGTGTGTGCGTGCCCGCAGCAATGAACTGACTGTGACGCGAACTATGCGCACTCTTCCCACTTCTGACAGAATAGATGACATTGTGTCGTGGGCTGGGGAGGGGGTGGGGGCCCAGCGAAAGCAACCAAGCTGTAAGGTTTATGACACGAAATTCTGACAAAAAGCATTCTGAAGCCTCTTCCCCATCATCAAAAAACCACACTGGGCAAGATCAGAGCTTAACAGCCAACCAAAAAAACACATTCAATTCCTGAGATCATTTTCCTGAAATAGAAAACTACATATGTTTCTCAAATTTCACATCAAGCCACTGCAGAGGCCAGACTGCAGGGCCGAATTGGGCCAAAGTAAGTAAGAGAGAGAGACAGACAGACAGACAGACAGACAGACAGAGAGGGAGAGGGAGGGAGGGAGAGAGGAAGAGAAGGAGAGGAGGGGAGGGGGAGGGGCTGGGAAAGGGAGTAAACAGAAGAAAATGAACCCATTCTTCCACATCACCACATTTCTCTAGCACAATCTAAACTTACAAACACCCCCAGTTTCACAGAACTTGTAGTTAGGGTTGCTTATCGGGCAGTCTTTACTTTGTCAAATTAAGACACGTTGCCTTGGATTAGCAAGACTCCTCAAATTCAAAATGACTTCATGGTTGGCTCAGAGTTCAGTGTCTCTAGGGCCAGCCGCCAGGAACATATCCACTGCGGGCCTCCCCGCCCCCTCCATACTGACCTGCCTGACTTTTCCATGGAGACCGCAGAGCAAAAGCCCAAGCAGACAGGCTGTCAGCGCTAATTAAAAGTCCAAACACCTCTTCAGAAACTATCTCCAGCTCAATATTTATACAGAATATAAGACTCCTAACAGGCAGAGCTGGAGAAGGGAGCAGGAGGTTGAGGGCAGAAATAGGCTTGAATGGCATTTGGAACCCATTAATTTTTAAAAGACAGGCTGCCACTCTATACAGACCCAGAGAGTTTCAAAATGTAACGAAACCAGGAAGATGAATGAGCCGAAGATTGTTTAGAAAGCCTGCAGGAGAGCACTCAGCTTTTGAAAAGAATAATATCTGGGCAATAATGAGAGCTGACGCTTTTTATTGGTGAATGCAGTTTTTGGCACCTTCTCACAATACAGGTTGACAATTTTTCGTATTTAACAAAAGGAAAGGTAATCTTCTAAATGACTTGGGAACAAAGGACTCCCTGACTGCAATTTCTCAATAACATTTAAGAATTCTCTTCAAAGGTCCTTGACGATAATTTAGAGAGAGGAAGGAAGAAAACAAGAAGAAAGGAAGGTATACTAAAAAATATTAAACCAACTGGAAGAGGTGAAAAAAAGAAGGAAAGAGTATAGCATTTTGACACTAAATTACAGCCCCAAAGGTTGAATTTAATGTTAGACTTTTACAATACTTTTTCCAAAAAATGAGGTGTAAGAAAGAAGCCAAAGCAAGACTTTGGTCAACACCATTACCTCTCAGACTCAGAGTTTTTGTCCAGGGAGGGGCTAAATGGATCACTAGCTCAATCACCAAATCTTGCAGACAGACCAAGTGCCAGGGGCCCAAGGTTACCTGGCTGGACCACACACATCTTCCAAGCTTCAAACCACGCCACCCGCCAAAGCCTCACAGCCCTTACAGTATCATGGGTTCCAAGACTGAATACTGATACCTTTAATCAGAGTGAATGAAACTTGGAGGCTACCCAGAGTCGCACAGGTACAGCATATTCAAAAGGCCCAATAACTACGTTCACAAGAGTTCACCTACAGTGACAGCCATCCTGGATAGCAAACTAATTTAAGAGGCCACCAAGACTGAGATGTCCTGTCCATCCCGAGGGAGGCCTTCTCGGGTCAGAGAAAGGACCCCTAAACAATGTATGATGTGGGGATGTCCCCTTAAAACCTAACTCATACTTCACTTACTAGTTTCACCTTCAGGGTGAGACCCTTCTGGGAGTCTGTCATATCACCTGGAAAATGAGATCTCTATTTTTTAGCACTTTTACAGTTCCAAAACATTTTTGGCAAGGACTCTACCATCATACTATTTGTAAATGAGGAACCCCATCCCAAGATTGTTCTGCTTTACCATATTAAAGAGCAAACAAAACTAAATTCTAAAAGTGATTCGAGGTCTCAGAGAAAACTGTTAAGTAAAGGAAATGCTACATAGCTGCTCAACTGGAAAATTAGTCCTACTGGCCATTATCTTTCAGGCATACGGAACTCATGTCTAGAGGTAAGCACATGAGATCTGAAAAAAAAAAAGAGGAATGGATAAAAAAGATGTGGTATACACACACACAAACACACACACACACACACATACTATACTCAGCCATAAAAAAGAAATGAAATAATGCCATTTATAGCAACATGGACGGACACAGAGACTGTCATACTAAGTGAAATAAGGCAGACAAGACAAATATCCTATGATATCACTTATATGTGGCATTTTAAAAAAAAAGATCCAAATGAACTTATTTACAAAACAGAAACAGATGGCACAGACACGGAAGACAAACTTATGGTTACCAAAGGGGAAAGGGGGAGGGATAAATTAGGAGGCTGGGATTAATATATACACACTACTATATATAAAATAGATAACCAACAAGAACCTACTGTACAGCACAGGGAACTATACTCAATATTTCGTAATAACCTATAAGGGAAAAGAATCTGAAAAAGTATATATATATATATATATATATATATATATATCTGAATCACTGTGCTGTATACCTGTAACTAACACAACATTGTAAATCAACTATACTTCAATATATATATATACACACATATACACATATATCTTAAACAAAAGACCTAGAGGGGCTTCCCTGGTGGCGCAGTGGTTGAGAGTCCGCCTGCTGATGCAGGGGACACTGGTTCGCGCCCCGGTCTGGGAAGATCCCACATGCCGCAGAGCGGCTGGGCCCGTGAGCCGTGGCCGCTGAGCCTGTGCATCCGGAGCCTGTGCTCTGCAACGGGAGAGGTCACAACAGTGAGAGGCCCACGTACCAAAAAAAAAAAAAAAAAAGACCTAGAACAGTACCTGATACACAGCAGGTATTCAATACCAACTGGCTGTTATTTTTTTTTTTTTTTAAGTTATGGGAACTGAGCAAATTCAGACTAGTGGTTCTTATTGAAGGGTGCACATCATAACCACCCAATGTCACACATTTTTTACCACCTTTGTCCCAAAGGACAAATGTGGGGATTCCTAACCTTTTCCATCGAGATTTGCTCTACTGATGAACAGTGAAAGAAGAAACCTCAACCTTCCCCAGGGTTGGACTCAACGGAGCAGATAAAGAGGGACAGTCATTGATCCCATAGTTAAGCATTAGTGCAGGGCAGCAGCAGGACTCCCAGTCACTGGGGGTCTATGCCTCAACTGTAGGCATGGGTGAGAAGCCACGATGTGAGCACTCCGTTCCCCTCCTGCCCCGACAGCCCTGGCATATTCCATTCTCTCCTGCCCTTCCTGGACTTTCAGCCTCTGAATACTGACGGCCTGTGGTCTCCTGCCATCTGCTCATTTCTGCACGCCCACAACAACTCTGAGACCTCTGGAGACACTCTCACACCCTCCGACTCACAGAACCCTACAGGAAGGCAAGACAAAACCCAATGGGGGAGAGAAGTTGCCCAACAGGTTATTTGGTTTCTAAATGGCCCACTGTCCCCACCCCACCTGTAAGCTGTTTAAGTGAATTTAGCTTCACCTTAAAATGTAAAACTAAAAAGTAAAGACTGAAGGGAAAGATAAATGAAAGTAGCACTTCCTGTGTACTACTCTGTATTGCAAACTGGTTAGAGGTTTCACCCAGGGTGCTCCATTTTCTCCATAAAACAAAGCCATGTAATTTTTGTCCCCCTTCAACCATAAAAGGAACCTGGGATTGAGAAGGGTTAAATGACTTGCCCATGTTCACCCAGCTGATAAATGGCAGAGCAAAACTGTGAGCTAAGGAGTATTTGGCTCCAGCCCTTACAGGAATTTGAATAGTTTAAATAAATGTGTACCTACCTACTGCTAGACTAGAGAGAAGAGACCTCTTAGGTGCTCTATTAGCATACATGCAAAGAATAAATGAATGAGTAAGTGAAATGAATGAAGGAAGGAAACTATGAGCTACAGTTGTTTCAAACTATATATCACCACCCCTATGACCTGTCCTATGCTCACCCTTCTCTCTGTCACTATTATAGAAGGATTATAAATTAGTACCTGGGATAACGGTCAGTGTAACTTACTGAGAAATTACAATTTTGTGATTATCTTTTTATTTGCTCAGTATTAATTCTCGCTTTTTTTCTTTAGTAGTAAGAGAAACGCAACGCACCAACTAAAAGCCTATTTTATCCAGGCTCTAGCTGGATATGAGCATAAACCAATGACATGCAAGCAGAAGTATTATGCAGCTCTTCAAAGAAGGTTCTCTAAAGAAGGCTGACTCAGGTGTGTACATCCTTTTTATGCAACTCCTACCCTCCTTCCTTCTATATGAAATGTGGGCTGAAAAACAGACTCCATAAGCCATTTTGGACCATGACGTATCTTTGAGAATGGAAGTCAGGGCTGAAGATAATGAAGTAAAAATGCCAAAACAGTTAGTGTCCTTGATGAGTTTGTGGGACTGTCATAGTAGCCCAAAACTTTATACATCTGTATTTATTTACAGAAGAGAATAAACGCCTGTGTGTTCAAACCACTATGATTTTTAATTTTCTATTTTTTCTATTACTCATCAGTGAAGAGGTAAGGATAATTTTTCTTCTGTAGAGGGTGAGAGCACTCTTCTTTCCCCAAAATAAGGGTAAAGGAAATCTAATATTTACAGGCCATTTCTCAGCACTATTAAAGATACCAAAAAATAAGCTGATGCGAGAGGATTGACTGAATCATTCTTCCTAGAACCTAGAAGAACGGTTTTATACCACTGTTCTGAGAAATCATCCTTCAACACAACCATAAAACAATGCATATCAAAGAGTTTTAGCATCAATCTTATCAGAAATAACTTATTTTTTTCCCAGAACTCTTTAATTCTATGACACTACCTTCAGAATCCTTGTCAAGTTTCAACCAAGTTCTGGGCAAAAAATGTTACCTCTAGGATGACCTAAATTCAATCAATTTTACTTTCATTCAATAGATTTCTAACAAAAAATCAAGTCGTTAACCACAGTGAGAATCCACTTTACAGTTATGAGGGTGACTATAGGGAAAAAAAAAAAAAAAAAAAAAAAAAAAAAAAAAAAAAAAAAAAAACAGGAAAATAAAAACAGGTGAAGCTGTAGAGAAATTAGAATCCTCATACATTGCTGGTGGGAATGTTAAATGATGCAATTGCTATGGAAAAGCTCAGTGGGTGGGTCCTCAGAAAGCTAAACATAGGATTACCATGTGACCCAGCAATTCCACTCCTAGATATATACCCACAAGAATTGAAAGCAGAGACTCAAACAGATACTTATGCATCAATATTCACAGCAGCATTATTCATAATAGCCAAGAGGAAGAAACAACCCAATTACCCATCATGGGTCCACCAACAGATGAATGGAAAAGCAAAATGTAGCATATGCATACAATGGAATATCATTCAGCCGTAAAACAGGAAGGAAATTCTTACACGTTACAACATGGATGAATCTTGAAAGCATTATGCTAAGTGAAATAAGCCAGACATATAAGATCCTACTTATATAAGGTATCTAGAATGGGCAAATTCATAGAGATGGAAAGTAAATTAGAGGTTAACAGGGGCAGGGGAAGGCAGGAACAGGTAGTTGTTACTTAATGGTTACAGAGTTTGTGTTTGGGGTAACAAGTTTCGGAAATAGGTAGTGGTAATAGCTGTTCAACACCATGAATGTAATTGATGCCATTGAATTGGACACTTAAAATGGTAAATTTTATGCTATAGATATTTTACTAAAATTCATAAAAATAATGTAATCTATCAAAAGCACTGAACTATATACTTTAAATGAGTGACTTGTATAGTATGTGAATTCTCTCTCAATAAAGCTTTTTCTCTTTTTTAAATCAAGTCTTATCTTAGATATGCAACTGAGTGAGGTAATCAGGACGTCAAGTACTAAGGAAGGGATGTGGACTGCAGGCAGGCCACCAGAGGCAGATATTATCGTGGAAGTCTACCCCTTCTTCCTCCCGTGCTGCTGCCTCAGCCCTTAGGGAGGATGAGCCTGCTCCCTGCCCGCTCTCTCCACTAAGAGCAGCACCAGAGGAAGCGCAGCTGACTTTGGACCCCATCCCCTGACTTAATTTTCTCCAAGGGGGTAAGGGAAATCCTTCTGATTGCTGTGACACTGGAATATATTAAGCCACGTTTGAAGGGGGTCACTGTGTTAAAGATAGGGTACTAAGTCATTCCTAGAATAACATCGAGCCCACGCCTTCAATCTCCATGCCCAGGTGCAACCAGTGTGCCCTGGCTTTAGGTAAGCACACCTCAGCAGGATCTGCATTCATGTTGCTGACTCAGTTACTTGACTTGATGACATCTGGTTGGCATATCGGGCCTGCCTTCCTCCATATAAGAACACATACACCCGAAGATGTAAGTGCTGCTTTAGCCTCACTTCTGAGCTGCATTATCCACCCAGTATACCAGAAGCTCTATACGTTAAAGGTTAACAAGTATTTTCTAAGATAATGAGGTAGGTTTTCATTCTTCATCTAGCTAATATGCTCTGTATGTAGTCTCTATCAGTCAGAACTCCAATGGCAAGGAAAAGCGAGTGGCACTTTGAACAGTTAACAATAGGGTACCTGTTAGGAATTTAAATAATGAGGATTAATGTTAATTGTCCTAAGTGTGATAACAGCACTGTGGTTACACAGGAGAAGGACAGTACTCTTGGGGATCACATTGCAGAACTGATGAGGAAAGAAGGTGGTATCTGCAATTCATCTATAAATGGTTCAGCAAAATAAACACATATATGCATGTCAGAGATAGAACACTTTTAAGCACAATGTAACGAAAACGTTAATTGATGAATTATAGGTCTGGGGTCCCCAACGCCCCCGGGCCATGGACCGCTACTGAGCTCCGCCTCCTGTCAGATCAGCGGCGGCATTAGATTCTCATAGGAGCGAGAACCCTACTGTGAACTGCGCACTCGAGGGATCTAGGTTGCGCGCTCCTTATGAGAATCTAATGCCTGACGATCTGAGGTGGAGCTGAGGCGGTGATGCCAGTGCTGGGGAGCGGCTGCAAATACAGATTATCATCAGCAGAGAGGTTTGACTGCACAGAGACCATAATAAATCAACTGCTTGCAGACTCATATCAAAACCCTATCAGTGAGTGGCATGTGAAAACAAGCTCAGGGCTCCCACTGATTCTGCATTATGGTGAGCTGTATAATTATTTCATTATATATTACAGTGTAATAATAATAGAAATAAAGTGCACAATAAACGTAATGCACTTGAATCATCCCAAAACCACCCCCCGGCCAACCCCAGTCCGTGGAAAAATTGTCTTCCACAAAACAGGTCCCTGATGCCAAAAAGGCTGGAGACTGCTGACGTAGGTAAAGATATGGTGTTCCATATACCATTCTCTCAACTTTTCTGTAGCTTTAAATTTTTTTCAAAAATAACACCTTGGGGAAAATAGTAAAACGAACAAACAAAAACATGAATTCTCACCAACATTTAAGAAAACACTGAAATCCAATATAAATATTAGTAGTTGACATAAATAGGCAATCAATACATGTAAGACTAATAGATACAATTATTGACATTAATTGACATAAATTAATAAAACAAGTGGTTGATAAATATAAGAAAAGGTAACTGCATTTTATAACAAAAACGCACATTAAAATAAGAGATCATTTTAAGCCTAAAAACTTGGCAAAACTAACACAGACATTATACAGACATAAGATAGAATATTATACAGGTATCAAAAACATGTTTTCAGATAATATTTGATAGGGAAAATACATAGAGTAAAATAATAAATTGTATAAAGCAGATTTATAATTTAAAAAATGAAATACAGTAATAAGAGTCATTAAATAATGATACTATTTTTGAGATCCTGGAGATTATATTTGGAAAATGACTATAGATCTGGATCAATAACCTGCCATAATCTTCTCCTGACAGATTAGCAAATAACCATAAGAAAAATAACAGAATAATAATATCCCTTATAAACCCCACACATAGAGAACCATGCAAATCAGGAAAATAAGCTATTTTAAAAGGATTACAATTCTAAAGAACATAAATTCATCTCAAAGAAAATAGAATATTTACTGACAACTTTCACAGAATTGTACATTGTAGTGGGGGGGGGGAGTAATATATCATATACAAAATGTAAGGAAAAATAAACCTGAGATTCTAGAAACTCAGCCCTGTTTCCCCATATACCAGAGAAAACTCAGAAATTCTAACATATAACTTCTAAAGCAAACTAACCAAACTGTCTCTTGTGCATAAGGAACTTGGTAATCAATTTCTTTTTGTCCAAAGCAATAAAAATCAATGAATTGAGAATAGACAAATCTTCTATAAAAATAATTCAAAATAACGTATGTAGATAATGTCATCTTTAAGGAATTGAAGCATAACTCCCTACTCCTAGTGTTGGCTATGCATGGTGATTTCCTTCCAATAATACAAGACAGAAAGTGGAAAGGAGTAACTTTACAGTGGAGAAACCTGACAAACAATACCTCAGCCAGATAATTAAGATCAACATCAACAGTGATGACATGCTGCTAGTATGTACCCTTGATATGATATGACATGATAAGAATGGTACTCAATACAAACAGGCAGTGTAGTCTTCCTCCCCAAAACATACTTCCCATGTCTCATCATGAGAAAAAGTCAGACAAATTCCATTAGAGGGACATGCTATAATATATATGACCATGCTTCAAAACCATCAAGGTCATCAGAAACAAAGCTGAGAAACTGTCACAGCCAAGAAGAGACTAAGGAGATATGACTAAATGTATATGGTATCCTGGATAGGATCTTGGCCATTAGGTAAAAACTAAAGAAATATGATTAAGTATGGAATTTAGTTAATAATAATATATCAACATCAGTTCATCAATTGTTGACAAATGTATCACACAAACATAAGATGTTAATAATAAGGAAAACTAGGTGTCAAGTAAATGGGAACTCTCGTACTACCTTCACAACTTTTCTGTACATCTAAAACTAGGTTTAAAATAAAGTCTATTTGAAGCTATAACTGAATTTCAAAGGACATACTTTTAGATAATTTACAGAATATTGCCAACCCTTGATAATCTAGGAGAAATTGCTCTCAGTCCGCAATGTTAGAGGGAGTTCTTCTCCTGAACAGCAGTTGGGTTCTTATGTGTTCACTCAGTTAATCTTGATTATGTTCTCACCTTTTCTTTGGCCACTAGGAAGCTTGGAAACAAATCAATTAGTAATTATGATGAACCATATAGTTTCTATGAAGTTCTTGGCTTTATCTTATTCTATTAATATTTCACTCCATTGTGACTTTTTAATATTTTTATCACTGTTTTTGTCTTCTATTATCAGTCACCTCAAATCTCTTTAGAGGGAGGATTTATACATATGAATATGTTTTTGTCTGATTATACAAAATTTTATTATTCAAATTTCTGACTTCCCACTTCTCATGTTACCAAAATTCTGGACAGTTATCCACTAAAGGCTAGGATGTGGCAAATTACTAAAACGTTGAGCTTTAGTTCTTGAATTGCAAAATGGTAATACCACCACCTGTTTTAACTAATGGTTGGGAGGACTAATGGGGTTCACATTTGTTAAAAAGTTAGCACAGATATAGAGAATGCACTCAATAAATGATGACTATGATGATTATATAAATTATTATTTAAAAAAATAGCAATAATTATTTTCATCAATATAATGAAAAGAATGGAGCTAAATTACAAATTAATCATAGGCCAAAGTGGTGATTTTCTCAGTGACCCAGAAAAACAACAAGAGTAGCTGCCATATTTTAGAAGATAAGAACAATAAATAAAGTGAGGGGGGAGGGGAAAGCAGGAGAAGAGAGAAAAACAGATAAGAGGAGGAGGAGGAAGACTTCTTATACACTGTCACTGCCAAAAACAAGTCTGAAGGCTTAAGACAAGGTGAAATCTGATCACTTTTTTAGCCATGACTCCACTAGAATAATAAAAAGAAAAAAAGAAAGGGAAAAAACACACCCTCTAGCCTTTTTGGCACCCATTTCCCCAAAGCCTCCCAAAACAATCACAATAAGAGCCACATAAACACCAAATCTGAACCTCTCCTTGGCCCAGAGGATGCCAAGTTCATGTTCCACTGTCCAGAGATTTTTTTGGCATTCGTACATTCAAACTCAGACCCTCATCTTCCTTATTCTAGAAGATGGAAAGACAATGGGGATTTTTCATTAAAAGAACTGTGAATTGTTTAAATACTATGTGCTACACATTTTATCCACAGTACCTCTAACCCTGACAGGATGGCCAGATGAGGACCTGAATTTAGGCGGGGGGATGGGGGAGGGGGAGGGTGGTAAGTTACTCCAGTTTCTCACAGACAGTACATAGCAGAGACATTGAACCCAGGTCAGTCTGACTACAAGGATTTCCCTCTTTCCGCTAGGCCAGAAGCTTAATGCAAAGACTCCCTGCCAAAACCGACAGAGTAAGGAAACTAAATAAAATAGCTAGGGCTTCCCTGGTGGTGCAGTGGTTAAGAATCCACCTGCTGATGCAGGGGACACGGGTTCAAGCCCTGGTCCGGAAAGATCCCACATGCTACGGAGCAACTAAGCCCGTGTGCCACAACTACTGAGCCTGCGCTCTAGAGCCCACGAGCCACAACTACTGAGCCTGAGTGCCACAACTACTGAAGCCTGCATGCCTAGAGCCCATGCTCTGCAACAAGAGAAGCCACCCAGTGAGAAGCCCAAGCACCGCAACGAAGAGTAGCCCCCTCTCGCTGCAACAAGAGAAAAGCCCGCGTGCAGCAACAAAGACCTAACGCAGCCAAAAATAAATAAATAAATTCATAGAAAAATAAAATAGCTAATTTCTTCAGAAACTTTCTCAGCGCTGTGTTGGAAGTTCTTCTGTCACCTTACTCAGTCAGTCCATACAATAACCCCATGGAGTAAGTATTGTCATTACCCCAATTATATTTATAATTGAGAAAGCTCTGAGATTACTTGTTTTGCCTGATCATGCAGGTTGAAATAGAGAAGAAAGAATGAAGAGATTGAGGAAACAACAAAAAAGAAAGACAGATGTAAGAGAGAAGTGTGCCTGGGAGAGGGCAACCTTCTTTACAAGAGGAACTTGGTGTCTGGTGCCCAAGGTCCACAGACTCAGCTCTCCAGGAGAGCGAAGCTGGAAGGGAGGCCTCTGAAGGTGCTGGCGAGTATGGGCAAGGGGTGGGGAGGGGACTGCAAATACACAATAAGGAAAGTAGAATGAGTCATGAGTGTCTCAGCCAATAAAACATGGCGGGGATGACTGGACAGTCAATAAATCATTTCTGAGCACTTTCTGCTTCCTCAGGATTTCAGATTGTCACAGGTGGGCAATGGAAGCCCCCAAGCATGTTCTGATAGGCCAACGAGAAGCTGTCCATCTTTAAATTTACCAAATCCATCCGACCTTTCAAAATACGTCCAATCCTTCACAGGTATGGACCACCTTACATATTACTTTCACGTATACTCTGTTAGGCAATGTTGTCCCAACTTACCGGACCATATAACCACCTGGGGCACTTGTTAATCACACAAATTCCCAGGTATCCCATAGGGATTCTGATTCAGGAGGCTTGAGCCTGGAAACCCTGAGGATCTGGGCTTTGAATAAATGGTTCGGCTGATTCCTATAATCAGGCTAGTTTGGTATCACGATCCCCATTTTATAGATAAGGAAAGTGAGATTCAAAGAAGGTAAGGCCACTCCCAAGGTCACCAAACTCTTGCGTGGCAGAATTGAGGATAAGTCATGTTGTAGCTCCACAGTGGATAAGCAAAGCAATGCATTTAAATCCATCTGAGCCAGAGCTAGCTTCAAAAAGCTGGCTTCTTGGTGTCTTAATACGGCATTAGACACTTGGAAATGGGGGTGTAGACTATCTAGCACCATAAGAAAAACAGGGAGGACATCAATGAACTGGACTGATTAACATCCAAGGAAAAAGAGAAGGAAAATCAAGGTCCTCCTCCATCTGTAGTTCTGCTTTTGAGTTCTCAAGGCTTGTGGGGGCCAATGGATTGCTACCGATAACCACACTATTAGCACTGTTTTGACTCCTAGGTCCATTTGGCTAAAATAATCAAAACATTTCCTTCACTACTGCACAAAGATAGGGAAAAAAAAACTAGAGAAAGGTCCTGCCAGAAATAACTCTGGACAACTAATATCACACCAAAAGAGGAATGTCCAGATGAGATCTTCACCCAAACAACCCCCTCCCCATTGATGATAACAATATAATGGTGACTAATTGCACCTTCTGGGTTAAAGTTCAGACCACTCCTCCAGAGCCCTCTCCCCAGAGAGGGATGAGTACCTGAAGTTTACTGAGGCCATTTTAATATGCACGTGGATCCCCTCCACCCTAGCATTTCATTAGTGGGAGGGGAGAATAATCAACAAGATGAATGATGTGCTTGTGAAATACATCTTCTACTATCTCCTTTCTGGAAGCCCCTGCTGCCAAATGAACTATCACACTCTCATCAACTCTCTACAAGGAAAATCCAAATCATACAAAACGAGATAGACAGAAAGAGCACAGGGAAAATGGTACTCCCACTCCCAGCTTCTCATGAGTTTAAACAAAAGGGAAAATAGGGAGGATTTAGCACTCTCTAAAAGAGATGACTTTAAGATATACCTAAATATATACAGACTCACGCAGGTTTATCGGTCCTCTGGGAAATGATCCCCTTTCTCATATGCAATTCTAAATCATTTCCAAGATGAGAAGACCCCTCCCTGCCCTACTGCCCCCTCCCTTTGTGCATCCCCTGAAATCTGAGGTCAAGATGACAACAGGTTTGCATGCTTTGAGAGTACCTGTCCAATCTGTCCATATATATGCACATCTGCGCACACATCCATTGTAGCAGCCACAATCACACTCCATGAGTATTTTTAAAATTGTCTCTGATGTGTAGCACATAACTTATTTATAATATTTGTAATTTCTTGAGAAATACTGTTGACTTCAACATACATACTTCTACACTCTGGGATGATTCAGGTACGTTGATATAAAAAGCAAAATAGCTCCATTAACACACCCATCTAGTTAAAGTTAAAATCACCTTCCTTGAAAAACATAACTCTTGCCTTAATGTTAGGGGCCAAAAAATGTTTCTTTTATTCATCATGTAAAAAGTGCCTTTGGAAAAATAGTCACATTTCACAATGGACTATTCACGTCTCCTTTAAATGTGTCCAATTTTAATGAATGGTCTTCACCTTGGATACCCACATTCCAGGCCTCATAGGAACAATGGTGTTTGGGCATGTGCAGTGGAAGTGGAAGATGGATTCAAGATGTTTCAAGTACGCAAAATCGCATGCAGATGTACAAACAGTACATCCAGTCAAAGCGAGTTAAGAAAGCAATATATATATATATATACACACACACACACACAGACACCCGAGAATGGATGAACACAAATAAAATCCAACTCATAATTAACATACCGTGCTGTGACACCTGTTGCCTTCCACGATAAGAAGTCTGGGAGATCAAAGAAATGTCCCGCCTTATCCCAGCAAGTCTCTCTCAAGTTCTGCCAAATTAAATACATATTAGAATCAATTATGGGCTATTTTTCTCACCCTCTCCTCTTTCAATAATGTTTCAAAATTTTCAAAAGAAAAGCATAGCCAACAACGTCCAATAAAACATCTGTTCAGGGGCTGGGAATGGTGAGTGATATAAAAGCAGTACTATACAGGAAAGAAAAATTGGCAATTATTGATCCTTCCAAAAATGACTATAATTTCCCTTTTATTCCTCTTTGCCAACCTGGAGCAGGAGGAAGTACATTCTGCAAGGGTACACAATCCATCTTCCCAGTGAAGGGCAAGAGGATACTCTTCAAGACATATAAAAAGATTTCAAAGCTGAACAGCTGTGAACTGGGGAGAAAAACCACACTAAGAAATTACCCGATGAAATGCAATGTGTCCTGCCATGAAAAAGTCTCCCCAGGCTGACTGGTTCCAAAGGCAACAGGAATGATAGTCCCTGTCCACAAAGAACTTCCAATCTAAGCCAGAGAGAATGGTACGGAATCAAGCTATTCTTATAACTTTTTTAAACATTTGTTCCTTCCAATTTCTTCCACACTGCCAGTGTGGTCAGATTTTTTTTTCCTGCCACTGGGCTTTTTCCTTCCTCTGCCACCTCTGTCCAGAACACTCCTTCCTCACCCACCACCCTGTTGCTCTGCCCACTTCGGTTAACCCAATCCATACTTCCCTGGGGAGGTCTTTCAGGATCTCCTCCTCAGGTGAGGTCTGGCTGTCATATAACCCGTATGACCCCGCAAGTATTTGTATAATGTCCTTCTCTTCTGCTAGACTGTAAGCTCAATGAGGTCAAGGACCTTGTCAGTTTTATGCACCATAATATCCCACAACTGTCTTTTCTCCTCCCTGGCACAGGACTGGACCCTTAGCTGTAAGGTAGAAATCACATGACTCCAGTCCCCCTGACCCACTTAACCGGACTAGGGGTGGACATGTGACCTAACTGGGCCAATCAGATTCCTTCTCCCAGGAATTTAGAATCAGGATCCAAATGGAGCCATTAAACTTCTGCCTTTGAATGGAATTGGAGGTGAGATAAACTTGGAAACTGTGAAGTGGCCATTTTTTTTGCCAAGGACCTGGAGAAGCAGGACTTCAAAAAGAGAAGTGCAATACAGACAGAAGCAGCAGCAAGAAAGGTTTCCTACCACCCAGGCAACTCTCCATGTCCTGGTTTCAATTATTCCCTCCCCAAGAGGCTACAACAAAAAGGAATGTATCCTAAGTACATGGGTATCTTTGGGAACCTAAAGGGAACAAGACAGAAGATCCAAAAGAGACATATTCTAGTATCTGCTAGCAGGTGACACACAGCAGACGTTCGATAAATATGCATTGAACAGCTAGACAAACTGCTCAGTTTCACCTTCCAATCTGTCTCAGGTGAGAGGCGCTTCAGAGTTGACAAAGGATTTCCACATGTGTTACCTCTTTAGAACAACACAAAAGTCCTGAGTGCTGTTCTATTTTATAGACATACAACTATTCTTTATCTATATTTGCCCTCAAATTCTATGAGTTCTTCCTATTTTCTCTTCCCCTATCACCACTCTCTGAACACAGACATTCACGCACAGCAGAGAAACTGAGTATTAACCCGGGAACAGGGTCCCATTAAAACAATAATAACATCAAAAGGGCTCAGATGTAAAAGGCAGTGTTAAGCCCATTTTCTGTTGTTGTTGTTGGTTGTTTATTTTAAATTCCTAAGCATTTGGGTGAGCGCTTACATCTAGAAAGGGCTAAACTTTCCTTTGAACACCCATACGTCTTAATGTTAAACAAAGCAACACTTAAAGTTGACTAAATATGCCAAACGTAGTTCTGAACTAGCAGTATCTTTATATGCTAATAGATCAGTCAGAACATGGTAGCCTTTGAGACTATGAGTCAAGCTACTAGTATGTCTTCTGGGTAGTCCCCCAAATCTCTTTCCATGTGCTCTGTGGTTTCGGTGATCAGTTCTCAGGGAGAAAAGGCATCCTCCTTCTAAAGACTTCAAAATCCAAGGCCAATCAGAAATAAACCACGAAACCACTGCAGCAACGATCAGTGCTACCAGCCAAAGCCAAGCAGTCTTCCTCAACTCAGAAAATAACTGCTTCTGTTAGATCTTGTATACAGTCATTACAGACCTTGCAAAATGAGAGCTTTCAGCCTGTAGCCACGCAGACAGCCTCTGTGGACAACGGAACCCAGGCAGAATGTCTCAGAGACAGCATCAGGCCTCTGGCCAGAAAGAGACACATCGGGGGCAGGAGGGACAAAGCAGCCTGGCGGCGCCATCTTTTCTGAGACAACACTGGCTTCACTGAGCAAAGCCAGAGACCCTGGCTCAAACTCTCCATAGAATGAGTGACCAGAAATGGCATCATATAAGGAGTGCGAGGCATCCTTAAAAACACACATGGTCCTGGGGGAGAAGACAGCAGTAGTATTCCCTGCCTTCTCCACAAAAGCAAAGTCTGCAGCTTAGCCAGCAAAGGAGAGGGGGAAAGCGTTTGCCTGGTTGAGAGGGATGTCTCCAGAAGCCTGATGCCTTACTTGGAGATGCTGACACTACCTATGAGGTTCCCATGGTGTTCTTAGGTTGGGCTACATGATTCACAAATGCTTAGTCATCAAATTCCAGATTGGCCAAGGGCCTATTAGCCCCCATGGATGGATTCTTAATCCAGTTCTATGAGAAAATCTCTCCATCCCTGCCTCTCCCCAACCAGCAGAGTCCCAGCCAAGGGCCTCAATCTTACTGAATTAATTCTATCCTTGGAACCACTGGGCCTGCATGAGGCACAGCGACTGTCCTCTTAGATTCTTCCACAGCTTACAACAGTGCCCCCATGCTCCTCATCTCACTGGATTCTCAGGATGGTTCAGAGGTTGTAGGTGATACACAACAGTCTGCACGTGAAGGATGCAGAAACTGAGGTTCAGATGACAAGGCTTTAACCCAAAGCCACATGGGGCTTCCCACTCTAAAGTGAGTGTTCCTTCCTTCCCAGGCCACAGTCACCACCCTGAGGCTCCCAGATCTAGCAGAGCTGTGGGTTTTGGCCTTTTGGAAGCATCATGTGGAAGCTATTACCATTCTTTACAGAAGAAAAGCCCTCCAAAACACATTTTTTCTAATGTTTTTTGTTTGTCTGTTTGTTTTTGCGGTACGCGGGCCTCTCACTGTTGTGGCCTCTCCCGTTGCGGAGCACAGGCTCCAGACGCGCAGGCTCAGCGGCCGTGGCTCACGGGCCCAGCTGCTCCGCGGCATGTGGGATCTTCCCGGACCGGGGCACGAACCCGTGTCCCCTGCATCGGCAGGAGGACTCTCAACCACTGCGCCACCAGGGAAGCCCACTAATGTTTTATTAAACTTCAGAGATTTCACTTTCAATCCTGGACAACTCACTTAACTTCTACATCCCTCATAACAACTTCCATGCACAAATGGTACACGGGCTAGAGCAAACACAGAGCAGGTCCCCAACACAAGCCAACTTTAGGCGCATCTCATAATGTGGGTGCTGAATCCAGTTCAAACTAGGAGCTCTCTGTGCTGAAGGAGTTAAGCCTCTCCTCCAGTTACCAAGCAACTAACAAAAAGTAGTCTTTTCAAGAAAAAAAAAAAAGAAATCAGCAGTGATTAGGGTGTATGACTTGGCAATAAAGGCTTCTGCATTCCAATAACAATCCTTTGAGCTAAGCAATCCCTCAGGCTTGAAAGCCACCAAAGAGAACAAATCTCTTTTTTAATCATCTATTACTTCATAAAACCACACTCAAAGCACACACAGCTGCGGGTCTTGGCAGAGGGCGGAGGTGGAGTAGTGTGTCTGAGGTTCAAGGCCAGGCAGCAGCCACCCCACCAGCCTGGGGCAGAGAGTTGGAGCTTTCTCCCTTTCCTTCTCACTGCCATGTCCAGGGAGGCAGTGAGGTCTCTGCTGGCTTCTAGATGCCAAGGGAACTTGAGGGTAAAATGAAGCAGACACTGCAATGTATGTTGGGAGACGCAAGGGTCTAGGAGCAGCATGGGAAAGTAGGGATGACCAGTTAAAAAAGGATCAACTAAGTATTTTGCTACGACTTGCAGTGGGATTCTATCTGGGCTCCCTGCTGTGTGCAGTGAATGAAAGGGAAGAACAGAGCTCCCTAATTCCCTCCCAGTAAATGGTCCTGCCAGAACATCCCAAATACTCACGATGTTGCTTTCTAGCACAACGGCCCTTAAAAAAGCAAAACCTTATCCTCACTCTATATTCACGACTGAGAATTAGGGCACAGGCTGATGGCCCAGAAAGGAGAGATGTTTCAGGAAGAAACTTAATCCTCAACTTCATTCTTTAAAAAAAAAAAAAAAAAAAAAATGATGCTGAAAACATGGACTGGGTCATAATCCGCAAACAGAAACTTCCCAGAATGAATGAAATAACTGTGTTTCATACTCCCATCCACAGAGAAAAAGACCAAACACTGCAGATATTTTAAGTCAGACAGATACGCTGAGAGGTTTGTGCTACCAGTGACATCTTTCTAAAAACTTAAAACTTACCATGACGTTTCTTTGTTTAAAATGATTCGACAGTTCCTTGCGGCTTAGAATCACATTTTATATCCTTGGCATGGCTCTCAGGACACATAACTTAGCTCCACTTGGCCACTATTTGTTATGACTCCTTCTTGGCTTACTGCCCATCATCCCTGTCTTCATCACTCCCCACCCTGATCTCACCTCATTTCTTTCTCTTCCCCAAACGCACTGTACTCTTTCATATGTCCCTGACTCTGTTGAGGCTGATGCCGCTACTTGGATTGACTTCCCCATCTTCTCTCATGATCAAACTTCTACCTTCGATTTTCAAATGCAGCTCAAATATCACCTTTTCAGTGAATCCCTCCATCCCTTGCTGTGTCCTTATTATATATTCACGTGCCTAAGTCCATCTCAAAATTTCAAACTCCTGGAGGGCAAAAAGCCGCTAACTTTTTTAAATGCAAAAAGTTTCAGGAGGTATAAAGAAACTTAAAGTCAAACTCTTTTAAAGTAAAATTACAGGGCTTCCCTGGTGGCGCAGTGGTTGAGAGTCCGCCTGCCAATGCAGGGGACACGGGTTCGTGCCCCGGTCCGGGAAGATCCCACATGCCGCAGAGAGGCTGGGCCCGTGAGCCATGGCCACTGAGCCTGCGCGTCTGGAGCCTGTGCTCCGCAACGGGAGAGACCACAGCAGTGAGAGGCCCGCGTACCGCAAAAAACTAAATAAATAAAAATAAAGTAAAATTACAATGAAGCTGGAGAAAGATGTGTGCAAAGGAAATGGTAATTAATAAGATGATGTATGATGATAATGTAATGAGCCTGATACCAAGGTTTGGTAAGTCAGCCTCATAACTTTCTCATAATATTTTTTGTGTGGCCCTATATCTGCCTCTAATGAGTAATCACAAACAGGGTTCAGAGAAGGGAAAGGGCTTTGGGGTCTGGGTGGCCAAAAAAGACTTCATGGAGGATAGATTTGAGTTGAAGCCTAAAGGTCAAGTAGAATAAATATTTATGCTACTGCTGAGAATGACACCCAAAAAACAAAACTCTAAAATGACAAGGTAGATCACCCCCTTTAGAGAAGGTTTTGTTTAACTGTACCTTCACAGAATTTATTTGTAAAATGAAAGAATTCCATTGTATAATTTAAATTATTTAATTTTCAAGAAATGGATACATATATGCATCTTCCCCCGACACCTCCCCTAGAGCTCTACTGTTCTACAGAAAGGTAAATCTATAATCCACACTAGAGCAGATTTTCCAACCATAAAAATGTTATCATTTGCATGAAAGCGGATCGTATTCTGCAAAGCTGACTTTGCCCAGGAATGTGATACACCACATGCATTAGGAAAACAACGCTTTGGTATGTGGGCCCTAAGAACTTTGGAGTCAGGCAGACCTGAGTTTGATTACTGTCCTCACCACTTCCCAGCTGTGTAGCTTTAGGCAAATTAATTTCTCTAAGCCCCAGTTTCCTCAAACGCCACATTACTAGCATCTACCTCAAAGGACGTTGGGAGGGTTAAATGAAATAATGTGGAGCGCCTGATAAGTCAACGGATTTCACTCTAATTACTACTGCAGAGCTTCACGTGTTTCAAAGTGCTTTGACATGCATGATCTCATCTGACCTGTATAATTCTTTAAGGCAAAGAATAGGGGAAAGGTAAGAAATTATAAACCTCACCTTTCAGGTTAAGAAAGTAAAACCCAGAAAGGGATCACAACTGTCCCAAGGTTACACAACACGTAAGTGGAAAGACAGACTAAAATGTAGATCTCTAATGCCCAGGCCAGTGCTAGTTCAGGGGTCTGCCTCCCTAAAGCACAATAAAATGCAGAAGGAGGAAAGAAGGATGCCATGGTAACCTAGATAACACAGTTCCTAGTGGGTGGTACTGTCTGTGGAAGGGAGGGTTCTAAGAGAAGAGAGGGCTTTGGACTGGGTAAGGTCTTGGAACAGACATGAAATAAAGTGGGAGGCTTGGACAAACAGAGAAGTGAGGAGGTCTTCCTTACCACCTCACTCTCTTGGATCCCTTCATGCCCTTCTCATCATTGCTATCCTATCTCCTTCCTGAGTTCCTTTTCCTTAGTTTCCCTTTAAATGCAGATAGACGTTCTTGATTCATCCAGATGCTCTTCTCACTTTTCACATGCTTCCTGGACAATTTTAATTATGCCCAAGGTTCCAACCAACTACTAGTTGAGTAACATGCACGATCTCAAACTCTAAACTCTCCTGAGACATGTCTCCTGGATGCGCCACTGCACCTCTAACTCGACACGTTCATAAAAGAATCTGTTATTTTCCCCAAATGTTTTCCTCCTCCTTGGTTTTCTACGTCAGGGGATCCAGTTACCCTAGGAGTCATCTTCTCCTTCTCTCTCATTGCTTACATCCAATCATCCTTCTAATTTAAAGTCCCAATTAATCCATGAAGAGGTTCCCACCTCTTCACCACCCCCTGTATTAGTCAGGGTTCTCCAAAGAAATAGAACCAATAGGAGACTACATATATATATCTTATGTAATATATATATATACCTTACATATAAAATATATATCTTATAATATGTATGCCTTACATATCTTATATATATATATATATATATCTCCTTCATATATATGACATCTATGTACATTTGTATATTTCTTCATATATGTATGTTTATTATCAGGATTGGCTCACATGATTATAGAAGCTGAGAAGCCCCAAGATCTGCAGTTGGCAAGCTGGAGACCCAGGGGTTCCAATCTGACTCCAAAGGCCTGAGAACCAGGAGAACTGATGGTGTAATTTCTAGTCCAAAGGCCAAAAGGCTCAAGACCCAAGAGGAGCCAAGGTTTCAGTCAAAGACAGGAAAAGACCAATTTCCAGCTCAAGGCAGTCAGGTAGGAGGAGCTTCCTCTTTTTCAGCCTTTTTATTCTATTCAGGTCTTCAGTTGATTAGATGGGGCCCACCCACATTAGGGAGGAGAATCTGCTTTACTCAGCTGACCAACTCAAATATTAATCTCACCCAGATACACCCTCACAGACACACTCAGAATAATGTTTGAACAGGGGTCACCCTGCGGCCCAGTCAAGCTGACACATAAAATTACCCATCACACCACATCTTCACTATCCTATTTTCAGTCCATCACATTCTATCACCTGGATCACTGCTCTCCTATCTATGGTATACCACAAAAGTGGCCAGAATTCTCCCCAACCCTGTATTCATGCCCTTTGCAGTATGACTCTGTAGCTCCTCGCATTAAGAGGTGAATCTAGAGAAATGCAAATCAAAACTACAATGAGGTGCCACCTCACACCAGTCAGAATGGCCATCATCAAAAACTCTACAAATAACAAAGGCTGGAGAGGGTGTGGAGAAAAGGGAACCCTCCTACACTGTTGGTGAGAATGTAAGTTGGTGCACCCACTATGGAAAACAGTATGGAGGTTCCTCAGAAAACTAAAAATAGTATTACCATATGATCCAGCAATCCCACTCCTGGGCATATATCCAGAAAAAACTATAATTCAGAAAGATACATGCACCCCTATGTTCGTAACAGCTCTATTCACAACAGCCAAGACATGGCAAGCAACCTAAATATTCATCGACAGATGAATGGATAAAGAAGATGTGGTACACATATACAATGGAATACTACTCAGCCTTAAAAAAAGAACTAAATAATGCCATTTGCCACAACATGGATGCAACTAGAGATTATCATACTAAGTGAAGTAAGTCAGAAAGATAAAGACAAATAACATATAATATCACTTATATGTGTAAACTAAAATACAACACAAATGAACCTATCTATAAAACAGAAACAGACTCGCAGACACAGAGAACAGACTTGTGGTTGCCAAAGGGGGAGGGGGTTGAAGGAGGGCTGCAGTGGGAGTTTGGGGTTAGCGGATGCAAACTATTATACAGAGAATGGATAAACAACAAGGTCCTACTGTAGAGCACAGAGAACTATATTCAATATCCTATGATAAACCATAATGGAAAAGAATATTAAAAAAGAATGAGATATATATACATGTATAGCCGAGTCACTTTGCTGTGCAGCAGAATTTAACACAACATTGTAAATCAACTATACTTCAACTAAAAAAAAAAAAGAGGTGAATCTGTTTCTCCACCACTTGAATTGGGGCTGGGCTTAGGACCTGGCTTGACCAATGCAATGAAGCAGAAACACCACTGTGCTACTTCTGAACTGAGCTCTTGAAGACCTTGCTCTTGTCTTCTTGGAATGTAGAGCTGCCACATGAGGCAGCTCAGGCTGACCTGCTGGAGGATGAGAGGACACGTGGAGCAAAAACCAACCGTCCCGGCCAAGGCTCCACACATTCAAGAGAGCCGAATAGAGCTAAGATCAGGAAACCCAGCAGCCCTCCAGAGACTCCTGAATGCATTCAGCAGAGACAAGAAAATCCATTTAGCTTAGCTCATCCCTAATCAGTAACCTGCGTAATTACGAGGTAAAAAAATGGTTGCTTTTTTACTCCATCAAGTGTTGAGATGGCCTGTCACTACCCTAACTGATACAGCCTCTTTCAAATTTTAAACCCCTCAATTCCCACCCTCTACACAGCCAGTTAGAATGTAATGGCCTATGTAAAATGAATATTTGACTATATAAATCATTCATTCATTCCTTCATTATTTATTTGGTATCCTCTACATGTCAGGTACTGTGCTCAGTGCAAGGGAAATGAGAGCAAACAACAGACACAGCCCCACCCACAGGGAGCTTTCAATCTAGTACCCTTTGCACCCTTCAAAGTTTTCTACTACCTTTGGAGTTAAAGATTAAATTTATTAACGTGGCATGTACAAACCATGTCTTACTTGCCAGCTTCGTCTCTGATAGATCTGAGATACTGCACTAAAATCACGTACATTGTCCTTTTTCTCACCATTACATCTTTATTCATAGTGTTCCTTATCTGGATACCCTCCCTCCCTCACCTGGCCAACATGTGCTCATCATTTAGGACTCAAGTGTTACGCACTCCACGACATCTTCTCTGATTCCCCTAAGCTGGGTAGGGTGTTCTGTGCTATGCCCCCATAATACTCAGTGAATATCCCCATCATAGCACTTCCCATCATCTGTTCACATGTTTATCTCTCTCCCTAAACTGAAATCTCTAAGAGTCAGGGACTGTGTTTTTGTTCAGTCTCACTGTTCCTAGGACCTCGCACTGTATCTGATCTATAGACAAGGAATAACATTAGGTGAATGAATGAACAAATAAATGAATGAGCAGAGATGTGCAAGTTAAATAGGAGTTTATGTAAATGGAAATAAGAAATGAATGGATAAGTGAATGAGGTTGTGAATAAGGACTGTCCCAGTTTCTCTTTTCTCATTCAAGTTAATGGCTTTTCACCATCTGTCTTAGGGGCAGAGACATATCCTAGCCAAGCCAGACTGCCAGGAAGATAAATTTCTCTTCTTAGGGTGAGCAGGTCCTTTGGAGAAGTTTCATTTTAATTGGAAAATGGATTCATTCACTTCCTGGCTGGGACTCCTGCGTCAGTGCAGCACCAGGCTGAATGGCTGCCAAGCGTACTGGAGAGGGGGCTGAGGTGGGAAAAGCGCTCCGTCAAATGTCGAGGGCTCTGGGACATCTGAGGACAACCTGGTGTCCAGTCCAGGCTGGCTCCCAGTGGTGGCCCTCTTCTTTCTTTCCCCAATTTCCTTCAACCCAAACTTTGCTTACCCCCAACACATAAAGGATGGGTGTACTTTACGGTTCCATATGGCACTTCTCAGGGGCTCATCTGGATATGTATATATGTGTATATATATCTCCTTCTTTATTTATACCACTGTCATTTCCTGCAGGGCACAGACAAGGTCCACGACTGAGAAATCCCTTCACTACTCAACGAGCAGAAGAGCAGAACTTCATAAACCCTTCCGTGGATGTGTAACAGTCCAATGTCACAGAAAACATCCCTTTCTAAGGAACACTTCTGCATCTTTTGTGAAGGGTCCTTGTATAGGGCACTGAACACTGTAAGGTTTTTGTGATCTGGCTCCAGGCTTCCATTTAGCCTCACCTCTCAACACCTTTGCGTTTCAGCACCCCTCCCCTCCCCTGTCCGATTCCTCAAACTTGACTGATGGCAATGGTAGTTCTAGTAACACAACGTGCTACTCTGCACGGAGGTGCCTTTGCACACTCCACTGCCTCTTCTCCAGATCCAGACTGCAAGGGTGCATATCCTGGCTCTAATACATCACAGCTGTGTGACCTTCAGAAAGCAACTGAACTACTCTTCACTTCTACTTCCCTGTCCTATGAGAATTACAGAGGACAACAGTACTACCTTCACCACAGAGCTGTTGAGAGAACAACAAGCAAGTGTATGTGAAGTGTGCAGAACACCAGCTGGCTCAGAGTGAGCACGTCTTAAATGATTGTTCTTATTAGTTAGAATGTCAGTCCCGCCACGTTTCCATCTTCAGGAAGGAGCCGGGGCTTTGGAGACTGACACACTTCAGTTCAAACCTTGGTTCTCCTAAGGGAACCCTCCTATACTGTTGGTGGGAATGTAAACTGGTACAGCCACTATGGAAAACAGTCTGGAGGTTCCTTAAAAAAACTAAAAATACAGTTACCATGTGATCCAACAATCCCACTCCTGGTCATACATCAGAATGAAACTATAATTCACGTCACACATTTTATCCATTTAAAGTGTACAATTAAATGGTTTTTAGTATATTCTCCAAGTTGTGCAACCATCACCATGATTTTAGTACATACTCATCACCTTAAAAGAAATATGTTACTCATTTCCCCTGACCCCCACAGTCCTTAATCTACTAATCTTTCTATCTCTATGGATTTGCCTATTCTGGACATTTCATATAAATGGAAAAAGTGGTATTTTCGTGACCAGCTTCTTTCACTTAGCATAATGTTTCCAAGGTGTGTTTGTGATGGTTTTGCTGCTTTTATCATGAGCATTATACCTGCTTGGAGAGAAAAAACAAACAAACAAAAAACAAAAAGATACATGCACCCCGATGTTCCCAGCAGCACTATTCACAATAGCCAAGACATGGAAACAACCTAAATGTCCATCAAAAGATGAATGGATAAAGAAGATGTGGTACAGAAGATGTGGTACACATATACAATAGAATATTACTCAGCCATAAAAAAATGAAATGATGCCATTTGCAGCAACATGGATGGACCTAGAGATTATCATACTAAGTGAAGTAAGTCAAAGGATGACAAATACCATACGATATCACTTATATATTGGAATCTAAAATATGACACAAATGAACTTATCTACAAAACAAACAGACTCACAGACACAGAAAACAGACTTGTGGTTGCCAAAGGAGAGGGGGTGGAAGAAGGATAGACTGGGAGTTTGGGATTAGCAGAGGCAAACTATCATACAGAGAACGGATAAACAAGATCCTACTGTATAGCACCGGGAACTATAGTCAATATCCTGTGCTAAACCATAAAGGAAAATAATATGAAAGAGAATGTGTGTGTGTGTGTGTGTGTGTGTGTGTGTGTGTATGTATAACTGAATCACTATGCAGTACAGCAGAAATTAACCCAAAATTATAAAGGAAATAAATTTTATAAAATGAAAACAAAAAATAACACCTTGGTTCTCCTACTTGGTAATTACATTACTCCTGGCCAGTAGTCACCTAATATCTCTGGGTTTCCCTTTGTTCACTGACAGCAATGTTTAACTCATTATATTGATAGTATGATTCAATTCAGTGAGGTTATGCATGTTACAATGCTCATCCTGGCACATCCCCAGTAAATGTTAGTTTCCCCCACAATCCTTACTCTTCTCAAATTATATGGGGCCTATCCATCTTCCCTATTAGACTCTTAGGTCCTTTTAAGGAAGGACCATAATTAACTCACCTGTAGCCCTACAGTTAACATGAAATAACTATTTCTTAAATGCAATACTTATTGACCATGAAATAATTTGTCTATCAGTCCTGGTTTGTGGCCAGGTGTGTGCTACATATGAAGGTAATCATAGATGAAAGGCAGGAATATACTGGTCCTAATCCTCAGGTTGCTTACTGGTGAGGTATAGCAAAGAGTCTGCATAGGAAACACCCAGCCATGATACAGAAGTAGCACAGAATAATTCAAGTTTGAAAATAACTGATTTATAAACTAAGGATGCTGCATGGTCATGAAAGAAAGGCACTGTTGTGGGCAGGCAGCAGAAGAAATGTATTACTTGGGAGGTAGTGTCTGACCTCGCTGTGGAGGGAAGGCAAAGACTAAGGAAGATGGGATGGAGGGCAGTCCAGCTGGGGCAACGGGCCTGAACAGAAGTGCAGGAAGAAGCAGCACCTGCATCCCTGGCCATGGAAAAGGAGCCCTGAGAATGTCAGCCTGAGAGATGTGCACTGCAGTGGAGTAGGAAGCAAATCTGAATTCATTAGACAGGCCACAAGAGAATGGGGGGACCTTGAGGTCTGAGCAGGGGGTGATTTGTGACTCCAGTTTTAGGAAGGTTAGGACAGAAAAAACATGGTGGGAAGTCTGGAGGGGAGAAGAGGTGGAAGGCAGGAGGACCAGTTTCCATACACATTTCTGACACAGAAGAAAGAGACAGAACAGAGGAAAAGGAAGAAAGAAAGGAAAAGGGAGGCAAAAGAGAAGATGAGCGAGAAAGAAAATGAAACAAAGATTAAGTAGAAGAGAGAAGTGGCGAAGGAATGAGAAGAAAAAGACAAAAGCAAAAGATGAACAGAGAGAGAAAGGGAAGATGGGGTGAAGAGAAAGAATAATTTAAACATGAGAAGGGAATAAAGTGAGAATGACAGGAAAAGAAAGAAATGAAAAAGACCCGTGGAAAACAAGAGCAGGACCGTGACAATGTCCCGACGATGAGACATAACGTGGAGGAGGAAGGGCAGAAGGCAGAGCCCCGCTCGCGGTCTGCAGCCAGCCTCTCCTCTGGGTGAATGAAGTCATGGCTGATGTCACCACCTGTGAGTCACATGCCCACCAAAGAGAAGGAGGAGGCCCCGCCCGGGGTTCCGTCCCACCCTCCTGGACAAGAGGGGTTCATTCTCTGCCTTGCGCTCTGGGACATTGTCTAGTCTGGTTCTGAGAGGACTGAAATGAGGAGGGCTTCTCCTTGGGCCCAGGGAGGACACGGCTGCCACAGAAGCACACCAAGCCTGTCATCACTGGGTTCTCAGGTCCAGGCCCTGAGGTGCGATGATCAGAACAGGGGCGACAGAAGCTTCTGACTTTTCTATGACTGGGGCTAGGGCTCCATCCCATGATGTCCAAAAAGGAAATTCCCATAATGAATGGTACTGAATACACAAAAGGGCCTCCAAAGGTGCTTTTAGACTGAGCTAGAACTGCTTTCTCACATTCTAGGCTCGCACCACGCTCTCTTTGCAGCCCCACGGAGGCCTCCTTTCCTCGGACTGCCAGACCTCTTCCCGCGCCAGTCCATCCACCCCACTGAGTGCTTACCTCCATCAGCCCCCAACCTACATGTCACCTCCTCCTGACTCCTCTCCCCTAACCCGGTCATATTTCCAGAAGGAACTGAATTTCCATCCTACTTACAGAGCACTGTGTCTTTATTTCTGTCCCTCTTCTAGAATATGAGCTGCTTGAGGACAGGGACTCTGGTTTACTGCTATACTCCCAGCATTTAACCAAGTACTTGAAATAAAATAAATTTTCAATAAATATTTGCTGAATGAATGAATGCCCTCGGTCAACTCCAGCAGGAACCGATGGGTACCATGCTAGCATTTTTAGACCTCTTCTGAGGTCTAAAGACCTCTCCTCTTACAGCCATCATCCTGAGAATGCTGGTTACTGAAGACAGTACCCTATAAGCTACTAATAACAGTGCAAGTGAAACTGCTCTGTAAACAGTTGCTTGGGGCATCAGAGGATGGATTTACTCTCCCCCTGATTCCTCCACTCTCCACAACCCTGGGCCTGTGAGCTGCTGTGGAAAGGGCACAGGCTTGAGTTAGATTTGAGTTAGATGCCCTGCTCTAGCACTCACTCCTAGCCTGTTCCCACAAGCTCAAACACAAATACTACTACCTACTCCCCAAGTTGTCCATCAAGATTAAGCACGGTTAAAAAAAAAAAAAAAAAAAAAGGGCCTACCCTCAGACCATGTGGATTTTTCCCTTCACTCTTAGCTCTCTTAACTGCATCTAGAGTTAAGTACATGAAAAATAGACCTCACTAACCTTTTGCCCAGAAATCAACTTCTGTCCTAATCATCACCTGAAAATGCATCCCTACCACCAGCACCCTACAACTTACCAAATACCTTCTGATACAAAATATTGTTGTCAATACCATTTCATGAACAGGAAACTAAGGCGCATAAGTGAAATGAATTGCCCAAGATCACGCAGACAGTTAAGTGAACAACCTGGTGTGAAGCCTCGGCCACTTGAACTCCAAACCCAATACTCCTTCACTGCTGCCTGGCTGCTGCTTCCCAGCACATGGGCGGTGCTTGATAAATACTTGCACAGTGACTCACTCCCTTTCTCAGGTCCACGGTCTGGTCTCTGACCCCCCGTCAAAGCCAGACCACACAGCCTCATGCCAAGACAACTGCAGTAGGTTTCACTCTGGTCCCGATTCTCTCCCCATCTATCTTAGGCTCACAGAATGCCAGCACTGAAAGAGAACTTCAGGAGTTATGGCTGTTCCCAAATGCCAGACCCTGAACTGGTGCTCATCCATGACTGGTCATTTTCACTAATCAGTGGTGAATAATACAAATAATACTAGAGAAGATGAAATCCCTATTATTAATAATATTATGAATAATTAATTGGTAAAAAGATCTTACGTCCTGGTAGCTTGCTTTGCTTTCCTTGGGCAAGCTCTAATACTCTGCACGTGCAGCATTACTGGAAGAAAACATTTATCTGTGCCACAGTTCAGACCCTTAAGCGAAGCCCGAATGAGAGACAGAGGCCACAGGGGGCAGAGCCACTTACCCAGGCAGCTTCTAATTCCCTCCGAACACTCCCTAGTCTTGCATTTTTGAGCCAGAAGACACTGACTCTTGAGATGACACAGGCTGGAAGCCAGACTAAAGCAGCTTTTTGAGAGGGTGAGGGTAGGGGTACTGATGAGGCTGCAGAGCTGAGATCAGACTTCCTTTCACTACTGTGGTCACTCCCAAGTTTCACCTAATCCACAGCCTCTCCATACAGGAAGGATTCAGAGAGATGTGGGCTTTGATGGGGATCCCTGAGTCCCTTTGTCATTCAACCAGCAGAGTGGACACAGCTTCATGCACAGAGACTGGCCTCCAGTGAGGTCTTAGCTGCAGAAGTACTGCCAGGACCCTGGGGTTCAGAAGAGCTAAGGAACTAGTTGGATCATTTATTCATTTTTTCCAACTGCAGATGTTTCAGGAGGAGGTAAATGCAAGGAGGAGGAAGAGGCCAGCTCTTTGGGAGGTAACTCTAACGTGCTGGACCCGCGGTCCCCAACCTTTCTGGCACCAGGGACCAGTTTCGTGGAAGACAATTTTTCCACGGATGGAGGGCGGGGAGGAGGATGGTTCAGGCGGCAATGCAAGCGATGGGGAGCGGCAGATGAAACTTCACTTGCCCGTCCGCCGCTCACCACCTGCCTTGCAGTCCAGTTCCTAACAGGCCACAGACAGGTACCAGTATGTGGCCTGGGGGTTGGAGACCCCCGTGCTGGAGCACAGACAAAATAGAAATGGGTTGGAGTTTGTGTAGTGGAGGGAATCTTAGACCTCACCCGGTCTCAGGCGTGATTCTTTAACTGTGAGTCTAACTTAGGTAACTTTTTTATTCTAGAGTCCATATTTATCTTCAAAATTTAAGCCAAACAAATGTGGTATCTGGGATCTGAAATTTAAACTAAGAGAACCAGGTATCTCATCTGTAGGACAGACTGGAGCACCCTGCCCCTGATAAAGACTGGAGTTGACCAGCTAACTTTATTTTTTTTTTTTTTGCGGTACGCGGGCCTCTCACTGTTGTGGCCT
>NW_006789324.1:2976423-3000768 GCF_000442215.2 Lipotes vexillifer | reverse complement strand
GGGCCTCTCACTGTTGTGGCCTCTCCCGTTGCGGAGCACAGGCTCTGGACGCGCAGCCTCAGAGGCCATGGCTCACGGGCCCAGCCGCTCCACGGCATGTGGGATCTTCCCAGACCGGGACACGAACCCGTGTCCCCTGCATTGGCAGGCGGACTCTCAACCACTGTGCCACCAGGGAAGTCCGACCAGCTAACTTGACTCCTTAAATTCATTTCCTAGAGTTAGAAAACCCAGGTTTTTGCATCCCAACACTGCCAGAAGTAACAGTCAGTAGGTAGTAATCCATCTAACTCCCTCCATCCTCATCTTCTTTATCTGCGAAGTAAGTGATAACATCTACCTCACAGGATTTTCAAAAGAATAAGATAGCAGAGTTAAAAGATAGATAGATAGATAGATAGTTAATAAATTGGGTAGATAGTTAATAAATTCTAGTGCAGGTGTTGATGATGTTTGTAGACAGCAATCAAACAGAGTTGATATCTTAAATAGAATTTAGTAAGTATCTTGGAAAGATATTATTTCAAACTGCTTTCACAAGGGTAACAATGTCTCAACTTACTCCAAAAACTTAAGGTGGATTGATTGGACGGATAGAAGGACATATAGATGGATATATATGTGATAAACCAAGTACAGTAAAATGTTAATGGCAGAATCTAGGTGATGGTTCTAAGTGTTCACTATAAAATTCTTTCAACTTTTCTGTATGTTTGACAATTCTGATAATAAAATGTTGGGGAAAAATGGCTTTCACAGCCTCTTACATTTGGTCTTAGACTTGGGAGCCCCTTGAGATTAAAGGATACTCTTGGCTTCCGCCTTGTCTCCCCATCACCAGGCACAACGCCTTCCTCACAGCAGTTACTAGACGAACGTTTGTTTCACTGATTAAATGAATATATCCCTACAACAGCAGAACAGTTATTCTCATTTTGAAGACAACAGAACCAAAAAAAACAAAAAGAATAAAACCAACCCATATGTTCAGAGAAATGAGATTTACTTACCCCTCCAGAAGAATGCTGTGACTTGCATCTTGTCAGACTTCTGGCCTCCCTCCTCCCTTTCCCCAGTTAACATCCACCTATCCTGGGCCCCCAGATTTCCAAGCTAACAGTCTACCTTAGTGCAGTTGATCATGCTAATGAGTTCCTGTACCACAACACACATTAACTGCACTGTATTTTTTAGTGTCTTTTCTAAAGACAGTATTTTCCTCCAACAGATGTGACCTCCATTTTAACCACTGTGAGGAAAGAATTTTGTTCGGTTTTTGTTTTACATCGAATCATACCACGTGAGCATAAGGCCAGCCAAACTTAGCAATCTTTCTCTCGCTTCTCTGGTTATACTGTAAATTCCTAGATGTAGCTGACACCCCTACACAGTGGTCGGACAAGGCTGGCAGCAAGGAAGCTGGGCACGTGGACTATGCTATTACAGCCATAAGTCTGGAACGGACCAGGAAACAAGAATTCACTTAGCAAATATTTATTGAATATTTTTTCAATGCCAAGCGCTGTGTTTGGGTCGGAGAAGACAATAGTCAGGTATGGAGAGAAAGATTTGGTCCCTCCTCTTATGGAGCCAAGAATCCACCAATCCAAATGAGGAAGGAACATGGTACAGCAGAAAAAAAAACAAGCGAAAAAAACAAGACAGGATTTAGATCCAAAAGGACCTTCCTAAAGACCCAAGCCTGATACCTGTGGACAAGTCATTGCATCTCTTTGAGGCTTACTATATTTATCTATAAAATGTAACAAATAGTAACATTTAACTTGCAAGGCCATGTCACCAATCAAATAAAGAAAACATATGTCCAAGTCATAGAAGTTATAAAGTAAAATACAAAGTACAGTATCATAACAATAGCTGACATTTATTAAATGTTATTAGGTATCAGGCCAAGTCCTTCTTTTTTTTTTAATTTTGGCCTGCTTTTTTAAATTACTTTGTTGGACTATAAAAGTAAAAGAATACAGCACATATTTGGCATAAATGAAATATGCAAATGCAGGGATAAGGAAAGGATTCACTGTCCAGGTAAATGAAGGCAGGCCATCAGCCTCAACACTCCATATATTTTAGTTACCAGCGCAGTTTATGGGAAGACCACCCTGGAGAGAAAATCCACAACAGATGCCCTAACATCAGCTGACAGTACCGTCCGCAGTGCTCAAAGGCTGGGAGGAATCTGGTCCAAACGTAAAACGGCCCTAGTATAAACATTCTAAAGAGAGCTTGTTTGATTCAGTTGATGTGTCTTGGATTTTCTTGGGGGTGAAGGGAGCAACATCAAGGGGTTAGTCCCCTCAGAGCACAAAGACACAGAGGAGAGGCCCAGAGGAGTTACTGTATCAGTCTCACAAAATAAGCAGTGACTCAAGGTAACAGACTGCAGCCAAGGGATGGCTCTGGGGTAGAAAGGAGTAGTAATACTCCAAACTTCCTTTTCCACAACAGGGAAGAGAAAATGAAAGTACACTCAACTTGCAGTGGATCTTTACTTTGGAATGGACCTAACTGGACAGACAAAACCCAGCAATCAAAAATGGCATGATAAATGATTTGATAAGTTCATGCATCCATCAATTAAAATATGTACTGAGTTATCAGTGTGAGATGCTAAGTAATGCCCTAGAGACCAGGGACATGAAGATAAGTGAGGTGCAATATAGTTTAATGAATTCCAGGGTAGAGGTAAGGGGGGATGCCATAGCGGACAGAGGGCAGGACCCCAATCAACATAGAGAAAGTCAAGGAAGACTTCCTGGAGTTTGAAGAATTAGTATAAGTTTCCCCAAGTGAAAAGAAATGATTTTAAGTTTGCCAGGCAGAAGGAAGACCTCAGCAAAGACCCAGAGGTGTAAGAGAACATGAGTAAACATGAGTATGGTACCCTTAGATCCACTGACCAAGAAATTCCCCATCTGGAAAGTCTTTCCATTTCTCTAAGCATTTTGTTATAGGAAAAGTAATGATGGATTCCTTGAACAAATTCCCGCAGTCTGGGTCTCAAATCCAAGTGCCTAGAGGGGTAGTTGCTGGAAAAGGGAATGGTGAGGCAGGCTGGGTGGGGACCACTGTGAAATAAAGGACACTCGCCCCTTCTCGAGGGGCAGCCCCTGCACAGCTCTGGCCAGTTCCCTCCACATGGGAATGTGAACCCAGGACTTCTAAATCTTTTTGTTATTTTTTCTAGAGAAGCAGAAAAATCTGGATTTTTATGTGAAATTTCTTAGTTTTTAAATGTTGGACACTAATTCAAAAAAGAATTTTTTTTTCAAGCACAGGGTGGGTCCACCAAAACCCATCTGGGGACCAGATTCAGCTTGTGGGCTGCCAGCCTGTAACCCTACACATGAGCAGAAATGAGCAACAGGGCAGTGAGGGCCAAGGGATAGAGCCCAGGGGCTGGAGGCGGGCTGGACTTGGTGAGAATCCACTTATTGCGTAGCTTTGGGGAAGCAAGCTACTTAAGCCCTCTGGGTCTTGTTTTCCTCATCTGTAAAATGGGATAGTAATACTGTGTCACTGAGGGGCTCAGATGAAATACCGCATGTAAAGTCCCTCATACGGTGCAGATGGTTTAGGAAAATAATCCCAAGAAGAAAAAAAAAATCCCACTGTCAACCAGAAAGGTTAGCTAGGACTATAAGATAACTTTTTAATGGAAAAGTACAAAGAAGTAATAAAAGCATGATCTTTGTGCTGTAACATTAGCAAACTATACCAACCACGGATAGTGTCTCATTATTGTTTTTTGTAATATACAGCCATCTTTTTCTATACTGTAAGTTTCTTAAGACAAATGCATTTATAAGACTGCACAGCCTCATAATTTTTTTCCCTTTCACATTATAGTGTAAACTTTGTTGTTGCTATACAAATATTTATTATCTACCCAGTACATATGTCAGAAGGATTTTTTGAAGTCATAAAACAGATCATGTCACATGCATGTTTAAAATCCATCAACCATTTCTCACTGCTCTTAGAATAAAATCGAAATTCCTCTCCACGGCCTCAAGGCTGTGCAGGATCTGGCCCCTGGTCACTTCTCTTACCCCAGCTCCTGCCACTCCCTGCCTTGCTCTGCTGCCCTGGCCAGCCCTGCTGACCTCCTATGCTGATCTCTCAGGTGCTTTCCTCCCCTCATTGAATCTGCTGCTCCTTCTTCCTGAAACTCTCATCATTCTTGTCAACCAAAACCTCCCAAGAGAACACACTAGCTATGCCAAATCTGTTCATCTGCCACTCTGCTTCATAGCATTTTCCAGAAAACAAAATCACTTTGCATATGTATTTGTCTCCATGTCTATTTTCTGCTGCTCTATGCTAGAATCTAAGTTCCCAGAAGGCTACCCAGGGCCCTCATCTGTCTTGCTCACCTTGGCAACCTCAGTGCCCATCATATAGGAGACACTCAGCCAAGACTTTTTAAATGAAAAAAATGAACCCACCACCCATTGTTCCCAGCCTCAGATTCTCCTGAAGTCATTACTTCCAAGTTTTTTCCCTGAACTAGATTATTCAAACCCTGCAAGGCAAACACTTGAAGAGGCAGTAGAGTGAAATGGTGATAAACCCATTCTATGGGTCTGAAATGTTAAGGTTCAAACCCCAGCCTTGCCATTTATTAGCTGAATAACCTTAGGCAAATTGCTTAACATCTCTGAGGCTGTTTTGTCATCTGTAAATTATGAGACTTAACTTCATAGGGCGGTTGTGAGGATTAGATGAGTTTAACATGGATGAAATGCTTAGACAAGTACTAGGTATATAATAAGCACTGTATACCTTTTAGCTACTGTTTTCATCTACTTCCTTATTCTGTTCTTATTGCTTAGTCCAAAAAGGCTGTAATTTGGGGGACTTCCCTGGTGGTCCAGTGGCTAAGGCTCTGCACTCCCAATTCAGGGGGCCCGGGTTTGATCCCTGGTCAGGGAACTAGATCTCACATGCCACAACTAAGAGTTCCATACCGCAACTAAAGATCCCACGTGCCAAAACTAAAAGATCCTGCATGCTACAATGAAGACCCGGCTCAGCCAAATAAATAAATACATATACATATACGTGTGTGTGTGTGTGTGTGTGTGTGTGTGTGTGTATTTATATATATATATGTATTTTTTTTTTAAAAGGCTGTAATTTTGTGAAGACAGAGACCACTTCTGGCTTCCCACAGTGAAGTGCACAGGCCCCCACAGGAGGGGGATGGGGGATGGAGCTGTTTGTATGGTTCTTGATGTACGTATGCTTACATGATATGAGACTAGGAGTAAGACATTTAACTTTTTTGAGCCTCAGTTTCCTCATTTATAAAAAGAGATAATATCTACCCCACAAGACTAGTGTAAAGATTAAATAATCATTGTGGAATAAAATAATTCTGGGGCTGGAGGCACTGGTGAATTTTAGGGGAAACAAGTAGAAGGTATTCAGTAAGTCAATCTGCTTTGCAATTCAAAGCTGGCTGCTTTCTGGTATAGGTATTACACGTAGGATGTGGATGATTCAAACAAGTGAATGACTCTGAAAATATGTTTTATACTCTTCTACTATTTTCTATGATTGTCTCTGACAACACTGTGGTCATTTTTAGATGGTTTCCGTAGCTATTATTCAAACAGGAAAAGCATACCACTCATTACACTCAGCTACTTAAAATAAGATATTCTAGTGTTTAAAATTCTCTCGATTGGTGCTAGAATGTTATTGACATGCCCATCAGTAGAGACAAACATTTTTATGCACAGTGGAAGTGAGAATTAAACTACTCTTTGAATAAGATATTTTACAAATATCTGACTAAATTATAATAATTCCACAAAGCTGATATTATTATCATCATTTGACAGCTCAGCATGCTTAAACTCAGAGATGCTGACTTAGCCTAAGGTTGCAAAATTGGTAAATGGTGGAGAAAGATTTAAATGCAAGTGTGTTTGGCTTCAAATCCTGTACTTTTTCTGTTGTTACAGAACTGTGTTCTATCTCCCAAAGCTCCAACCTTGCATGAGCTGTACTGCTAAGATCTGATGAATGTAGGTAAATAATATCAGACCTATGCACGAAATTTAAAGCCAGAGTAACTAACAGAAAAAGACTATAGTTTCCACCAAACTGCCATCAAAAAAGAAACCGGTGCGTTTCCAAGAAAGAAATTGACATTGTTTATCTTTCATAAAGTTTCAAGATGAGAAACCTAAAGAAAAGAGAATAATTGTTACTATATCATCAAGAAGAATGAAAGAATAAGGCCAGTCGAGGCCCTTACTGTGCCAGCCTCTTACTGTACAGAAGGGACAAGGACAGGGCTTTCCTGAAGTCTAACAGAGTTTTCTTTTCAAGAGTTCCTACTGCAAAGCACCCAATGCTAGGTGTGCTAGCACCTTCCACAGCTAGCAGGAAGTTATCAAACCGCCCCTCTGGCTATCCAAACTCCCAGGTTCCTCCCAAGGATCTACATACACAGGATAAAGCACATTAGAACCAATCAGAGAATCATTTACTCATTTTCCCAATATGTTATCAGGGGAACAGAAGCAGAAGGGCATGGACTGGGGAGATGAAAGGGGCAGATATATTTTCTAAACCCATCAACAAAATCCTCTGACATTCCAGCCAGCTGCTTCCAGACCTTTGGATGAACAATGAAAACTGCAAACTATAAAATGATTAGTTTTCTGTTCTGCTGACAATAGCAAAAAGAGGAAATGAGTTAAAAGACAGGACTGGAATATCTCCATGCATCCGCTACAAGCCAGATAATTATCTTCCATTAACACTGAGCTGTCAGGATCGGCATCAGCCTGTTAACTTGCTTGACCTTCCTCAGCCTGCACCTTGTTACCCTACAATGTTTCATGTTTATAAAGATAGGAGACTCCAGCTGTTCCAGCCTGAGAGAACTTAATTTACATTTGGCCTTCATTAAGATGAGAGTCAGAATCATTGAGACCAAACGGAGAAGCCAGACTGCTGGGGGTTATGAAAAAATCAAATGGCATTTTTCCTTTTATCTGACAATTCTTATTAAGGAGAATTACGTCAACCTAAAACACACAAACCTTATATGTAAAGGACATGATTAAAATTCCATATTGCAGAACTAGGACCCGAGTGGCTTTGCCCAAAAGGTACGGTGGTCCTAGTATACCACTTCTGTCTTCTGAGAAGTCTGAACTCCAAATTCTGCCCAATTCCCTCTGACATCTGATTCCAGGCTAAGGACAAGGAGCACATGAATGACAGCAATACCGAGATGAGCGGTGAGCTCCTACTCCTCCACCGACCTCACCCCTCATGGCCAATCAGCCCCAATGTCCTGCTGACATTAACCCCTAATGATTTCTGGAACCCATCTCCTCTCCATCCCACAGTGCCTAATTCAGGTCTCATCACTTCTCACCTGGAAAACTGCAATAGCTCCTCACTGGCCCACTCAAATCATTCAAACAATATTTACTGAGTACCTACTATCTGCCAGGCATTTAATTAGGGATAGGGACACAACAAGGAACAAAATGGATATCATCTCCATCCTCCTGTGGATTACTATGGTTGGAGGGGGTGAGCTTTTATACAAATCATCATACAAACTGACGTGTCATTACAATTTATGAAAGATACAATGAAGTAAAATTAAGAGTACAGTGACAAGAGACCTCTGATTTATTTGAGGGTCAGGAAAGGCTTTTTTAAGGATGTGACAATAAAGCTGAGACCTACATGATGAGTTAGAATCAATGGTGAGAAGAGGGAAGAATATCCGAGCAGAAGGCACAGCATCAGAGCATCATTAAGACCAGAGGTAAAAGCAAACTTTTTCTCTAACAGTCCAGAGAGTAAATATTTTCAGCTTTGCAGGCCATGCAGTCTCCATCTCAAATACTCAGTTCTACCACTGTAGGGCAAAAGCACCACAGACAGTAGATAAACAAACAAGCATGGCTGAGCTCCAATAAAACTTTATTTATGGCCACTAAAATTTTAATTTCCTATCATTTTCACAAGTCACAAAACATGACTCTTCTTTTGATTCTTTTTCAAATATCTGAAAATGTAAAACTCATTCTTAGCTCCCAGGACATCCAAAAACAGGCAACAGGCCAGATTTGGCCCATGGCCCTAGTTTGCCAACCCCTAGTCAAAAGTCTGAGGTGGCAAAGAGCTAGTGTGTTTGAGGCACTCTGAGTGGATCCCTGTGGATGGATCAGAGTGAGCAAAGTGAGAGACACACAGTAAGCAGAGGAGGGAGGTGAAAATGACCTCATACACCATCTTCTGGGCCAGGTTACAAATTTTGGAGTTTATCCTAAGGGCAAAGCAAGGCCAACTAAGTGCTATAATGATGAAAGTAAGAAACCTGGTTTTAGGGGAATTCCCTGGTGGTCCAGTGGTTAGGACTTGGTGCTTTAGCTGCTGGGGCCCAGGTTCCATCCCTGGTAGGGGAACTAAGATCCCACAAGCCGCACGGCGTGGTCAATAAATAAATGCATACGTACTAATAAAAACATAAATAAATAAACTGTTTCTTACTCCCCCCCACACATATTTTCTCACTCCTAATCCAATCTCTTCACCCTGCCAAAGGTATCTAAGACACTTCCCCCCATGCCTAACAACCATCCACTAATCTCTCTCACCAAATAGGCCCTTAACAAACTGAGCCCGGGCTACTTACCTGGTCTCACTTCCTACTACACTCAGGAAAGCATCCCAGGCTCCTGTCCTAGGGCCTACACACCTTACCATAATGAACCTCATTCTCTCTAGAATACTGTATCCTTCCTGTCTTCTCTACTACGCAAAACCTCCACTCATATCTTGAGGCTCATCTCAAGTAGCTCGTGCAGAAAGCAAATTATTTTCCCTGAAAGCACTCTGCATATGCCTGCACCTCGGCGCTCAGTGCATCTTCTGCTGGCTCTGGTTCCATGCCTCTCTTCTCCTTATGCTCCCCCACCATTGTCCCCAGTGGTCACTGTGCCGCTTGAGGGTAAGGCCGAGTCCTCTTTGTACCCATGTCCCCAGTTCCTACCACAGTGCTGGTTCACAGCAGGACCTCAGGTAAGATTTGGCAAATTAAGGAATGAATGAAGAGTAAACAAATGGCAGCCCAGTAAACTTGGCACAGACTCTCACATTCTGACGTCGAATGTGCTGCTGAACAGCAACTCAAGCTACTGTACTTCCCTGTGCCTCAGTCTCCCATAAGCCCAATAAAGAGAAGGTACTGTTTCCCCATTCTCCACACATGGATGCTTTTCAGGATACAAAGGTAGAGCCTTTAGCATTGAAAGTGGTTTTGTGAGTCTGCAGGCCAGCAACACCAGCATCACCTGGGAGCTTGTGAGAAATGCAAATTCTTAGCTCCCGCCACAGGGCTACTAAGTTAGAGTCTGCAGTTTAACAAGCTCTCCAGGTGATTCATTTACGCATTGAGTTTGAGAAGAGCTAGCTGTAAGCCGTGCTGGTAGGCTTTAAGGAGAAGGTACGAAACATTTTAGAAGTTGTTTTGATTTTGAATTTGTAATCACAGTAAAACCAAAGGAACTCTCAGCAAGGATTCCTGGGCATGCTTTTACCAAAAAGACAAAAAAAATAATTGAAAAAGTCTGAAAAACAGATTTGAGGCTCAGCCTTCAGGTAGTTAAATGCACAGTGAGGCACTGTTTAGAGCCTTACTCAGAAAATTCTGAAATGGAATTGATTAGATGGACGGACGGATGGATGGATGGTCAGTCTTAGGTCATAATCATTGCCACACAAATCTAGAACTTAATTATTTTCTATGGGCTTTATTTAGTGCAGTTAGATCTCAAGCGCACACGTAAATATCCTGACAGGTTCATACCAAAGGTATATTTAGATCTCCTGGGATATACAGCCCTGAGCTGGCTATGAAGCAGGTGCTCAATAAGGCTCTGGTATTGCACCAATGACCACCTACTCAATCCTCCTCACTTAATTCAGAACAGCTATTCCTCACCTGTGGTCCAGAAGGGTGACATAGCCAACCCATTTGTTCTTTTGAACATGTTTAGGCTGGCTTAAAGACCATCACCACCCTCATTCCTGGTCCTTCCCAAAGTGGTATGCTTCACAGAGGATTTTAGTACTGCATGACTAATGGGATGAGCTGGGATTTGGAGACCAGGAGACACAGGTTTAAATTCTGGCTGTATCGTCTGTTTGGGAAAGTCATATAACCCTCTCTCTGAGCCTCAGTTTCCCATGCCATCTACCAAGCAGAGGTTGTTAGGATGAGATCAGTTAAAGTCTATAGCACACATAGCAGAGTGTGGAGGCAGTGCAAATACAAATCAATACACTGCTTTGTATTTCAGGATATTTTTGTATCAAGTTTCCAAACTGATCCAGTCCAACTCTCTCACTTTAGAGATGGAAAAAGTGAGGCCTGGGGATGAAAATTGCTTTGCCCAAAGTCACACGGTGGGATGCAAACAGAGTCAGAATTAGGATCCTAAAACCCCCAACTCCTAAAACACTCTGTGTTTTCAAACTCTTAGCAAATATAGACGTCTTTCTGCAAATTAAAACTTACAAAATAGCTCAATATACTAAACAAGTAACAAGCCAAGCCTGCCTTGATTACTGACGCCCTTTTTACTTATCTCCCTTCTGCCCCATGGTGGCAATCCAAGGACACCTCCTCATCACCTTTAAACTCTCTCCAACCCCACATTTGAGTAATTGAAGACTCAATCCACCTGAAACCTCAGGGCCAGTAAATGAATCACGGCAGGTCTTATCATTAGATGGATTCTCTCCTCACCAGACCACCTAGGGGTTTTCAAGTTCCTGCAATTCCCAGAGGACTTGAACTTTCTCACACATCCATCTCTACTGGGAACCATTAAGCTGACATCACCATTCTCCACACTTCATAAATGATTCTAACATCTGGAAATGGGAACCACCTGCAAGTGCCTTAGCCAGAGATCACCTTATCACAAAAGGGTACGGAAACTCAAGTTCAGGTGAGATGAGAAAGGCATTCCATAAAATGCCACTAAGGCCAAAGATTAATCATTGGGGGCTAAAAGTATGTAGAGAAAGAATGTTCCAGTCAGAAGATTTGGACTTGAATCCCAGCTCTGCCACTTTCTAACTGGAATGGTAATTAACCTCTCTGAACTTCAGTAGAACAGTGGATATTAAGAAAATCAATTTCAGAGTCATTTTTAGGTTCAAATCCTGGTTCTGTTGCATACTTATTGAGTCACTTTGGGTGAGCTGACGAATCTCTATTAGCTTTAGTTTTTACAAATACAGAAAAAGAAAAAAACTACTTTATAGGGTTGCCGTTAGGATTCAAAGAGATAATCTGCATCAAATACTTATTTCAGTGCCTTGCCTGAGTTAAGCAGAATGACTTAACCATAACCGAATCAATAAAATGGGATCAACCTTCCTGAGACTTGCTGCAAAAATCAAATACAACAGCGGTGATGAGCAGGGTGCCTGGTACCAATAGATTCAATAAACGGAATCCTCTGCTATTATGAGTAATCGCTCCTCAACGCTATGCACTTACCTCTTTTAGCCACAGAAGCTTCGGGGCCTGCATTTCCACGGACATCACACCCCCAACATACTGCAGGACACTGTGCTTGGTTTCGTTGATCCTGTGGACCTGACTGACTGCCCGGTGGTCCAGCCACATGATGATGTTTCGATGAGAATCCCCTAGCAAAAACAAGGGAGATGAGGACAAAGCTGCATCCTTATCCTTCTAATTCAAGGGGGCACTTATGAATTCCCAAGGGCAAAAATCTGCACAACTGCTTGTATAATTTCACACATCAACAAGAAACAAGTGAAAGGACCACCACCAACACTGACTAGGTACATCCTACCCATATCTCGGACCCTTGAAGAGACGTGCTCTTTGAATATAGTCCCAGGGTTAAACGTCTAAAGGAAAAACCAGTCAAGATCCACCAATTAATTATATTACCATTCATTCTCTCTCAACTTTTCCCCTTCCTTTCCTATCCCACCTATTCTAGAAAAACTTTTCTGGGTACATACTCAAGAAAAGAGCCAATGAAATAAGCCTAAAACAATACTTCAGCTTTTTAAGGTATGTCTCCTTGAAATATGGACAAATATTTTAGGTATAATATCATATACATTTACATAATGGCTTTTATTTGCCCATATTCTCACTTCCTCTAGTCACTCTAATTAAAATTAGTTAATTTAAGTGTTTTTCCTCACTTGGTTGGTTTGTTTGGTGGGGTGGGAAGCACTGGAATTTTTTTCCATTCTGGAACCAGGCAGACCTAATGGGGAACGTTCTTTCAGTATAGGCAGAAACACTGAGAAAGTTATTTAATTTTTCTTAGCTTAAGTGTCCTTATCTGCAAAATGTAGCATATAAGGATTAACTGAGATTTTTCATTCATTGAACAAAAGATAATATGCATAAAGGATATGGCAAGTACTTGTCACATAGTAGGCCCTCAAGAGGAATAAATCACAGGAAACAGAATTTAAAATCAGCTGGAAAAGGAGCATGGGCAGTGCCCCTCACATCCTACCTCTACCATCCTACAGCCCACAGAGAAACTAGTTGCCCCTTTCCCCCTTTCCCAGACTCTGCTAATTCATCCTGCACTGGTGGGCAAGCCAGTATTCTTTTCACAGTCCTCTGCTTCCTCTGATGGCAAAATGCAGAGAACAGTAAGGAATATACCTGGGAGATTATAAACGGGGACGATAAAAGGGACCCAAGAGTAATTGAGATAGGTACTTCACATGTTATTTTATTTACTGGCAAAATAACTGCAGCAATTATATAATTTTGCTAATATGAGTGTTTATAGAGCTGTGCGCGCGCGTTTGTGTGTGTGTGTCCCAAGCCTTGTGCTGAACCTCTTGCACACATCGTCTCATTTAATCCTTAAAACAACTCTTGAGATCTAGGCCGTTTTCAATGACAAACTGACTCCGAGATCGAAGACATGCCTACTACCTCACAGCTGGGAAAAGCACAAAGTGTTCTTTGAAAGTAGATCTGTGCAGAGAATGGATAAATAAATTAGTAAAACAAATTTAAACTCCAGCTACACACATCAACATGAATAATGACACCAGCTGGGGTATTTTTAAACACAGTATATATTGTTTGTTGTTGTGGGTATACACACATGTGTTAAAAGCACAGAAGATATGTGTTTGTGAACACCAGCTATGGCAGAACCATTACCTGCTGGGCAGAGGGGAGGGGGAGGGGGAGGGCATGGACTGAAGCTTCAAGTGGTTCTTTCTTTAAAAAAAAAAAAGGACTTGTGGCAAATGTGGCAAAACCTCATCTGTTTATCCTCATACATACATAGGAGGCTGTAATCTTATTTTCCTTACTCTTCCATATATTTGAAAAAGAATTTTTAAAACTTACAAAAATAGCCTAAGGACACATCTAAATTAGGTCATCATCGTAATGAGTGAAGGACTCACTCATTGGTTTGCCTGCCTGGAGAGATTTCAGGTCCCACAAAAACTCCTCAAACAACAGTAATACATTTAAAATAAGAGAAAGTACATGAAACCTTCCATAGGTACATCTAAGATTTTGTTTAAACAGCTGAGTGATTCTACTGTATGATGAAACTGCTTAAAGTTCTGGTTCTAGTTTGACATTAAAATCTCCTGGGATAGCTTTAAAAATACTGATGTCCAGGTCCTATTTCAGAACCATCACGGAATCAGATTGTGGGTATGTGGGCACACATTCATAAACACACACACACACACACACACACACACACAATGTGGGTGTGTGGGTGTTGGGGGGGACAATATCTGCATTGCATCTTAAATATTGTATAGAATCTGTCTGCAGCTGCTTCAAGACAAAAACACCTGTTGCTAAACTTTCTACTGTAAAGACAGACCAATCAGCCACTACTATCTCTACATGAAGAGGCTCTCAGAATGACAAACTGAGCATTGTGTAGGATCAATTGCTTTATTATATTTATTATGATTATTAATTAACAATGTTCATTACAGACAACAACCTGGAAGTTAATCTTTTTTAAAGTGCCTGTAGAAAATCACAAATAAATGACTCCACTGAAAGTTCATTTCATCTTTTATTAAGCATCTGCTACATGCCAGGCACAGGGCTGGGTGCTGGGATACCAAGAAGAATGTGCCACAGTCTCTGCCCTTACAGAACACATGGGTAAATGGAAAAACGTCTGTATGGAGTGATGACTGCTGGGACAGAAGTCCTGGACATGGTACAGAGAGAAGGAAGAGCACAGAGAAGCCCCCAGCTAGCTGAGCCCGAGGCTGCACAGGGAGCTTCCAAGACACAGGAAAGCTTTAGGTTAATTCTGAAAATGACCGGCCACTGGATAAGCAGGTGAAGAAAGAGTGAGGGAGGAGGAGCTACACAATAGAAACAGCACATGAAACCAAGAGAGCACAGACCCATAAAGGCATCATATTTTAAGAGAACTGGAAATAATCTAGTAGAGCAGAATCTGGGTTACATAGTCAGTTTACCTTAGGGCAGATTATTTATCCCTGTAGTCATTCAATTAATACTGTCAACACCTCACAGGAGGTGTTCCAGGGGTACTTGAAGGAAATGACTGTGAATCAGAAAACCATCTAAATATTAGGTTTCTGGCCTAGGTAGTAACTTCCTCCCTGACCCTAAATTATCTCCCTTAGTTCCTCTCCCTCCCAAGAGCTCCTGTGGCTGGAATGATTCACCCAGTCATGGTCTGAGCTAGGTGGGTTGCAGAGGTAGGAAGCACACAGCAATGGCACCTCTGTCAAACCCAGCACTGGTCTGATCTTGAAAAGGAAGAAAGACCAAACAAGAAAAGGCAAACGAGACTATTTGTAGGTCAGTGTTCTCAAACTAGTGTACTTAATTTCCTTGGGATTTTTTTTTCCTTTTCCTTTTTCTTTTTGGTTACCATCTAAAGAAAGTAAGTTTTGCTGGTCTTATGGGTTTGGTTTTAATGGTGATGGTTAATTTCCTGACCCCACTCCCTGCTCTTTACAATTACTGCAATTAACAATTACTGCAATTAACCAGTCAAGAATGGGTGATTATCAGGTAAACAGAAGTCTTTAAAGACCCTCTTAATTCATCCTTAAAATCTGAATTTCATTTTCTAGTACAGGCTAATCCACTGCAGTTAAAATCTAACCTTAATAGAACCTGTTGAAAGGCAAGAAACTGGTGAGGGCACCTGCAGCTGGATGCATTTGATGAATGATGGGTACATTTTAACCTTTTAGGTGGAATACAGTTTTTTCAACACTTATAATTCAGGTTGCAACCTAGGTAACACTTTTAATAGGAGAACTGTCAACAGGAGGCAATTCTCTCTACAATGAGAAAAAAGATGGCATCCGGGAGGGTGCTGGTATAAGCAGGTTTAACAAGGAACTCTTCCTCTACTTCAGATGTTCTTATGCCTAATATTTTAGCTGTCCATTCATCTGCACCCAGTAATTCTCCACATATTAGAATTATCGAGAAAACTTTCAAAACACTGATGCCCTAGCCTCACCCCAAGCCAACTGAATACAAACCCTGGGGGTAAGGCTCATGAATTGGTAATCTTAAAAGATCTCCAGTTGATTCTAATGTGCTAACCAGAGTTCAAAACCATGTGTTTTAGCAGATTAGAAAGTACAGAGTCCTTGGAACTTAGAGCTCTTAACATCTAAAGTCCCATCCAAAATGAGAATTCCTCCCACAGCATCCCTAACAGACCATCACCTGACCGCTACTTAAAACAAGCCAACAAAGAAGTGCTGGCAGCCTCCCCAAGCAGCCCTCTCTGTGGTTGGAGAGGGCTTGCTGCTGCTGAGCTGAGGTCTGTAGGTTCAGTCCCATTCCTTGGGTCTCTGTTCTCTGAAGTGGTCTAGACGGGGGCTGCCCTGCCCTCCTGGACTGGAACAATGCCAGCTGAGCCAGTGGTCAGCCACTGAGAACAAGGACGACTCATATTCGTCTCTGAAGCCCCAACACTTAATCAGACAGGGACTGGCACACAGGGGGTGCTAGTAAATGTGGCATAAATAGAAAAATGTGTGTGTGTGTGTGTGTGTGTGTGTAAAAGATGGTCACCATTAACACTGTGCTCTAATCATTCATCCATTTGCATACTTTTGCAGGGCATGTCATTTATAAAAATTACTGTTCCATGCATTAGGTCCATAGGAGTAAGTAAGACACATTCTGCTAACTTAAGGAATTCATAATCGGACTGAAGAAACTTTTCTGAGCATTCAGGCGTCTGGCTCTCAATTCTCACAGCAAAGCTACTGTTTCATTATTCCAATTCTTTCAGAGGAGAAACCAAGCCATGCAGACGTTAAGTGACTCACTCAAGGTGTCACAGCTCAGCAGCAGCAGGGCTAAGATCTGGGACTGCCTGACTCCAATGCCAGGGTGTCCCAGTGTGCCCCAGTATCCACAGCCGCCGATTAAGAAAGGTGCTGCTACAGCAGTGTCCACTACTAAGGATTCTTTAATACAGCCTCGCCCAAAACATGCTTGTGATACCTACGTTGGCAACAACTGACTGAAAATGCAGAGTCACACTCGTTTAGATGGAGCATGCAATTTCCAGTGCACCATAGTCTCCACTGCTCCCAAATGTCTGCCACTCATCAAAAGGTTAAATGTCAGTTGAATTTTATCTCTGCACATGTGCTGTTGTTTTTCTCAAATCTGGCACACTGTATTCATTTACATTACCTACCTGACTTTTGGGTTTGCAACCTTGGTGCTAGCACTACTGGCTAGAGTATCCCAAAAGGGACACATTCTCACCACCCATGAAAAATTTCTGACAGTGGATAAAAGTTGGCACTTACATTTGAAACAGCTCATTACAGTACTCATGAGTGTAATGAGAGAGTGCAATAAGAGTGTAATGAGAGTGTATTAGAACAACGTCATTAAATGCGAATGTCTTTGGTCTGGCTATTGAAAATAGAGAGACCATTTGTTTCCAGCTTTTGTGTGATACATGGTCCTGTCTGTCTTATTCTATTTTCTTTAAGTGAACTTGATTCACCCACTCAAATGAATGTGGTGGAGGAGCTTCATATGCAAAACAACTGCAGGCACAGACAACACTCCCTACCTTGAAAAGGCCCAGACCAGTTACCTGTTTCAAGGCTACTCACTCTGAGCTAATGATCCCATGTCCATCCTGCATCAGATTTTCTACTGTGGCTCCTGTGTATTATGGAGCCAAGTCTCTTCCTAATCCACCTAATCCCAATGTCACCCCTCTCCTACTAACTGCTGCCAAGCTTTAACCTCTAGGGACGTGATTTTGGGGCTCCATGCTCCACCTGTAAATCTCACTAACAGTGATAACACTTGATATCATGCTCCACCTGGGCCCCGGCCAGTCTCCCACCACCAAGAAAAGAGAGAGAAATGGTCCTACCTTCATGATTCACTGGTAAAGGACGAAACTGCTTATCCAAAACAACCAGAGAACACGTGGCGTCAAACCCAAGCCCTCGAATTTGGTTTAAATCAATCCCTTGTACAACTTTCTGTTTTAAAAACAAATAAACAAAAACATAAATTAAAATACAGGCTTTTAAAAGACTGAAAACAGTTATGAGTAGAAGGAAATGAATGGAGAATAAAGTACTTACAACAGAAAACAAATAAAAGTTCAGTGTCACTAAAATATCAGAAGATCCTATAAATTAATTTAAAAGACAACCAATCTAATTGGAAATTAAGCAAAGGACATGACAAGTCACTTCATAAAAGAAAAAGAAATAGTCAAAGAGTATATAAAAGATTCCCAACTCCACTAAAATTAAATAAATGCAAATAAAAATATCCCAATCTTTGATTTTCTTACTGGCAAAAATTTAAAAAATTAAGAGTATATAGTAGTGGCAAGACAGGGAGAAGTGGACCTTCTTTTACATTATCCTAACAGTGTGATAATTTAGTACAAATTTTAAATATAGTATAGTATTTATTAAAATTAAAAAATGCATAACTTTTGACCCAGCAATCCTACTCATAGGAACCTATCCTAGTGAATTATTAGCATGAGTAAGTAAAATTACATATAAACAAAGGTTAACTGTTTAAGAATATACCTAAAAATTGGAAAAACTATTTTTATTAAATAAATTATGGTATACCTATAAAACAATTTTCTACAGCCATTAAAAATGAAGAGATAGAGAAGCATCTTCTGGGTGTGATAGTATGAAGAGGCTGGCAAATCTTCTTAGCAAAATAAAAGGATAAAACTGAACAACATCATCAAAAACAACCATTTGGGGGCTATGGAACTTGGCCAAAGCTACAGAAAAACTGAGAAACAGTCTTTCTTGAAAAATAAAATTGCACCTAAAACATTCCCACAAAATAACAACTCTAGGACCAGATGGATTCACTGGGAAGTTCTGTGAAACATTCAAAGAATAAACAATACCACTCCTGTACAAATTTGTTTAGGATATAGTGGAGGAGAGAACATTTTCCAACATTTCATGGCCAGTACTACGCTGATACCAAAGCCAAACAAAGATATCAAATGAAAAGGACACTGTAGACCAGTAACTGCCATGAACGTAGTGTAAAAATCCTTAACAAAATATTAACAAACCAATACTGCAACACATAAAACATTCACTTTTCACCATGACCATGTGGGGTTACCCCAGGAATGCAAGAGTCGTTCAATATCCATAAATCAATTAATGTATAACATATACTAATAGAATAAAGTACAAACACCAAATGATCATCTCAACAGATGCAAAAAATAAATAAAAAATAAAAAACACTCAATAAACCAAGAAAGAAGGGATCTTCTACAACCTGATAAACAGCATCTACAAAAATCTATAGCCAACATCATACTTTACAATAAAATGAATGATTCCATCCAATCAAAAACAAAGCAAGGCTGTTCTCTTTCACCACTTCTATTCAACCTTGTACTAGCAGTTCTGGCCAATGCAACAAGGCAAGAAAAAGAAAGTTAAAGCATACAGATGGGAAAGGAAGAAAAAGTGTATTATTTTGCAGAAGACATAATCTCATATGCAGAAAATCCTTAGAAATTTATCAAAAAGAAAAATCTACCTGAAGTAATAAGCAACCTTAGTAAGATCACAGGATACAAGATTAACATATAAAAATCAACTGCATTTCTATATACTAGCAACTAACATATCAAAATTGAAATACCAAAATAATTCTGATCACAGTAGCATCAGAAAAACAAAATACTCAGGAATTAGTTTATCAAAAGAAGTTCAAGACCTATACCCCCAAAACTACAAAACAAACTACAAATTGGAGAAATATGCCATATTCATGAAACGGAAAATTCAACATTGCTGAGATGGCAATCTCAAATTAATCTACAGATTCTACACAACCCCTATTAAAATCCCAGAAGGTTTTTTTTAAGAAAATGACAAGCTGTTCCTAATTTATACAGAAATGTAAAGGACATAGAAAAGCCTAAGCACTTTTGAAAAGAAAGAACAAAGTTGTAGAACTTATGCTACATGATTTCAACTTACTATAAAATTACCATTACTAAGTTAGTGTGGCATTGGCATAAGGATAAATTTATACATCAATGGAATAGAAAAGAAACATAAGAAATATACCCAAACTTGTATGGTCAATTGATTTTTTATAAGGTGCCAAGACAATTCAATGGGGAAAGGACAGACTGTATGACACTAGTACTAAAACAACTAAATGCCCATATGCAAAAAAAAAAAAAAAAAGAACATACACTTTTTGACTTTTACCTTACACCATACACAAAAATTGACTCAAAAAATGTATCATATCTCCAAATATAAGAATTAAAACTATAAAACTTACAGGAGAAAATCTTTATGACATGAGCTACACAAAGATTTATTAAAAAGCAAGACTCATAAAAGAAAAAATAATAAATTTGACTTCATCAAAATTTAAAAATATTTTTCTTTAAAAGAAACAGTAAGAAAATGAAAAGATAAGCTAAACATCGGGAGAAAACATTTGTAATTCATACATCTGATAACAGACATATATGGAATATATAAAGAACTCTTATAACTCAATAATAAGAGGATTAACAACCCAGTTACAAAATGTGCAAAAGATTTAAATATACACATCACCAAAGAAGACAAATGGCCAAAGCACACAAAAATATGCTCAACATCATTAGTCATTAAGGAAATGCATATTAAAATCACAATAAGCTACTACTACACACCTACAATAACAGCTATAATAAAAAAGAGTGACAATACCAAGTGTTAGAAAATTATGGAGAAAGTGGAATCCTCGTACATTGCTGGTGGAAATGTAAAATACAGCCATTTGGGGAAAGAAGTTTGGCACTTTGTGAAACATAATTTACCACACAACTCAGCAATTTCACTCCTAGGTATCCATCCAGGAAAAATAAAAATGTATGTCAACATAAAGACTTGTATGTGAATATTCACAGCAGCATTGTTCATAATACCCTAAAACTGTAAACAAATCAAATGTTCATCATGGTTTAACCAAATGTTGAAACCAAGTGTGTTGTATCCATACAACAGTATAGTACTCAGAAAGAGTACTATCTGTGCAACCACATGAATGAACCTTAAAAACATTATGCTAAGTGAAAGAAGTCTGACACAAAAGAAGGCATGTTGTATGATTCCATTTATGTGAAATTTCTAGAAAGGAATAACTATAAAGAAAGAAAACAGTTTACCTATGACTGGGGCTGGGGACTGACTACAAACAGGCGTAAGGGAACTTTTGGGGGGTAACAGAACTATTCTAAAATTGAATTATGGTGATGATTGCACAATGTGTAAATTTAATAAAATCACTGAATTATACATTTACAATGGATGATTTTATGGTATGTAAATTATACCTCAAGCTGTTAAATATTTTTTTTACAAAGTTGAGCTATAAAAGATGACATGGAAATACATCCATGATATATTAATAAGGTACCAAAAAAACAAACAAAAAAAATACAACAAACTGCTAATAGTGGTTGCCTCTGAGAACAGAAACGACAGCTGGAGGAGACAGGAGATTTTTCACTTTGTCATGTAATTTTTTAAGCTGGAGAATAACAGATTTATTGATGAATTCTATTTTTTAATTTTTGTTTCTATGGTTTCCTTTTGTGAAAAAGCATGAGTGATCATACTCATTAACATTTCCTGCCAACTTAAAACATGACAATAACCTTTTAAATACCACAAAAGTCAACTCAAATGTGTCCATCACCATTTAAAATGCTCAAGTCGGGCTTCCCTGGTGGCACAGTGGTTGAGAGTCCGCCTGCCGATGCAGGGGACACGGTTCGTGCCCTGGTCCGGGAAGATCCCACGTGCTACATGCCGCGGAGCGGCTGGGCCCGTGAGTCATGGCCGCTGAGCCTGCGCATCCAGAGCCTGTGCTCCGCAACGGGAGAGGCCACAACAGTGAGAGGCCCGCATACCGCAAAATAAAATAAATAAAATAAAATGCTCAAGTCTTCTTTCTTCCTGTTTTGGAGTGTTGGACTTGTCATTTAGGATTCTGTTTCTTACTATTTAATGGGTTCCTCAAATAAGAGCTACACACAATTATTACAGATTTTTCAGCAAAGAAAATCATTAATTTTTTTCAAATAATAACAACAATAAATTATAAAATGTCACCATATATTGAGCACCTATTGAGTGCCAGGTACTTTACAAACATCATCTTATTTAATCCTTACAAAACCCACTGAGGAAACATTTAGTATTTCCATTTCATAAAAAAATAAGTGGAAGACTGGGGAGGGAAGGGAATAGCAAGTGGGCTCCAAAGATTGAGAATTTGAACTTAATCCTGTCGTACAGCCAGTCGATGGCAGAGCCAGAATTCAAACTCAGAGCTTGTGTTCTTCCTACTCCACCATACTGCCTGCCTGCCCAAGAGACTCACCCTGCAGAGAGGGCATGTGCTCTATGCAAGAATATCGCTAGTCAGCCATCTGTGATGCCTGGCAATACCTCTGCCCCATATCACCAGGTGAATGCCCCGTACACCTTTACTACACTGATCCATCAAGACTTAGAAGAATGTGAGCCGCAAACCCAAGTCCCTGTCAGCATGGCCTCATGACAATGACCCACAAAGACCTGGTTTCAAATCCTAGCTCTGTCACTCTGGCTATGTGACCCAGGGCATGTTACACAATTCCAGCCATTCTAATCACCCTCTTGCCTTGCTGGATCATGTCTCTGTAGCGTTTATAAGCATGGCCTCCTCTACCTGGAATGTCCTTCCAACTTGGCTTGGAAATCTCTGGGTAGTGGCTAAGATCAATGGTACTGGGTACAGAGACTCCCTGAGTTTGAAACCTGGCTCACGTGCCTTTGGGAAGCCAGAAAACCAGTTTCCTTGTTTACACAAAGCTATTACTTAGACCTACATCTCCTAATGACATTATGAGAATTCAGCAAAATAAGGTGTGATTAGCCCAACATCTGGCATTTGGTGCACAATAAGTAGCAGCCATTATTTGAGGAAATTAGCTGCCTCCAATCTTCTTTGAACTCATGGAGCATCAATCTAACAATCAACAAGCCAGCCCTAACTTCTCCCTGCCTTGCAGCCCTATTGGTCTCTGTGCCCAGAGAGCGCACGCCTGACTTGGGCAAGCCCACCCCACATAGGCCTGCAATTAGTCAAGAGAGGAACTGGGAGGGAACATGCAGAAGATGCAATAAAACTCAACACCACAAGGCAGCTTTGGAGTAGAAACAAGCATGGGCTACAGTGTCAAAAGAGCCACCTTCTGGTTCCAACTCCACCACTTCTGGATCAGGTAATCTTGCACTAATCTCATCACCTTTCTGAGCCTCAGGTTCCTGAGAGAGAGAGAACTCCTAGGTAAGGATCAAGACCGTCAATTAGTTTGAAAGTACCCTGGAACCAATAAACCTTTGTAGGAAAGATGAAGGATGGAAAACTCACTCAATGCCTTACTAATTGTGTTCATGGAACCTTTCTGATGTATGAAGCATAGCATGCTCTGTGTGTCATGTAAGCACATATAAAATGACAGGATAAACAACTGAAAAGATTGGGTAAACTCAAATCCTCCTAAGAATTATGGTGGGAGTGACCTTCCAGTAGAAACAAAGAAAATATTCCCTACAATCTACTTTATGAATCCCCTCGAAGACCTACAGAGTTCTATATTCTAACCATGGCCTTTCAGCCTCACCATTGCAGTGTCTCCATCTCTAAAACGGAAACCTATCACAAGGAACTGGAGGAATAATTGTGACATGCATTTAAACCTGATTTGGTTAGGCAGCCACTGTCATTTCCCCAGCCTTATATGGAAATGCCTTATGACCATGCTCATCATGCTTATCATGAGGACCCTCTCCACTCCCCAACCCCACCCCCATCTAAATCATCTCAGAGAGATGGCTGTCAGGGTCACACCACCCAGAAGGCCCCTGGGACTTGACCTGCTGACCTGAGGATTCTTTTTTATACCCTCATTAATGGAAGAAGAAAGCAGGCTAGTAAACTCACCCCAACAGCTTGGCATCAAGGGAATTTCCTCGGCTAGAGAGAAAGCACATTGCCCTGCTAAAGAATTTCCAGAGAAGGAGACTTCTGCAACTTCATTCGGTAACCTGGTCCATGTCTCACAACTGTCAACTCGTAGCTATGGGGCAGCAAACAAATGTTTGGGGAAGGGATTCTGCATCGCTTTGTTCTGACTGTGGGAACCAGTTCAATTCTGCATGTGTTTTAAATCAGCAGGCTGTGCCTTATTGGGTGGGGAGACAGCGTTCCTCAGAAATCTTCCAAACTGAGAACTGGAGGGTCAGAGGCATACCTGGTTTTATCTTTGGCTGTATTTGGAGCAAGGGTCAAAGCCCGGGGCCTCACGGAATCCAGCTTGCAATAGAGTTCTATGTGGCTGGTACTGTATTCTTTTAAATCTTGATTTGAATGCCTTTGTCAGCTTTGGGGGTGTGCATGAGGTTATGAAATCCCCAGTTCCCTCAGGCCCATCACTCCCTGTTGCCTACACAATTCAATTACGCATTCAGTCAGTCAGCAAATACAATCAAGCCCCTTCTAAGGTCATGCTGTGCACTCTTCTGGGTATTTGGGAAACAATGGAAAGCAAAATATTTTTTTTAATTCCTTACTGTTTTGGAGGTTACGTTGTAAGGATATACAACAGCCAATAAACCGAAAAAATTATATAGCGTATGTACAGTATACTAGAAAGTGATGTCAGG